>NC_081760.1:34909256-35509256 GCF_963082965.1 Carassius carassius
GTATCTATGTGCATCATACAACTAGCACTCTTTAGGTGAAGTGCACAAGAGGTACTGAATCAGCAATTTTTACAATTTGGACAAAAGGAAGTATCTTAGTAGGCAGGTTGTCTTTTAGAACAGCATTCACATCGGAAGGATGCCTTAAAATGCTGTCTAGGTAGGCAGCTTGCATGATTTTCGAATACAGACTCTGCAAGCAAAGAGCTCACCATGCATTACATGTGTATTACGTTTCTAATTCTAGGCCAAAACCCAGAGGGCTGCAATTTTGGAGAACGGTTGTTTGAGAGATGAACTGATTTACTGTGACTGAGCAAGTATGGGTGACTAAATGGAGAAGAAAACAAGCAAGTCTTAAATAGGAAATCCATGATTTCGAGATACAGCTCTTTTCAAGCCATTGTGATTTGGTCCAAAACCGTTCAAACACTGTTTAGAAAACACAAATGAACTAACATCTGAGCATTCAGAAGAGGAACAGCTGATCTAAGCAGATTAAGTCAGGCTTTATATGTCATACAAAGCACTAAGATGTAGCCATTGTGTCTTTTGTCATGTTCAGTATTTTGGACTTTTGTCTGTTGTATATTTGTTTCTGTTTTGTAACACAAAGCATCGACACCCAAAATGGAAGTCGAATTAGAATAGTTTGTGTTAACTTACTTGTGCACAGTATGTCAAATAGACCCCCTTTTCAAATCATTAAAGCTAAAAAACAACAATTAGAAAATAGTCTAGCTCATCTAGTTGACCTCAAATGACCTTGTGTGAGTATCGCTGCTCTGTATTGCTTCATCAGCTGCTGTGTTCGTGGAGGTTGTTAATCTAAAGGAGCTCGTTCTGGGTTGAGTTGAGATTCTTTCTGAATCAGTCCCAGCTGCCAGTGTTTCCAGTTTCTTTTTATTCGGCGGATGAGAGAATGCTGTTTCTTTCTGCTATCTCGGGTTATTGAACACTGTGTGAGGGAGGATATGTGGTGACATTTGCTTTCAGTTGCACTTGCTCATGAAATGAGCCAGACGTTTAGTCTTTCTGGAAACATTCGCTTCATTCCAACACTGCTGCAAATGCAGGTTTGTTCCAGAAGGTAGGTAGAGGAATTATGCCACCATCTAGAATCCCTTGCTTTTGCAGCACTGCAGTGAAATCATTTGGGATTCAAGTCTCCTGTGCATTTTACACACTATTTTAAATGATTCAGGCATGATTCATGATTCAAAATCACTCATTTTGATGATTCCTCTTCATTTAGGATGCTCCTTTAGAAGAAGACAGCGTGGGCACTTTTTGGTTTCCTAATCTATCTCACATTCCTAAAGCAGTTTGAGTTCATGCCGTTGGTGGCCTGTCTGTTCTGAATCAGAGTATCCCAGCTCACAGATTCAGTTCATGTGTCACTCAGTCACTATACAGGATTTAAAGCTGAACTCTAAGAGACGTGAAATGACAACATGTTACCAACACAGGCTCATTCCTGACCTCCCATCTGTCAGTGCAGTCACAATTACAAAGCCTATTTTTGGAAGTGGTCAGTTCTTAGAAATTTCTATGAGATGAATGTGATATGTTATTTATTTATTTATTTATTTTGGCTTAACCTCAATCCCTCCAGACGCACTATTTGTCCTGGACAGGAGAGAAAAGAGAGACAGATCTGCCATGCATCAACCTTCAAGACCAAAGATAAACATTAAGGGGGGGAAATAAATAATAATTAAAACTGATTTTAAAATTTTAAAATATCATCATCAGATATATATATATATATATATATATATATATATATATATATATATATATATATATTTTTTTTTTTTTTTTTTTTTTTTTTTTTCAAATTGTTGGGCCTATGCATCTTGTTTTAAATTTTATTTAAAAATATTGTTTATTTTTCAGGATTTTATTATTTTGGTTCCTGTGTTGAGTTGCATATTGGGTCAAATGTAGAATGAGTGACCTGAAGAATAGCCAGCTGAAATCTGCTGATTTAGACAGTATAGGGACATTTTATTGTGGTTTTAGCTTACTTTATTAAAAATCCAGACACCCCATTCAATCCATAAGAGTTGAGATATGCAACACACAAGAAAAGTTTCATAAGTGCCCATAATGGGCTTAAGTGCCCTTTACATTTTAAGTTTTATTGTGTAAATATAGTTCAGAAGATTGAGGTTGGTAAGTGTTTATAGTTTTTGCTCACTGCTGCATGTACAGTGCATTCAGAAAGTATTCAGACCCCCTTCACCTTAATACATTTTATGTTGCATCCTGATACTACACTCATTTAAATTCATTTTTTATTTACTCATTCATTTACACTCAGAATCCCATAATGACAAAGTGAAAACAGAATTTTAGAAATGTCTGTAAATATATTAAAAAGAAAAAACTGAAATGTCATAATTACATAAGAATTCAGACCCTTCACTCATCACTTAGTTGAAGCACTTTTGGCAGCAATTACAGCCTCGATCCTTTTTGGGTATGATGCAACAAGCTTTGCACTCCGGGATTGAGGGATATTCTGTCATTCTTCTTCACAAATCCTATCAAACTCGCTCAGGCTGGATGGAGATCATCGTTGGACGGATATTTTTAGGTCTCTCCAGAGGTGTTTGATAGGGTTAAGTCACTTTAACCTCCTTTAAATGTTTGTGAATTTAGTATATTTTTCATTTCATTACATTGTTTAGAGCATAAGAAAAATAGAAAAAAACAATATTGAAAAATTATTTAAAATAAAAAGACATGAATAGGCAATAATAATAAAAATAATAATAAAAAAATGTTAGGGTTTAGGACTTTGTATAAAGATGATTCTCGTTTATGTTATGAAAGATATAACAATGATTTGATATGAATTTAGCTTTATGCAGTATGTGTGTAAAATGGCATTAATGGGGTTTCCTACAGTATCTATACACTATCTAATTTGCATATTAATGTGTTTTTGGGGCAACACGTAATGAAAAAAGAAGTGTAATAATGGGAGTGATAATTGGCCAGGTTTTCATAATGATATCTAAGATTCCATACAATTTCTTTCCAATTTGCATTCCCCTGGACATGTATGAAATCAATATCCAGTTTCATAACATTTTCTTGAGCTGTTGACCTATGATAAACACTTTAAAAATTAGTCAGATTTAAGTGATAATTAAAAAATATTATAATATTTCCATAAGAGTGTTAAATTCGATCACTAAATTAATATCAGCCATTTTTAAAGACCAAGCAGGAGTGCTCACGGTGAAACTTCCTATGATTTTGTATCTCTGAAAAGCCCTGAATGTGCTCCGTACAGAACGTCAAGTTCTCAGAGAAATTCAGTCAAATATAATGTCCACTACCGAAGACAAAAAGTCCTATTCCTTGGTCCCAGGAAGCTAGGACATTGACAGTGTTGTCCACCCCTGTGTTGTATTGGCTGAGTGCATGAGTCATTGTCATGTTGGAAGGAGAACCTTCGGCCCAATCTCCCAATCTGAGGTCCTGAGCGCCGTGAAACTGAAATATCTCTGTACTTTGCTTTATTCAGCTTCCCATCAACCCTGAGCAGTCTCTCAGTACCTGCTGCTGAAAACCAGCCCCACAGCATGACGCTGCCACCACCATCACTGTTGGGAAGGTTTAGAATAGAGGCCCAACAGTTCAATCTTGGTTTCATCAGACCAGAGAATCTTGTTCCTCACAGCCTGAGAATTCTTGAGGTAATTATTATTATTTTTTTTTCCCGAATGCACTGTATTTTGTCTGTATTTGTATATATATATATATGCACACACACACACACACACACACACAAACACACACACACACACACACAATGAAAACAGTAATATTGTGCAATACTTTTACAATTTAAAAAAATTGTTTTCGATTTGAATATGTTTTAGAATGTAATTTATTCCTGATGCGAAGCAGAATTTTCAGCTTAATTTCTCCAGTCTTCAGTGTCACATGATCCTTCAGAAATCTTTTTCTTATGCTGATGTGCTGCTCAACAACATTCCTTATTATTATCCATGTTGAAAACAGTTTAGCTGCTTCATATTTTTGTGGAAATTTATCAATATTGATCTTATTGACCCCAAACTTTTGAATGGTGGTATATAGAGTTTATTTATGCATAAATTGGCAGCTTTTCCTGCTTATGAAGTGTCTCAGCTGCACTGAAATGCTGCGTGTTTATAAATCAGCATCAGTCTCCTAGAGAAGGGAGGTATATAGAGACATTGAGTTTCTCTCTGTTTCTAGCATGCCTCTATTCCAACTTTAAGAGCGGGAACTGCCAAAACCATTAGGGTTTGTCTGTTTTTCTCATTAGCTCAGTAAAGTGATAAAGCACTACGGTCTGTCAATGTTGTGTGCCTGTTAATGCGTTGTTTTTTTCCATGAAGTTCTCCACATATGCTGTTAGATTTCACACTTCACACTTCTGCAACACTGCCCCTGTTCACTCAGCGACAAACAACCAGAACAAATCTGCATCCTTAATTCCACTCTTGTGTAAGTTGTCATGTTAAATTGGATTATGTATGAATGCTTTTGAAAACTACTATTTAAATCTGTTCTCTTCATATTTCATGAATGAGGCACAACATCCTTTTTTGAAACAGTGAGATGCCTACATAGACAGTTGTATTCTTAGGCAGCATCCTAAATTAAACTGAACTGCATGGACTGCAAAAAGTATATTAATTTTAATGGTAAAAAGCTAAAAAAGCTATCACTGGGATGATACCCTTTCAAAAGATATACCTTTATAACTTATTTACCCCTAAAAGATGCATAAATGTATCTCAGAGTTACATATTAGTGGCTAAAGCATGCACACACATTGACACTCCCAGAATTCATCATGTGGCTTTTTCTTCATCAAAGCATATTAAATGTGTTTGTCACAGTATAACAATAATACAATCAGAAGCTTGTGACATATAAACACGCATATGTCACGATTGGTGTTACAGAAAACACAGGAGAGGGAACCAATTGCAGGTAAGTCATTTATTAAAGGGTAATCCAAAGGGGTAAACAGTCCAGGCAGGGTCAAAACCAGAATATCCAAATCCAACATAAACAAGACACGAAGACAAGGCAAAGCAAGGCAAGAAGCGACGGACATGAATAATCATAGGACATTAAACAAGGACTCCGTAACACAGACTCAGACAGACCGGGTATAAATACACAGAAGGATAATGAGGGAACAGGAGACAGGTGGGGAACAATCAATTACTCAACAGGAGGAAGGTGACGAAATAAGGGAACAGGAAGTGATAAGGAGATAGACACCGTGAGAAAGGAGGACACCTAGTGGAAACCCAGGGAACACAACCCAGACACTGTGACAGGACCCCCCCTCTACGGAGCGGCTCCCAGACGCTCCACGACAATACACGACACAGACCAGGAGGGAGGCGGACAGGTGGAGGCTCAGGGGGAGGGACGGAGGGCCAGACTCACTGAGGGGAACAAACAGAAACATAACAGAAACCAAGAAACACAAAACAGAAATCCATGAAGGACATCATGTGGCGCCCCCCAGGGCGGAGCAGAAGACCACCACAGCCATGTGGTCAAGGCGGAAGCCCCCCAGGGCGGAGCAGAAGACCACCACAACCGTGTGGTCAGGACAGAAGCCCCCCAGGGTGGAGCAGAAGACCACCACAACCGTGTGGTCAGGACGGAAGCCCCCCAGGGCGGAGCAGAAGACCACCACGTCCTTGTGGATGAAGCCAGAGTCCTCCAGGGCGGAGCGGAAGACCCCCACAACCGTGTGGTCAGGGCGGAAGGCCCCCAGGGCGGAGCAGAAGACCACCACAGCCATGTGGTCAGGACCAGAGCCCCCCAAGGTGGAGCAGACCTCCGTGCGGCTGGACCAACGGGACGACGAAACTCTGGTAATCCCCTGGTGTCCTTACTGGACTCACACTGCTCATGAAGATCATTGGTGAATTGTATTTGCTCATGAAGATCAATGGTGACTTGCCTTTGTTCATGAAGATCAAAGGTGACTTGACCCAGTCCTTGAAGATCAGAGGTGACTTGACCCAGTCCTTGAAGATCAGAGGTGACTTGACCCAGTCCTTGAAGATCAGAGGTGACTTGACCCAGTCCTTGAAGATCACCGGTGACTTGACCCAGTCCTTGAAGATCAGAGGTGACTTGACCCAGTCCTTGAAGATCCCCGGTGACTTGACCCAGTCCTTGAAGATCACCGGTGACTTGACCCAGTCCTTGAAGATCACCGGTGACTTGACCCAGTCCTTGAAGATCACCGGTGAGTTGACCCAGTCCTTGAAGATCAGCGGTGACTTGACTCAGTCCTTGAAGATCAGCGGTGACTTGACTCAGTCCTTGAAGATCAGCGGTGACTTGACTCAGTCCTTGAAGATCAGCGGTGACTTGACTCAGTCCTTGAAGATCAGCGGTGACTAGCCCTGACTCTGGAGGATCAGCGGTGACTAGCCCTGACTCTGGAGGATCAGCGGTGACTAGCCCTGACTCTGGAGGATCAGCGGTGACTAGCCCTGACTCTGGAGGATCAGCGGTGACTAGCCCTGACTCTGGAGGATCAGCGGTGACTAGCCCTGACTCTGGAGGATCAGCGGTGACTAGCCCTGACTCTGGGGAGTTCACTGGCACCTGACTCGACTCTGGAGAGTTCACTGGCACCTGACTCGACTCTGGAGAGTTCACTGGCACCTGACTCGACTCTGGAGAGTTCACTGGCACCTGACTCGACTCTGGAGGGTCAACTGGCACCTGAATAGACTCCGGAGGGTCAACTGGAACCTGACTCGACTCCGGAGGGTCAGCTGAGACTCTTATCCTGTGCAGCGGCGCTGGGCAAGCAGCCATCTTGGGCCATGACTCTGGACAGGTGGCCATCTTGTACTGTGGTGCTGGACTGGCGGCCACCTGGGGTTGTGGCGCTGGGCTGGCGGCCATCTTGTACTGTGGTGCTGGACCGGTGGCCAATTTGGGCATTGGCGCTGGGTTAGCGGCCATCTTGTGCTGTGGCGCTGGACTTACGGCCATCTTGTGCTGTGGCGCTGGACTGACGGCCATCTTGTGCTGTGGCGCTGGACTGACGGCCATCTTGTGCTGTGGCGCTGGACTGACGGCCATCTGGTGCTGTGGCGCTAGGCTGACGGCCATCTTGGGCTGTGGAGCTGAACCGGTGGCCAATTTGGGCATTGGCGCTGGGCTGGCGGCCATCTTGGGCTGTGGCGCTGGAACGGTGGCCAATTTGGGCATTGGCGCTGGGTTAGCGGCCATCTTGTGCTGTGGCGCTTGGCTGGTAGCCATCCTGGGCAGTCGTGCTGGACTGGCGGCCATCTTGGGTTGTGGCGCTTGGCTGGTAGCCATCCTGGGCAGTGGTGCTGGACTGGCGGCCATCTTGGGTTGTGGCGCTTGGCTGGTTGCCATCCTGGGCAGTGGTGCTGGGCTGACGACCACCCCGCCGGAAGAGACAGAAGTGGCTGGGGCATCCCACCGAAGCCGATGCTGCAGGTAGCGCACGAATTCCCAGAATTCCAGTGTCTCTAACTGCGCCATCTCCTCCTGAGACACTGGATCATCCAGCCTGCCATTGAAATAGTCCTTGAGGGCCGCATCGTTGTAGCCCATGAACTCGGCCAGGGACCAGAACACCTGAGCCAGGGCACCCACTTCATTGCCCTCTTGGTGGAGGGCGGTCAACCGAAGGTACTTGGTTCGCCGCTCCGCCATTTTGGCTGGGGAACGGAAAAACGACATACTGCTGGTTCCCTGTGTGACGTAGTCCTTCTGTCACGATTGGTGTTACAGAAAACACAGGAGAGGGAACCAATTGCAGGTAAGTCATTTATTAAAGGGTAATCCAAAGGGGTAAACAGTCCAGGCAGGGTCAAAACCAGAATATCCAAATCCAACATAAACAAGACACGAAGACAAGGCAAAGCAAGGCAAGAAGCGACGGACATGAATAATCATAGGACATTAAACAAGGACTCCATAACACAGACTCAGACAGACCGGGTATAAATACACAGAAGGATAATGAGGGAACAGGAGACAGGTGGGGAACAATCAATTACTCAACAGGAGGAAGGTGACCAAATAAGGGAACAGGAAGTGATAAGGAGACAGACACAGTGAGAAAGGAGGACACCTAGTGGAAATCCAGGGAACACAACCCAGACA
This sequence comes from Carassius carassius, assembly GCF_963082965.1. Taxonomy (NCBI): domain Eukaryota; kingdom Metazoa; phylum Chordata; class Actinopteri; order Cypriniformes; family Cyprinidae; genus Carassius; species Carassius carassius. The sequence continues at coordinate 34,917,453 of NC_081760.1, forward strand.
CTGTGACAGCATATCAAAAACAAATAAATCCTAACAAATGCAAATAATATATTATATTTATTCATTACACACATACTGATATATTTCAAATGTTTATTTTTTTTTAATTTTGATGATTAGAACTGACAACTAAGGAAAACCCCAAATTCAGTATCTCAGAGCATTAGAATATTGTGAAAAGGTTCAATATTGAAGACACCTGGTGCCACACTCTAATCAGCTAATTAACTCAAAACACCTGCAAAGGCCTTTAAATGGTCTCTCAGTCTAGTTCTGTAGGCTACACATTCATGGGGAAGACTGCTGAATTGACAGTTGTTCAAAAGATGACCATTGACAGCTTGCACAAGGAGGGCAAGACACAAAAGGTCATTGCAAAAGAGGCTGGTTGTTCACAGAGCTCCGTGTCCAAGCACATTAATAAAAAGGCGAATGGAAGAAAAAGATTTGATAGAAAAAAGAACAAACAATAGGAATAACCGCACCCTGGAGAGGATTGTGAAACAAAACCCATTCAAAAATGTGGGGGAGATTCACAAAGAGTGGACTGCAGCTGGAGTCAGTACTTCAAGAACCACTACGCACAGACGTATGCAAGACATTGGTTTCAGCTGTCGCATTCCTTGTGTCAAGACACTCTTGAACAACAGACAGAGTCAGAAGGGTCTCGCTTCAAAAAGGACTGGACTGCTGCTGAGTGGTCCAAAGTTATGTTCTCTGATGAAAGTCAATTTTGCATTTCCTTTGGAAATCAGGGTCTCAGAGTCTGGAGGAAGAGAGGAGAGGCACACAGTTCATGTTGCTTGAGGTCCAGTGTAAAGTTTCCACCTGAGCAGTGCCACAGACTAATCGACTCCTTGACACGCCGCATTGCTGCAGTAATTCAGGTAAAAGGAGCCCTAACAAAGTATTGAGTGCTGTACATGCTCATACTTCTCTTGTACATTTTTTAGTTGGCCAAGATTTCTAAAAATCCTTTCTTTGTATTGGTCTTAAGTAATATTCAAATTTTCTGAGATACTGAATTTATAATTCATCAAATTGACAGTTATTATCATCAAAATTAAAAGAACTAAACATTTGAAATATATCAGTCTGTGTGTAATTATTGAATATAACATTTAACTTTTTGAATGGAATTAGTGAAATAAATACTAAACTTTTTGATGATATTCTAATGATATGACCAGCACCTGTATAGTTGTTATTAATTATTTGATTTTTTACAGTTATATTTAATGGGTCACACTATGTCCTGTTTGAGCACCAAACCAAAACTCCAGGTGCTCTGTCACTGCTCTCGATGAGAACCAGACTGAAAAACCTATGTGCATACCTGGTTTTGGGGGAAGTCGTGGCCTGGTGGTTAGAGAATCGGACTCCCAATCGAAGGGTTGTGGGTTCGAGTCCCGGGCCGGCAGGAATTGTGGGTGGGGGGAGTGCATGTACAGTTCTCTCACCACCCTCAATACCACGACTGAGGTGCCCTTGAGCAAGGCACCGAACCCCCAACTGCTCCCCGGGCGCCGCAGCATAAATGGCTGCCCACTGCTCCGGGTGTGTGTTCACAGTGTGTGTGTGTGTTCACTGCTCTGTGTGTGTGCACTTCGGATGGGTTAAATGCAGAGCACAAATTCTGAGTATGGGTCACCATACTTGGCCGAATGTCACTTCACTCACTTCACTCACTCACTTATATAGTTCATTTGATTACAAGAATTAATCAGTGATTGATATTTTTCAGTATTTCGAATCAGCCTTTTTCTCTCCTCATCCACTACCTTAAAATTATTTTATTCAAAGAGTCTGGAGGAAACATAGCATCTTAAAATGCAGCCTACGTAGGCAGTTAATTTAGAACAGAACAAATGTGTTTTTTAGATTCAGGCACACATTGATGCCAATTTGTTCCTAATTCCTGATGTGCAAGGCGACTAGTGGTTCTGCTAGTGATGGCTTTTTTGCTGCTCTTGACTTGTTATACTGTGATTTCGTTCACTTTTATGTCTCCCAAGCTCTGCTTGCTCATGTTTCTCTATTTGCTCAGTGCGTTAAATGACTCGGAAAGTCTTAAATATGATCAAACCATTGTACGGAAACAATCTTTTTATAGATTTGGCACAAAACTGCATCTTTTACCCATGTGTGCATATGGATTAAACACAAGGAAAATGTACTTTACAATTTGACTCCAGATTGACTCCAGATGTAACTGTTATCCATTATAGTTACAGCGTTTCGGTTTCCATGAAATGAAATTTAATATCATTAAAAAAATGTGATAAAACAAACATGGACAATTGTATGTGCAATAATCAGAAAACAAAATGTGAAAGTTGATTAAAGTGCATTTTATCATGTTTTTATACCTTGAGACCTTAAACAGAAATAATGCAATAAAAAAATGAATGAATTTAGCTTGAATGAATTGTTGTATAATAAATGCTTTATTTAAAGTTTGCTCTTATTCAGGGAACAGCCAAGTGACACTATATGAATGGGCACAAAGACTAGTAACCCAGGCTCATTAGAAAAACATACCTGTGGCATTGATTTCTGCAAAATTATTACAATGGTTCTTGCATGTTTTGTAAAACATTCAAAGTGAAATATCCAGTGATAGGCTCTAAAAGTGGGTTAAATTTGATCTGCAACAAATGCATGTGAATTTATTATATCGTTCCTCAAACTGTGAAATTAAATGAACTTAGTGGCACTAAAAGGTTAATAAATAATGTACACCTACACTAAACCCTATATTCTAAACCTAAATGATAGTGTTAACAAAAGAGACACACGGGAGATAAAAAAATGCATTTACTCAGGAAATCATATCATTTCAGGTTGCTTATATTAGTGTTTGAGTTCTTTTATTGTCAATTGTTTCACAAGTATTTTACACAAGCGCGACACATGGTAAATTCAACACGGTACCAGGTGCACTACCAAGCAAGTTTACTACATCAGAATATATTAGTTCACAAGTCATACAAGTTAAAAGTGTTTTGAGGTTGCATATTGTGCAAAGAACTGCATGAAAAAGCCTTTATTAACTGATAATCTGCTCCTATGATTTGTGTGAAAAGCAATGAAAGTTGGCATTTCACTGACACTAGTCCATTTTAGATGGAAACTGGAAATGTTTAGCAAAAATTTAGGTACAGACACTTTTTTGAACATTATTCTGAATAGGACTTACAAACTGAACATTACATCTGGCACTTAATCTGTTAATTCAGTGTTTCGATCTGCAACATCATTTCTGGTCTATCACCTTCAGAAAATCTACATTGATCACTGAAAATGCATGTTGACATCAGGGGGTCTTTGAAGCAATGTTTTTGCTAATCAAATTATTCCAGTAGTGAATTTAACATAAATATATTATTTTTTGAGCATTTACACAAGCCAGTCTCTCATCAGTTTAATTCATTGGTCTATCATTTGATCTGAACCTCTTGCAGTGGTAATTCTGTTGCTCTGGCTTCCAAAACAAGGAGGCTAATTCTTAATTTATTTGTTCCCATAAGTGTTCATGCGTGTGGCTACTTCCAAAATATGTTTGTGGACATTTCTTGACACACATGATGTCATTGTTGTGGCCTTGTATCACCTCCTAGTTTATTTCTCCATCATTTCTCTTTATTCCTCTTTATTCGTGTACATTCCACGTCCTCAGTCACTCGCAAGGATGAAGTTCTGATGTCGTCTTCAGCCATCTTGCCAACGATCGCCCTCGTTAGCGAACGCCAGTTAGTGAGTTTGACGGCTCTGAGGCACTTTGTGGCATTGTTCCTAACGCTGACAAAACACAGAGTGTTAATGACCCCGTTGCTCATAGCGATGCATTCGATGATGTAGAAAACGACCAGCGAGTTACGGCCGCGTGTGATCAGCACCGGGTAGAAGTCACGCAGCAGTGTGAAACTATAATACGGTGCCCAGCACAGAACATACGCCACCAGAACTGCAATCAGCGCCACCACCGTCCTGCGGCGACTCAGTAGCCGTTTACGCAGTTGCTCTGTCGGAAATCCCGGGACGTTCTTGAACCACAGCTCCCTGGAGATCTGCGCGTAACAGACTGACATAGTCACCACGGGCCCTAGGAACTCCACGATGAAGATGAAGAGGAAGTAGGAGCGATACATGAGCTGCTGGTCTGCAGACCAGATCTGAGCACAGAAGATCTTTTTGTGGTGGCCGAGCGTGCTGTGTGGGTACTCGTGCTCTGTAGCGAAGTATGCCGACGGCACCGCGATGAGCACAGGGATCATCCAAACTCCAAAAATAATCCAGTACGCTGTCTGATACTTCATACGGGGCTTCAGGGGATGAACGATAGCCATGTACCTGTTGAATACAGAAAATGCTGAGAAAACTGAATGCCTGAATGCAGTTGCACATAATACACACACACACACATATATATATATTAAACTAAACAAAACAAATGAAGATGTATCCCTCAGTACAAAACTAATTTAAAAGGAAACTCGTGTCACCACATGTAGTGACCAAATTTAAACAACAACAACAATGTAAATCTACATGAAAAGCAGTGTTACATACTGTGCCGAGACTTAAATGAAAAGGAAATGAAATACAAATCTTTTTAATGACTTCAATAAAGTGCAATTTTTAGCTTGAAAATGAGTGTTCATCAAAACACAATTTTGATTTTGAAGCTTTTTCTGAAAGTTTAAAAAGGTTTTATATTAAAAGATCTGATATTTACATTTATTAGACACTTTTAAACAAAGCAACTTATTCAGGCTATATATTTTTTGTTTTTACCAGTATGTGTGTTGCCTGGGAATTGAATCCATGACCTTTTGTGTTGCAAACATAACGCTCTACTACTGAACCACAGATTTATATTGATATTAGATGAACAAACAAAATTACGCCTATTGTACTAATTATATACATTATATTTTTTTTATATCTAATACAACTATACATCCAGATATATTAATATTACATTTTTCCGGAATGGAATACCTTTGAAATTTCTCTGAATTGCGATGAAGTAAATTCCACTTCCTTCATTTCCAATTCAAACCTCCTGTAGCCAGTTCTTAAATTCTGAATTGTAGAATTTGAACTGGGTCTGGATTTGAATCTGCTTTAGGAAACTGTGAGCATTTGGAATGGATCAAGTGTTTGGTGTAGATTTGTATTGGTATTTATGAAACATCTCAAAGCTCAAATCCTCAGAGCAGTCCAGAAGTAGAAAATGAATCAGGGTCTGGCACACAGTATTAACACACACCGACTCTCTGATCTCTCTGTCTGATCTGATCACTGTTCCCCATTCTTAATGAGATATTTCATAACCTTTCGACATTCATGATGAATAACAGGCTCCTCCATCACTCGTTCTCTAAATGAATGATACAGCACTATTTCTACTCATTTAAACTCTGTCCATTTTGATTAACAGCACATCTTTGCCGGTGGCTCTACTTGTTTTCTCTCATGCACTAAAATATGTCCCACTGACTGTAATAATTCTAAATGTATAACTAGTAAATATGAATTTAATTTGTTAACTGATCTGTATGTTACTTGAAATTCTGATATTCCAAAGTTCCAATGACTTATTTTCTTCCCAGAGGAAACCTTTGCAATCTTCACTGGCTCAGCAGGGATAACAGAGTCCTTTCTAGATCGGCAATGTGAACACAATGTACTTTCGCCCCAAATACATGTAGTTACTGTACTGCATGGGAAGCCCAGACTTTATTAAATTTACTATCGATATGCATCATCTGTGCTACTTGCCAAGTTCACAAATAAGAAGTCAAAGTTCATGGGAAAAGCATGCTGGGCTAACAGGTTGGACAATTTCATGGCATTTTAAGACAAAAGCGGTTCTGTTCCAAAATCTAGTGAGCTCACTAAGTAGAGAGCATTTTGAGGCATTGTATAATCATAAAAGTAAAGGTTCCTAAAGGTTTTTTTTATTTTTTTTTATTCAATGATGCCATAGAAGAACATTTTTTGTTTCCCAAAGAACCTTTCAATAAACAGTTCTGAAAATAACAGTTTTTCTTAGTGCACAGAACATTTTTACAATCTAAAGAACTTTCTCCACTATAAAGAACCTTTTGTGGATTCGAAAGGTTCCATGGATGTTAGGTTCTGCATGGGACCATCAATGCCAACCTTTATTTTTAAGAGTGTAAAATTCTATAGCAATAAGGTAAACTTACAAGGCTTAATTTCAGGTTGGGTGCTGCCTTTGTAGGCAGCTCATTAGGTTTTGTTTTATTTTTAAAGTGAATGCTTGTCAAATTATTTGCTGAAATGTGTTTGCAAAAAGATTAAGAACCAAACTGCAGCAAGGACTGACTAATGGGTTCACATTAAGATCTTTAGAGGCGATGAGACTGTTGAATGTACTGTACGTTGTGTCTAAATTTCTGACTAGCAGACCTGTCAGCTGACGTCTAAGGCTGTTGCTGAAGGCTAAATATAAGATGTTCTGCCCGGCCATTCAAATATTGACATGCTATTTAGCTAGTTTAGCCTCAGGGATTGGCCAAACGTGATGCAAGTGCTGTGCAAGCGTCTCACATACAGGTGCAACGGCACATCAGAAAGCATTTCATGTGCTCTGAATGTACGAATGAAGTCTGCACCTAATCCAAATTTGAGTCGACTAAAATCTGAACCGAAGTCTCTAATCCTGCCTTCATGTCCTTCTGAGAAATTTGTTGTAAGATTGGAAGTCGTAAATATGATTTTGTGCATGTTCAGTGATTTTTTTATTTTATGTTTTTTTAATGCACAAGCTGAGCAGTTTTTCTTTTCACGTGGCACTTTTTACTGTACAAACTTTAAGAGCTAAACTATTATCCAACATTAAATTAACTAAATTAGCCAACCCTGTTACCAAAGTTAAGAAAACATTTTTAATCATCTATGGGAAACATATGTTAAAAACTGCATAACAGCTTGTGATAGCTGTATGACAGCATAAATTAGGCAAAAAATGTAACATGTAATATTAATATTATGTACACTACCAGTTTGGGGTTGGTAAGATTTTTCAATGTTTTTGAAATAATTCACTTCTGCTAACCAAGGCTGCATTTAAAAATACAGTAAAAACTGTAATATTGCTAACTATTATTATAATTTAATCACTTTATTTTTATATATATTTTAAACAGTAATTTGTTCCTGTGCTCAAAGCTGAATTTTCAGCATCATTACTCCAGTCTTCAGTGTCACATGATTCTTCAGAAATCATTCTAATATGCGGATTTGCTTCTTGATAAACATTTCTTATTATGTTGAAAACATTTGATATTAATATTAATATTTTTGTGGAAACTGAGTCATTTTTTTCATAAATCTTTGATTAAAAGGAAAATATTTTTTGATCAATTTAATCCTTTTTTATTGAACTGAATTTAATAAAAAATTGCATTAAACAAAAGAATATCCTATTCATAGTAATTGGAACTTTCTCATAAAGACAGGAAACTTTTCAAACTTAATGCACATCATTAGTCCTTCATTTTTTTGCTTTAAATGTGTAATTATGTTTTTTCTGTATTTTGGCCTTGTTATGCAACTACAGCAAATAATGGGAGATTTTGTCCTACAAGCTTGTTTCCTTGTGATCAAAACCAATTTACCATAATTATTTAATAAACATATTGACCCACAGTGTATGCAACATGTAACATCATGCTGCATGAGCTCAGAGAGACGAATGCTCACCTGTCCACTGCGATGGCTAGCAGGGCATTGGTGGACACGTAGAGAGACACGGTCCGAAGGTAGTTAATGGAGACGCAAAGCACAATCCCATGATCCCATGACAGCTGTTTGACCACGTAATAATCCACCAGAAAGGGACAGCACACAGTGGCCACCAGGAAGTCTGATATTGCCAAGTTGGCAATGAGTAAATTGGTGAGATTCCTTAGTTTTTTGTAGCGTGCCAATGAGGCTATAAAGAGGCAGTTCCCAATACCGCAGACCAGCATGATGCAGACCAGGACCACCGCAATAATGATTTTAGCCACGAAGAACGCTCGTCCCTGAGTCGTGTCTGGGATCTCGTCCATCGGAACCTCGTAATCTAGGGGGATGTCGTAATTGGGTATGAGGTCAAGGGGGCTCCCCGATGGGTGGATGAGAGTCCATGTCTCGGTGGAGGTGCTCCTGTTGTCTTCTCCCATCATCTCTTTTTAATGGTCTGTCAGAAAACCAGGATCTTTCATATTCTTGTTTGAACACATCATTTGTTGCCGGCTTCAAAATTAAGAAAATAATTTTTTTACTTTTAAAAAACATTCATTCCTGGACTAGTGTTATCCTACACTCTTCAAAATAAAGGTTCTTTATTGGTATCAATGGTTCCATTAAGAAACTTTGCATTCCAAATAAAGTAATTTAGATTATTAAAATGTTAGAAGCAAAAATGGTTCTTTCACTGAAAGTTATTTTGGCCATATTTTGGCCACACAGATGGCCATATTAGGGATGGATTTATGATAATGCTAATTTTTTCATGCATGTTTACTTTAAATGTAACTTGTTTTTCTTTCAAACAGAACGGAATTCACTGCTCTTTATATATATATATATATATATATATATATATATATATTTAAATATATATATATATATATATAAGGATGAAGAAACAAAAATTGAGATAGCACTTTTATTAGATTAGTTAGATTATATTAGCATCAGCAACAGAGTAACATATATTTCTAATAAATTATTTACAATAAAGTATGCAAAGTGAACAAGTAATGCACGCACTAAAGTCTGTGGTGAATGACATGTATTCTGTACTTCTAAAACTGATTTATTGTGGGCTGTTTGCTGGTATTCATTTGCATTTAAAAGAACCCAACAATTTTAAATGCTTACAAACTTTCTACTGAGAAAAGAAAAAGCCCAAATCTGATGGTAGAAAAAAACACTGAACAATTGCACTTTCCCTTCAGAAATAAGAAGTCATTATGATCCTACCTTCAGAGCATTCCTGGTGTTGTTCTCGGCGGGAGGACATGTGCGCATCTTCAGAAGTTTCTCTGTAGTTTCTGCTGGATGTGACCGGAGAGCGGCTGCTGTGTTCTCCGCTTATGAATGAATGAATGAATGCAAGAAGCAGCGCTCAGCGCCTCCTGCCCTCTAGCGGCTCTACTGTGTATCTGCACGCCGACACACAAATTATGCTCGCGTAGCCCTTCGCAAATTTACATGTATTTTTATAAACACATCCTAAATCCCCCAGTACTCAGAGCTCCTATAGCTATCAAATGGATAGCTTCGACTGGACAAACCACGAAATAGCAAAATGTCGATAAACGCGCCAAATCTCTACTAACCGTAAATGGCTAACTTACCGTTGTGCCAGCCAGAGCCGTTGAGAAAACCGACAAATTTGTTAATTCCTTTTATTTTGATAATAATCTCAGTTTAAAAGCTGTATAATACCACTGTTTTATATAACAACGATTCTATCACAGGAAATTGGTTGTTCTGAGGTGTGGCAAAGTAACAAAACGTTCCTTAAAAATCACAAATGTAAGGGCTCAAGTGGCTGTTTGTATTAGCTTTCCACACAACGAAAGTGATGACGTTTCTCAACGGTCACTCATCACCATCGTAAACCCTCCTAAGGTTTTTTTTTTTTAATTCTCTTTTTTCTTTCTTTTTATTTTTTTTTTATTATTATTATTATTATTATTTAGAATACTGTAGGCTACATTTATAAAACTCTACTTTGTATTACATCACATTTCATTAAATTACAAAAACAAATTAAAAAAGGCAAACTTGACATCGTTTATTATTACTCAAAACTTTCTCTATTTATTTATTTTATTTTTTTGAAAGTCATAAAAAAACATGGACTTTTTATTTTGTTATTTGAGCAAGAAAAAAATATTTTTGGTCTCCCATTCAAAGCAAACTATGACAACTGCTGCTGAGAAACCCAGGAATGGAAAAAAAAGGTAAGTTAAATTTAAAGTTATAGTTTATTTTTAATTGTCTCACTTTAGTCACAGTATAATACCACAGTTTATATATATATACAGTCCAGACCAAAAGTTTGGACACACCTTCTCATTCAAAGAGTTTTCTTTATTTTCATGACTATGAAAATTGTAGATTCACACTGAAGGCATCAAAACTATGAATTAACACATGTGGAATTATATATGGAATTATATACATAACAAAAAAGTGTGAAACAACTGTAAATATGTCATATAGGTTCTTCAAAGTAGCCACCTTTTGCTTTGATTACTGCTTTGCACACTCTTGGCATTCTCTTGATGAGCTTCAAGAGGTAGTCACCTGAAATGGTCTTCCAACAGTCTTGGAGGAGTTCCCCGAGAGATGCTTAGCACTTGTTGGCCCTTTTGCCTTCTGTCTGCGGTCCAGCTCACCCCTAAACCATCTCGATTGGGTTCAGGTCCGGTGACTGTGGAGGCCAGGTCATCTGGCGCAGCACCCCATCACTCTCCTTCTTGATCAAATAGCCCTTGATGCCTTCAGTGTGACTCTTTTCATAGTGACAATTTTCATAGTCATGAAAATAAAGAAAACTCTTTGAATGAGAAGGTGTGTCCAAACTTTTGGTCTGTACTGTGTGTGTATATATATATATATATATATATATATATATATATATAGCCTCCTGACTTTTTTAGCCTTTTGTTCTATTTCAGGTACCAATAAAAACCTTGATAGAAAAAAATCTTGTTTAGCCTGAGATATAAACAACTGACAAAGTGATAAAGGGTCAGCAATTGCCCCCGATACGCAGACTGCACTGGCAGATGAGAAGGGATTTTATCAGGCAATTTTATTGGGTAAATAAATCAACATCTTGAAACCCATGAAAAAGATGTCTACATTTCACCCAAGAATCTAAAGGAAAACAGAAGATATATTTAACTTAAAAATACTGAAGGCTTTAGAACATTAACTTTTTCCCCCAAACGTGTCAAATTTCCCCCCTAAAATCTCATTACTGTAGTGGAAAAAGTCATAACAGAATAGTAAAATGTGTTTAATTATTAAAATAATGTTACAATGAAAGTATGTCATGTAGACAATCCACAAAAATGTGATGGAGGTGAGAAAGCTTCCAGAACTTGTAATTTGTCAGAAAAACTGAACCTAAAACAGGCTTTATTGCCTTAATGCAAAATATAATTTGTTTTCTTTTAATTTAGGGTTGAAATATGACTTGGACACATTTTTGTGAGATTCACAAGATGAGTTTCTGTTTAAGAAGGACAAGCCATCTAGATAAAACATAAAGTGAAACAGGTGTCGTGTTGAAGATTTATTCATATGTAGACACATAATCTATCAAAGAGCATTATGCTGTCCTCCACACACACAATCCTTCACTCCCTGACAGAATCATTCCTGAACATCTTTTGGATTTACAGCTCGGATAGGAGAGTACGCTAGATTTCTGCATGGACAAAAATATCCCTCCCTTTCTCTAAATCACTCACACACAAAACGAGCCATAATAGCAGCACTGAATCCACAAGCAGCTGGATATCAAACAGTGATCTTGTAGCAAAGCTGCAGGACAAAATTAGAACATACCCGTCATAATGAGTGAAGCTCATTATAACAGGAAGTGAAGAAGCAGTGAGCCTTTAATGGTGGACAGCTGTGTACATCCATTAAACTGCATGAGAGACCCGGTGAACTCGGAGCAGACACCTCCACGTCCGTCACTAACACACTGTCTGAATGTCCAGCATGCTTGAGTTACTCCACAGAGTGTGTGAGGCTACCTGATGTCAGAGACTGATGATTGTGCTGTCATGATGGCGAGAAATCGGTAGTCTGCTCATTTAGAGAGTAAACCAGGGATGACAGTCACTGATAGCTTCTCATTGCCTTTTCTTTATAAGAAAACTTGCTGTGAGAACTATTTCTTGCAGTTAACTTACCACAGCTGCATAGTTGTTCGATGTTAAAACATTGTAAACCTTTTGGGTGGCTGCTAGGCTGTTTTGTTTGCAAGCAGATCTGTGTAGATTACTTTCACATTGTAGTCCTTTACTGATTAGAGATTTCATGATGAAAGTTGTAGTAACTTAGTCTCGATTACTCATGTTAGGTCATTTATTCTGAGTACCTTTTAGATTATTTTTTACCTAACTTGTTTTAAACTTACCATTAAATGTACCATATTTTATTAAAAAAGAGAAATAACTATATTACATTATTTGATATTATCATCATGAAGCGCATTAAACATTATGTTGCATTAACATGCCAATGTCTTCATTTATTGAAATATTAACTTCCTCAGGGATATCTCAAGTTATGGCAAATGGCTTTTTGCTGACAAAAACTTTTGGGGATCCCTGCATTATATGAACAAACATTAATACACAAACACGAAATTAAATACACGAAAATTACACGCCCAAAGTCTTCCAGGTTTGAAATATTTTTGTTCAGACTTCCAGAACCAACCATTATTAAAGGTCACTGGATTTGAGGAAGCCAGCTGTGCATCACCAGTGTTCAGTAACTTGCAAAATGATTTAGTGACATACAGCCAAGGTCTTTTAGAAACTAATTCCTGTACTTCAGAGTCGAGCAATACTTCTGTTTGAGTTAGTTTCATATTGTTCATTCCTTTCATTGGCTCTTGCATAAAAGTTGATGCAATGGTCTGTGAGAACTGCTTGTCCTTACCTTTTAATTGACCTGTTGAAAAAAAAACCTGTAGGGAAATTTTTTTTCCTGTCCATTTAACGCATTTAACAGAAAGCTTTTAATGTTTTTTTTTTCTTCCTCTATTTTATGTATTGAAATGACACTTTAGTGATGGGTCATTATGTGCTGAGCCTGGGACTAATTTGATAGTGTCTGTCAGTTATTATGCAAACCTCTCATCACGACATTTTAAAGCGTGTCTAATGTCACTTGCCTCGGTGGTCAGATCCCCAACTGTGTAAATAATGAGACCAGTCTCTGCTAAAATTTAAACACGACTGATGGTGAATATTCTGCTGCTTTATGATAGTTTCCCCAAGTTTGCCTACAATAAAATGCACATCTTTGCAAAGTATCAACAAAACACACAATTGATACAGAGTTAATGAAAATGCGGAACAGTGTTTGCAGTATAACCATAGTGTTTCTGTCAATGTTGTGATGTTATTGATGCACCTGTCAGCTTGTGCCCAAATTCATAAGCGAGTTGCACCTCAGAGCAAGATTTACAGAGCCTTGAGTGCTGACGCACATAAATGTTACACGATTTTGTGCCAAACCAAGTATTTTAGTCCTTTCGTCAGGCACAGAGAGTTCATGCCTGACATTTTACAACTAATCTCAAGTCGTACAGTTATGATTTAAAGAAACTATATAAAAATGGTTTGGAACAACACGAGGTTGAGTAAATAATGCCTTAATTTTGGGAACCTTTCCTTTAAGCTCAAGCAGAAAACTAAAATGTCATAAAAATACACACTATTTATTTTAAAGGCTAATTTTATTAGTCCACAATACAAAATAAAGATCGGTCCTCAGTGAACAACTCATTCCCATACAAAAGCAAAAGAATACTAAACAGTCATTGAACAAACATGTTTGTTAAAAGATGATTCTGAATGTAAAGACGAGGATCCCCTGATCAAAGCCTCAGAGTCCAGTGAGTGTGAGCCAGGTCATTTTTTAGCATATGTGATTTTCATGGCACACGTGGCTGTGATTCTGAATCCCTGTAAGGCATCCTTTGCGACTCCAGCTTGAGCCTCACCCTCAAACTCCACAAACGCAATGTCGTGCTTTCCAGGAACTAGACGCACTTCTTTAAACCCTGGAAACCTAAACAGATGGAACAAGACAGAGAGTAAAAAAATAATAAAAATCGGAGCAGATAAATCTAGCTAAAAGAACTGGTTGTCAATATTCATGCATTTTTAATCAAAAGGTTTCCATAAATCAAGTTTAATTAAGGTTTTCTACATTAATATCCACACACAAAAAAAGTTCATATCAAAATATTCTAATTTATATGCCAAAAATAAATAGATAAAATAAAAAGGTTTATAGAAAAACATTTCTATGAATTACTAAAACTTTTTTTCTAAACGGTGTTTAAAACTTACTGGTTGAATAACATGGAGAGCATCATCTCGTTGGTTTCCTCTGGGAGATTATTCAGGAACAGAATATAATTCGGTGGGTTGTCAGGGACCTACATCAATATAAAATAATGTATTGAGTGACTTAGAATTTCAGATATATACAACAATGTATCATTACAAATCCTAAAAAAAATCTAATCACAATATACGTGTGTAAGTTGTGTGACAGACCTGGACTGTGGCAGGTGGAGGAGGTTGTGTGTTCAGACCGTCCTGCAGGGAAAACAAACAAACAACATTTCACCACAACTTGGCCGTCACATCAATATCAGCAAACATGATGCATTTCAACTCACCGCTGGCTTCTTATTAACATTGGCGGCCTGTTCCTGAGCCTTCTTTTTCTTCTCTTTCTTCTTCTCTTTATCTCCATATGTGCCTCTCATCTTAGAGATCAGGTCCGAGTCTGTTTTTGCATACTGGATCCGCTATAAGTACATGCTTAGGTCAGCGACTGAGAAATGTGTTAATCATTTCTAATACTTTATAATGCGTGAACTGATGAATAATACGGATGATAACATCTCATAAACACCCTCAGTGATTCGCAGATGAAAGAAACATCATATAGCAGAGTAAATTACATTTTTCACATTATAGATGTACTTCTAGAGCGATCGAATTCTAGTTGAAGGTTAAAGTGAATCAAAGGACCATATTCTGCTCATTATTTTCTGAAATGCTAATCGTATCAGTTACATGAAGGTCAAGCGACTACTGTGTAGTCCCTGTGAGCTGCGAGCGACGCCTGTGTCACTGACCATGGGTTTGTTGTAGAAAGGGAAGCCCTGAAGCTGTCTGAGGGCATTGGTGGCTGCAGCGAGCTCTCTGAAGATAACAAACGCCTGACCCCTCATCTTCATGGTCTTCATCGCAACAATGTCCATAACCTGGCCGAACTGGGAGAACAAGGCATACAGTGATCTCTTCAGCTCTGTAGAAAAAAAAACAAGCTTTACAAAGATGCAGATTCTGTGATCAAACAATCAATCAATCAATTCTGTTCTGCTCATATTCACTATAAACTAGACATTACCTTCTTTCTTGATCTTATCATTTACATTGTTGATATAGATAGTGTGATTCGGTCGTATGTCCATGATTAATAATATCAGGTAAAACCACACTGAACTGAAATAAAGAGAAAAGGCAAAGAAAAAGAGAATGAACGCAGTAAGCAGTAAATGTCAGCAACTAACGTACAGAATGACAAAACACACGAAGTGTCTTCTGTTTAGTATTTCTACTAGTACAAACTAGTTATAATATACACAAGTTTATAATACAAGGGTAAAAATGATTTATAAAACATTACTACAACAATAAAACGGAATGAACCGCCTCACACTCACCACACTGCTGAGCTCAAGCGGAAACTGGCGAAGCTTCTTGTTCTTTTCGTGTATCGTTGTGAAACAGTTTCCGCTCGTTACGCCACCTGCTGTCGCGGAGTGATATAAACATTGCATCTAAAACACAAGAGTGAGGAGGATTTATATAAACTTGGCCTCGACACCCAGGTTTGATAGTATGGAGTGCAAGTTTAAAATGCTTAAAAGCAAGTAACCCTACAAATACTTTAAGATAGATATAAGAGTGGCTGCTAGGCAGTTTTCAGTTAGACAGACATATATAAATTATGGGTCCGTGTATCTTTTGGTCATTTGATTTTCTATTTAAAAATAAATAAAGATAAATGAGAAACGGTTTGATTTTCGTTTTTTCGTTTTGTTTAAGAAACGGAAAACGAAAATTTAGCTGCATTTTTCGTATTTTTGTTTGTGGGTAAAAAATGAGATTATGCTTTAATATTTGTTTGAATGTGTGGGCGGCGCTGAAACGCCCCTTTTCATCCCTTCTGTACTGCACCGACAAGCGGCAACCGCAAGCTCAGTTCATTTTCACCAGGAGAGAAGCGGCAGACAGCAGAGCATATTAATCCCGCGGATTCTATACTAGTGGTGCTTTATGTGGTGGTATTTATGACATGAAATATGCGGATTTTTAGCCTACTAATTTTATTCTATACCTATTTAAGAAAAACCTCACAAGTAGCCTATGTTTTCATTTGCTATTACAAACAACAGCAACTGAAGCTTTATCTTGTAGTGTAGTCTGCTGCACTTCTCTGATCGGCGGATCCCGATCCACACCTTCCATCCCGAAAACAGGGGAAAGAGCTTCAGCTCCGTCAATTTGGATCGTAAAACACCCTAAATAACACGAAAACCTTACAAAACTCAACACGATGTGCTTTCTGCCATCTCGGTCTACATTAACTTCTTTCTGAAACGTCAGAAATGAACCAGGCTCATGCATCAGACGAACCATGTCTAGCTGGACATGTCTACTTTTAAAATAATCAATTTAAATAGAAAAATAATAATAATAATTTTATATTTAGGCCTATGTAATTCAAATGAAACCAACGAGAGGTGCAGTGTTTCCCGTCTGAACTCATTATCTGTAATGATGTCACACCATCACTATATTCATACTGTCATCTACAGAATTCGTGAATTCAGTTCATAATTCTAAGTAGCCTATAGCCTATAATTAAAACATTTAAAGTAGACTAATTATGGGGAAAACTTAACTTATTTTAATATAAATTTTATTATAAATGTGGGTTGGGTTTTTCCTATTTTTTTTTTTTTTATGAATGGCCTAGAATAAAATAAATAAAAATTAAAATAATTAAAATAATAAAGTTGTCAAGTCTGCTTTGTCAATAACATGCAGCAGCTGGAAAATTATAATATTATTTTTTATTTTATTATTAATTTAATTTAATTAATTAATTAATTAATTATTATTGTTATTATTATTATTTTATCTTGCAAGCACCACTAGCAAAGAATCCGCGGGATTAATATGCTCTGCTGTCTGCCGCTTCTCTCCTGGTGAAAATGAACTGAGCTTGCGGTTGCCGCTTGTCGGTGCAGTATACAGAAGGGATGAAAGGGGCGTTTCAGCGCCGCCCACACATTCAAACAAATATTAACGCATAATCTCATTTTTTACCCACAAACAAAAATACGAAAAATGCAGCTAAATTTTCGTTTTCCGTTTCTTAAACAAAACGAAAAAACGAAAATCAAACCGTTTCTCATTTATCTTTATTTATTTTTAAATAGAAAATCAAATGACCAAAGTATCATTCGTTCTTTCGTTTTTCTGATTGAAACCAAAAATGCAAAAAAAATTTGATTTTCAAATTTGTGCTAATATCAAAAATAAAAAAAACGGATAACAAGCGTGTGTGTTTCACTTTGGTGTTTTCGTCTGATGCTAGTTAGTGACGGTCGTTCTTGAACGATTCGGTCATTTTAAACGAATCTTTAATGTGACTCGGGAAGAACGAGTCGTCTCTGGGAGTGATTCGTTCAGTCGCGCATGCGCAAAATTCTATAGTGTCTGTACAGGAATAGTCTAGTTCACCTGTTTCAGTCAATGCAGTGGGTGCCGGTGTTAGAGAATTGATTAGTTCATCTCTTGAGTCTTTCGGGTTTTCGAGTCGCTCCTCACGTGACAGACCCATAAGCTTTGACCATAGACTGGAGTTACCCTGGCAACAAATCTCTGTGTATATTATTATTATTTGTCTTTATGATTTTAAGTGTATTGCCTTAATGTTTTAATGTTTGTATTGTTTAATAATTATAATAATAATAATAATAAAGACTGTATAAAAGGCTTTATCCTATCATTCGTTCTTTTGTCACGTGACGTGACAGCATTGGATAGATGAATTTACATGCTTCCTTACAAACAGGTGCCTAATCATTATTATTATCATCATCATTATTATAATTATTATTTACTCTTACAGATACTGCATTTCTGAGCTTACAGTTTATAAATGTACAAATTTCTGTCATAATGGTTATTTTCTATACACTGAATGTTGTAACAAAGTTAATAAAGAGTACTTATTAATGAACACATATGATTATGGTGGGTTTAATTTCCTTGATTTCTCTTCTTTGAACAACACTTTCAAAATTAATTGGATAAGACAGTGTTTGTGTAATCCAAACTCAATATGGATTTTTATCCCCAATGACTACTTTTCCAAATTAGGTGGTCTCCCTTTCCTATTGATCTGTATTTATAATATTGCTAGAATCCCTTACAATTTAACCAAATTTCATAAACAGGCATTACTTGCATGGTCATTCATTTTTAAGCACCTCTCAGCCGTACTTCATTTGGAAATTTGTTTTGGTTGTTTCCTAGTTCTTTAACTTGGAAGGTCTTATTTTAAGTCACAAAAAATTCTTATGTAAATGTAATTTTCCAGTAACTCCCAAAGAATTCTCCATCATCATGGACACTATTCCTAAAGGAGTTGTTACGCTTTCAAGGGACTCATTAGATCATCCAGCACTTTATCTTTATCTTTACACCCATTTGAAATCCCAGTAGGTAAACTATGCTTTTTGTTACATGAAAGTGAAAAAGTGATGTGACATTCAGCCAATATGGTGACCAATACTCAGAATTTGTGCTCTGCATTTAACCCATCCAAAGTGCACACACACAGCAGTGAACACACACACACTGTGAGCACACACCCGGAGCAGTGGGCATCATTTATGCTGCGGCACCCGGCGAGCAGTTGGGGTTCAGTGCCTTGCTCAAGGGCACCTCAGTTGTGGTATAGCCAGACCAAGACTCGAACCCACAACCCTAGGGTTAGGAGTCAAACACTCTAACAACTAGGCCACGACTTTGTCCAGTATCCTTCATCACGTCACTATAAGATTAGATCACTTTTTCAGAAGGAGCGTGTAACGACTCCATGTGGTTTCTTATTGGAGGAATGTGGTTGATCATATTGATGAGAAAAAAGTATGGACTCTGTCTTTGGAATATATAATAACTAACAAGGTTAGAGAAATCTCATTCAAATTGTTACACAGATTTTACCCAGCTAAAGTGTTTTTGAAAAGGTTTAAATCAGACATAGATACAAGCTGTTGTTTTTGTGGAGACCCTAATGAAACTGATATACATATCGTTTGGGATTGTCCTCACACACAGCTATTTTGGAATGAATTCTCTAATGTTATCTATCGCAGTGTGCTACAGGGTTTCTCTTTGCTTTTTAAGGATGTACTGTCTGGCTTCTTTAATATTCAAAAAGACAAAATTTATGTATATTTCATTATTAACCAATTATGACTTCTTGCTACAGGGTTTCTCTTTGCTTTTTAAGGATGTACTGTTTGGCTTCTTTAATATTCAAAAAGACAAAATTTATGTATATTCAATTATTAACCAATTATGACTTCTTGCAAAATGTCATATTCACCGCAGTAAATTCACTCATCAAAATCCATTATATATTGTTTTTTTTTTGTTTTTGTTTTTTTAAAAAGAGGTTCAACAGTATATCCAAACTATTTAATCTTCCAAAAATCTTAAGGCTGTCAAAAATGTTTAATCTTTTCAATGCTATTTAATCTTTTTAATATATTTTGTTAAAGTTTTCGATTAGTATTATTTATTTTTATGTTTACATACGTCTGTAAATGGTGCTTTGCATATAATGCCACTTCTTTGTATGCAATATTGACATTACCTATCTGTACTTTTATCTTTCGTAAATTATCATTAATCAAATAAAAAAAGAACTAATCAATTCTCTTTCCGGTGAACTAGAAAAAGGTGAACTAGAACCATATGCGACTGAACGAATCACTCCCAGAGACGACTCGTTCTTCCCGAGTCACATTAAAGATTCGTTTAAAATGACCGAATCGTTCAAGAACGACCGTCACTAACTAGCATCAGACGAAAACACCAAAGTGAAACACACACGCTTGATATCCGTTTTTTTTTTTTTTTTTTGATATTAGCACAAATTTGAAAATCGGAAAACGAATCTTTATCCGTTTTTTTTTATTTTCGTTTTGGAAACAGATTTTTAAAAAACAAGTCGTTTTTTATTTTTCCATTTTTGGTTTCAATTAGAAAAACGAAAGAACGAATGATACACGGATTCGAAAAGGTCCGTGTACGTTTTGATAGTTTGTTTTTTCGTTTGAAACACAAAACAAAATAACGAGAAACCACCTGTTTTTCGTTTGTCGTTTCAAACCAAAAACAAAGAAACGGTAAAAAAAGAGCCGTTCTCCCGTTTTTGGTTCTGAATCCAAAAACGAAAAATGACAAAACCAAAATCAAATAACGGTCCGATTTTGTTTTTTTGAAATTCCTTTTTCCATTTTTTCGTTTGAAGATCTACATTGAAATACAGACAGGTTAGCCACGTGACCCGGAAGTAATAGTAAATATGGCCTATCAAAATAAAAGCCAAGCTTTTAGAACGGTCATAATATGCAGCGCTAACGTTATACCAGAGTAACGTTAGAAGAAGAAAAATCAATTAATAAATAGCCTTATATAAACCTGGACCGGAATAAATATGTTAGCAACAGTACTTTATTACAGCTATTTAATATCGTGCCTATCCAGACATCACCAGTCACGTTTAATGAGCGCATTGTTTGGCTCAATACAGTTGGTAATATAGGTTAACCTAAGAACTTATTGTGTGTGCAGAGTTGTTACTGTTAGAGCTATATTATATAATTAAATTTATATTTAATGTGGTTTCCACCGTAATGGACAACTGTTCCCCCTTTCTACCAGCAGGTAGCAGTACTTAAATGACTGACTGTATGGTGTCTTTGGTAACTGTTTTAAATCAAGATTACTGATACAGATGTATTTATTGTTGTTCATTTTATTTTGTTTTTGATCTTATTTGCCTAGTTATCATCATCATCATTCACCCAGCCCAGAGTTAAACCTGATTCTGTTTTAACCTGATTCTAACACTGCTATCAGCTTCTTATAGCAGCTCAGACAACAAACTCACATCAGACATGTCCTAATCCTAATGTAGGCCATCTGGCCAAAAGAATGATTTACCAGTGTGCTATATACTGTGTGAATCTTTCTTCTCTATACACATTCCAGTTTGTTTAACATACAAAACTCCGATTGTGTCATGCAAGTGAAGAGAATCCATACAAGTCTTTAAACTTTATATAGCACATACATGCTTTCAAGGGCATTGCATGTACAATCAATGGCTGCAGAACATTTGTTAAGTCCTAAGGTAAGAACATTTTACAAGGTCCTCAAAAAAAAAACATAATTACATTACTAAAAACAGGCTGTCAACGCTGATTATATCAGCAATAACTGCAACAAAACGTTTCCAGTAACTTTTGATACGTCCTGCTTATTGACTTGGACGAATCTTTGCCCATTCCTCTGTACAGAACAGCTTCAACTCTTGGATGTTGGTGGGTTTCCTAACATGAGCTGCTTGCTTCCTCATCCTTCCACAACATTTCAATCATTTTAAGGTCATAACTTTTGACTCTGCCTTTCCAAAACATTCACTTTATTCTTCTTTAAGGTAGGTGGGTATATTTTGTCACAATATAATATATATAATAGTATAAAGTATAAATTGAGTTTGTAACTTCCTTCTGGTACGTAGCAGACATTATCAGGCTAATATAGAAGCAATTATAAAAATGGTAAACAGAAATAAACTATGATCAGTGGAGCAGTGCTGAGGATGAACTATAGTTTAAGAGTCTGATAGCTTGGGGGGAAAAGTTGCTCTGCAGTCTGTTGGTGCGGCAGCAGAAACTTCTATATCTCTTCCCAGAAGGCAGCAGGATGAACAGGCTGTGACTGGGTGGGTACTGTCCTTTTGTATCCTTTTGGCTCTGGGTACCAGTGATCTTCTGAGCAGTTTTAATCTCCCGCTGCAGAGCCCTCCGGTCCTGGGCCGTGCACATCCCATGGCAATTTGTGATGTTTCCAGTCAGGTGATCACCGCCATTTGCTGATGTAACGTGTCACACTGATGATGTATAATCCTCAAGGCTCTCCTTGGTGGTGACCTCATCTGTCCATACTTTGAATGTCCTTACTTATGATCAGACTTGCAGCACTGTCTTTATATTTCAATGTTAACGTAAAAAGGTTTTAGAATGGCATAAAATTAAGAAATGAGAATGTGTCTGTACACCTAGCCTGTGTGTCTTAATCAGCATAAGCATTCAAGCACTGCGGGACCTGGAGCTATATGCTCGGGCAAATAGGGTCAGCACGGTGGCTCTGACTGGTGACCAGGTGGCAACAGTCAGGTCAATGTTTCAGTGCCTTATATGCAGAGGTTAGTCAGTTGTAAATTATCTACAAACAAGTCATATTCTACAGTAAAATCAAGTCATAGCATTACCCCATTGAAAGTCGCCTGTCACATTAAAGGGTTCAACATTATAAACGGACACTGCACTGCCAAACTTTGTTCAAAGATTTATTTTAGATTCTACTACAGAACCCAGGGTTTCAGAAGAAAACAAATATGTACTGCTTAATTACAGGGAAATGTGCCGAAACATTTTATGTTTAATGGAATCCTGCAGCTATAAAACAATGGCATATTGGATTTTTATATTTGTATAAATATAAGTGTGATGTAGCTTCAGTGAAGATGTAACCAGCAGAAAAAAAAATCTGGATGTTACTGTCATACAATATAGAACAAGAGGCTTATGACACCAGAGATATATAGGGGATACAAGGGAATGTTTAGACATATCATTACTATGACTACAATTTTTATTAAAATTTAATTATTGCAGTCAATGGGAATATATAACTATTAACACACTGTAACACTAACAAGTGAAATGAGACATTTCTTGAGACAACTGTTGAAATATTTGTTGAAAAATATTCTGAATCTTGCAGATGTGATGGAAAACCCAGTTGTGGCACCGTGCTGCCGCAGCCTCGTTGGATGTCGGGTCTGCGCTGAGCCGTGGGCAACTACCTCGCAGCACTGCCCAAAATGCATGGGACGAGATGTTCCAAGAATTTTTTTTTTTAATTACAGGGATGGGGGAGATTGTGAATGTTTTGAAGGACACTATTAGTTAGGGGATTGTTTTAGTTAGTTTTTATTTTAGGTTTAGGTTTTAAGTTAAGTTAAATGGTTAAGTTTGGTTATGTTCATCTGTTATGTTATTTTATGCAATTAATAAATTGTTCAATTTTATTTTCTATTATTCTCACTTGCAGAACTCCTTTTGTTGTATTCATTTTATGTTATTTTATGCAAATAATAAATTAATAAAAATATTTTAATAAAATAAATTATGTTCACTTGCATGACATACTGCTTGTTGTCTATTATACACACTAGAACCACACACCCCACTGGACTGAAGGCCTATATGTGAGACATGTTTTTAAATTTGTGAGTGTTACAGTCAACTCCTAAAACTTCACGCAGTATAATAGCACATGTAAATCAGACAATCAAACATGAGGAGAAAGAGCTCATTTTATTAAGTAGGCTAATGCCTTAAGCAGCTGTGCTAAGAAACGTGATTTGTGAAAGCACAGTTGTAATGAAAATAATGGAAAGTGTTTTAATTACAGAACATAAATCAATATCTCCATGACAGTAGCTCGCACAAAGCAGACACAGTGCGACACCTACTGGTGTCTGTAATCGTTTTGAACTGCCCTTGATTTTAAACTTCGTTGGATTATTAACGTTACATGGAGGACTGAGAACCTTCACATATGTCGTTTTTGATTGTATTATAAACAAACTACTATCACTATTAGTTAACTAGCCTGTTCAATACATTTCTATTAACACTGTATAACGTGAGCGAGGTAACAGCGTGTCCTTGGGCTTTTTGAAAATAGATATGATGCGTTAGGATAAAATTATATTTGAGGACCAACACAAGTTTTACGAGGGTTTCAATCGAATGGCAAAGACGAGATAGGGACTGTTATTTTGATGGCGGAATCCCAATCCCCCTCATTATTAGTAACGTTATTAGGCCTACGCATGACGTCACGTGGGAATTCTCGTTGAATCGCTGTCAGTTCGCTGTCCATTACGGTGGAAACCACATTAAATATAAATTTAATTATATAATATAGCGCTAACAGTAACAACTCTGCACACACAACAAGTTCTTAGGTTAACCTATATTACCAACTGTATTGAGCCCAACAATTCGCTCATTAAACGTGACTGGTGATGTCTGGATAGGCACATTTATTTGTTTTTGGTTTAAAACGACAAACGAAAAACAAGTGGTTTCTCGTTATTTTGTTTTGTGTTTCAAACGAAAAAACAAACTATCAAAACGTACACGGACCGAAGTAGGCCGTGTTATATTTCAATATTATCTCTGCCTCATCTGCGCTCCGATTTACAGTCGTTTTTTTTAAAAGCAGCATCAAGCAGTGGAGTTTTCGAATAATCATTTCACGGTGTACTCCATGTTTTCGGCTGAGGTTGTGTTTAAACAGTGTGTTGTGATTTAACTGCGAAGAGCCTGCACTGTCGGCAAACATTGTATTCTCCGTAGTCCTGGGGGCAGCTGCTACAGTACTCGCAAATCATGCAATTCGGCTATTTAAAGTACCTCAGTCAGCTGAATTCTTTCAGCCAGTCTTCTCGAAAATTGTGAGTGCGTATGGCGGGTAGATAATGACTTTTCTAAGTCTACCCTGAAGAAGGCGAAGGAGCAGTCTACCCTTCCGTCGCCGTCAGCCCGTGTGAATTTTTGAATGGGATTGATAGAGACGTCAGACGACAGACCCGCGGCAACGTCACGGCGACGTTACTGTTGGAACCAATCATAGGCGGCGACGTGACGACGGCGTACGTAAGAAATTTATCAAAAATAGTACGTGTACTAAGTGTCTGAACTAGCTACGTCGCCTCACAAGACGCCTGATATATACAAGTACACCCCGCTGCAGCCTGCAGATCGAGGCGGGGCTGCACCTGGGGCGGGGTTGCACGTGCAGCCCCGCCCCACACCTACTCTGATTGGTTCGATCGTCTTTCAAAAACATACATGATAGGAAATGTGTGCGTAGTTGGTGTAGGATGGAGAATGCTGTTTAAAAAGCTAAAAACGCTGTACAGTTTTATAAAGCCTTTACTATAATGCAGTTTTTTATTGTTAACTTGACTCACTATGTCTGATTTATTGAATCAAGAGATGTTAGGTGCTGCAAGTTTACTCTTCTTGACCAGATTAATTCACAAATTAATAATTGGGACGTTCTAAAAGCACGCTTAACGTTAAAGTAGGCTACGTGGCTTTATGCATTAAAACAGTGTTTTAAAAAGACCAAACTCAGTAAACAAATTTTTAATAAAGCATTCTATTCACAGACAAGCAGATATGAGCACAGAATACGAACACAAAGCGTTTAATTTCCACCCATAACCTGCTTGTCTGTAAATAAAATGTGTTATTAAAAATGTTTACTGAGTTTGGTCTTTTTAATACACGTTTTAATGCATTACGCCACGTTACGCGTTTTCCTTTTAGTCTAATGGTTTTCTATGGGAGGAAAATGCTTAACACGTAATTAAACGCATTGCATTCTTATTCTGGACTCATCTGCCTGTCAGTGAATAAAATGCTTTATTATTAATTTGTTTACTGAGTTTGGTCTTTTAAAAACACTGTTTTAATTCATTAAGCCACATTAAACGTAGAATGTCCCGAATCATTCCAGCTGATTGAAAAGAATCGGCTCAATGGTCACAAAATGGATATCGGAGAAGATACCAATTTAATATAAATAGATGATACTTTATAAAGTGTATCTCAATATTTGACAGTGGCTGTGAGACTGCACTAAAATAAGACCACAATTATCATCAAATTGTGTTCGTTACTATAGCAACTGTTTACAGGTATGTCCTTTCAGAATCATCACTGGCCGATAGAAATAAAAGTTTATCGATTTCTTTCAAATAACGAGGAGCAGCATATTTTCCTGATATAAAGAGAAGAAAGAGTCTATGTTTTGCAATGTAGTAAAGAAAATTAAAAGTTTCATAAAAATTAAATTGGCAGACACATTAGACTATTGCAGTGTCATTTAACAACTGCATGACGGATAATTATATGTAACAATAATTGTCTTGTCATGCTATATAAATAAAAACAGTAATGATACACCCCTTTCATTTTCCTTTCTCACACTCTGATGGTATGAAATAATCAAATTTTCTACAATTATTTAATTTATAATTAATTATTCTATCTGAAGACCTGATCGTCTTACTGTGGATAATCAACCCAATTAATTTACTATATTCGTATGTTAGCCTAAAGATCAGCTTAATTTAACAAAACAATCATTTCAGGGACGTGGCGAGTTAGAGGCTAATGTTTTTTTTTTGTTCTTTTGTGCATTATGAAGGCTTTATAAAACTGTACAGCGTTTTTAGCTTTTTAAACAGCATTCTCCGTCCTACACCAACTACGCACACATTTCCTATCATGTAAGTCTATGAAAGACGATTGAACCAATAAGAGTAGGTATGGGGCGGGGCTGCACGTGCAACCCCGCCCCAGGTGCAGCCCCGCCTCGATCTGCAGGCTGCAGCCAGGTGCTTCTCGCTTGCCCTGCCTCTCCACCGTGTACTTCGTCCATGTCGGCTGGGGGCGCCAAAGTTTCCCGCCTGCCTGTTTATATACCCCAGTTGAATATGCATGTTTTGGTGATTGTTAAGGACTGTATAATTGACTGGTCTTTGGAAGGTTGTGACCACCAGGGGGCATCGATTAGAATGCAGACGAGATGTTCCTTTTAGGTGTTTTATTGAAATAAAGGTTTAAAGTATATGTGTGTGATTTGGTAGTTGCACGCACACAATACTAGGAGCTTGTAAATAAGTACAGCGTCACTTTCTTATATTATTTATAAAAATAACACTACACAGTCTTTCAACGTCAGCGATCTCTTCCAAGTGTTTCGAAACTGAAACTAAAGCTGTCTGCTTCCGCAAGCCGCAGAGCGCAGTGACAATTCTGATTGGCTGCTTCTCAAACAGTCAGTTTTATCTGCCTGAAAGTAGTCGTCCTTCGTCACAGCCGCCCCCAAATTTGTTACACTATATTTGCCACTCTAAGAAGGACTGACCGTATCAGTGGCTGGTATGGCAGGCAGAGCTACAAGGCGAGCGACAGGCCTCGTGTAGATTTTGTCCTTGACTTTGACTACTGCAGTCCTGACTCTCCCATCAGTTCCTGGAATAACCTCAGTGACATGACCTAAAGGCCACTGTGCTCTGGGCAGCTGTGGGTCCACCACCATCACTATGGTTCCAGTTTGCAACTGAGCAGGGTCCTTGTGCCACTTAGAGCGAGTCTGAAGAGTCGGGAGGTAGTGTCGTATAAAGTGGGACCAAAACTGGTCAGCCAGCACCTGAGTATGTCTCCAACGGCGGCGACTCAGGAGCTCAGACTCAGCATACACAGCCTGTGGTAAAGAGGGGTCTAGCCGCCCCATGAGGAGCAAGTTGGGGGTTACTGGGTCAGCATCAGCCACATCTGTTGATACGTAACCCAGTGGCTTAGAATTTAAGATCCCTTCTACTTCAATAAGTACTGTCCGCAAGACCTCTTCGGGGACAGTCTGTGATTGGATGGTGGCATACAGTGCAGCTTTAACAGACCTCACTTCCCTTTCCCATACTCCTCCAAAGTGTGGTGCGCTTGGGGGGTTAAACTGAAACCTAATCTGGTGTTTAGCCAGTTGAGTTTGGAGTGTGGGGTGTAATGACCTGAAGGCCTCCTGGAGTTCTCTTTCACCTCCCTTAAAATTAGTGCCCTGGTCAGACCAGAGCCCTGCTGGTTTACCCCTTCATGCTATAAAACGGCGGAGGGCCATCAAAAAGGAATCCGAGTCCATACTGGACAGAATATCCACATGCACAGCACGCGTTGTCAGGCATTTAAATAGTATGCCCCATCTCTTCTCATGGAGACGGCCAACCTTCACTGTGAAAGGCCCGAAACAGTCCATGCCCGTAGAGAAGAACGGGGGCTTCAGCAGCTGTAGTCTAGACTGTGGGAGGTCTGCCATCTTGGGCACTACTGGAGAGGCTCTCCATCTCTGGCAGTCCGGACAGGAGTGCTGATGGCGCTTGACAGCTTCACGGCCATGCAGAATCCAGTATTTTCGCCGCAGCTCTGCAAAAAGGCGCTCTGATCCTGGATGGTGAAGGCTCTTGTCCATGTCCTGAATAATGAGCTGGGTCACTTTATGCCGATGGTCCAGGACCACTGGGTGAATAGATTCTGGTTCCAACTGGTCGCTGCGGCGGAGCCTTCCTCCAACCCGGATGAGTCTCACAGTCTTGTCATATTCTGGTGCTAGGGAGATCAGCCTACTGGTGGCAGCTACTGGCTTACCGGTACTCAAGAGACTGAGCTCCTCAGCAAAGCTGTCCTGCTGGGCTCGTCTCAATACTTCTCTCTCTGCTTCTCGGTAGTCATCAGCAGAAAGACTGACTGGGCTCACTGATGACACAGGGCTAGATTGTGCAACCGCTTCTATCAGTGCTCTTAATGAGGAAAACTGATCAGCATTTGGTGGCAGAGATGTCTGTATACTTGTAGTGAGACAGCAGATAGTGGGTTTTCGCAGCTCAGCAGGATTCTCGGTCACCTCTGTGGCTGGCTGTGTAGGCCAGAATTCAGACGACTGGTGTAAGAAGGCAGGGCCCTGACTCCATCTGTTCTTACCAGCCAGTTCCAGCAGTGTTTTCCCTGCGTTATGTCATCAGCTGGGTTGTTGGCAGAACCCACATATCTCCAGGCCCGGACATCAGTCAGCTCCTGGATTTCAGCTATTCTTGTTCCCACGAATACCTTGTACCGACAGGAGTCGGACTGAAGCCATGTAAGTACTGTTGTGGAGTCGGTCCAACATATAACATTGCGGATGTTCATAGTCAGCTCTCTTTGAAGTAGTGCAGCTAGCTGTGCAGCTGTCAGGGCAGCACACAGTTCTAGTCTTGGTATTGATTGCTGCTTCTTCGGGGCCACTCTGGATCTAGCATGCAGGAATGACACTTCCACACGGCCCTGTGAACCCTCCATGCGCAGATAGGCTACTGAGCCGTATGCCTTCTCTGACGCATCAGCAAAGATGTGTAAGTCTCTCTGGAGGTTTGAAGTGTTCATCTCAGGGCTCACATAGCAGCGAGGCAGTAGAATCTGGGAGAGATACTGCAATTCTTCCTCCCACCTCAGCCATGGCTGCAGCACATCTTCAGGCAGTGAAGGGTCATCCCAGTCTCTCTGTTTGTCCCACAAGTGCTGCACTAAGACCTTGGCCCGTGTAGTGAAGGGGACGATAAATCCCAGAGGGTCGAACAGGCGTGCCAGGACTCTGTATGTGTTTCGCATGGTGGGTGTAGGTTGGTCCAGCATACGGTATTTATACCTTAAAGTGTCTGAATTGCAAAGCCAGCGGAGTCCTAGGGCCAGCTCCTGTGGGTCAGTACCTGTCTCGTTGAGCCACAACTCACTGCTCTCAGATCTTGCTTCTTTGGGGAGATGGCTGATGACCTCAGGGGTGTTACTGGCCCACTGGCGTAACTCAAGTCCACCTGTAGCCAACAGTGAGGTCAGTTTGTCGACCAGGTGACGAGCTTCTTCAACAGATGGGAGGCTTTGCAGACAGTAATCCACATAAAAGGATCGTTCTATTGACACTCGAACATCTTCACCTGGCTGATTATGGTCAAACACATGTTTTTGCAGCGCATAAGTTGCACAACAGGGGCTACATGTGGTGCCAAACGGAAGGACTTGCCATGTGTAGATGCTGGGTGGTTTCTCTGTATTCAGGTCTCGCCACAGGAAGCGAAGCAAGGGCTTGTCTTCGGGGAGCAGCCTCACCTGATGAAACATGCCCTTGATATCACTGCTGATAGCAATTGCATGCTCTCTGAAGCGCAGCAGTACACCCAGTAGACTGGAACTTAAGGTGGGCCCAGGCAACAGCAGCTCATTGAGGTTGTTTCCCTTATACATGAAGGAACAGTTGAACACAATCCTGTTCTTTCCGTTATGGCTCACCATGTGATGTGGGATGAACCAGGACTCAGCTGCTTTACTCAGCTCCTCTTCTGACACTTTAACTGCATAGCCCGCATTTTCCAGCTTTCCAATCTCTGCACAGTATGCTGCTGATCTTTGAGGGTCTCGCCGCAGACGCCTCTCTGTACTGCGGAGATTAGCTAGCACAGCCTCCTTAGGTGCCTGAAGCAGTGGTATGTTCTTCACCCTGAGGAGGGGAGTAGCGTAGCGCTGAATTCCATCAACATCTACTCGTGTGGTCTTTGCCTCCAGCAGGCGGACTGCTTCCTGATCCTGCCTGGAGCGTGTGACAAGCTTTTCACTCCTGTAAGGCAGAACATCCAGCTGCCACAATCTCTCTACACTCTGTAGAAGCTTGTTAGTGGGTGAGAGGGTGTAGATGTGCAGACACTGTTGTGATGTTGCCTGCTGCTTGCTATACCTGATCGGCCCCTGAAGTGTCCAGCCTAACTTTGTCTTCACTGCGGCTGGTCCCCCGTGGGGTCCCACACCGGCTCCACTGGAGTGATTAAGTGGGTATAATCTGACCCGATTAACAACAGGGGTTGCACTCTGTTAATCGTCTGGAGAGGGAGGCCTCTTAAATGTTTGTGCTTCCTCTGAAGTGCCTTCATTGAGTAAGTGTGTTCAGCCAGACCCAGTTGATCAGCAGTGAATGCTCTGTGTATCTTGTAGGACTTCTTTGGATAGTCTACTGGGGAGATGGATAACGACACTGCAGTGCCGTGCAGAACCCTGATATCTTGCTGAACAGTTCTGAGGATCAGATTTTCCGGTTCACCAGTAAGCTTAAGGCTCTGTGCTGCAGCAGGGAGGAGAATGGTCCGCTCCGATCCATCATCTAGGATGGCATATGTCTCTAAGGTGTTTTCACCATTGCGCAGCAGCACTTTAGTCACTTTCAGTAGCACTTGGCTGCATCCAGCCCGCCTGTCCACATACAGCACTTCATTAGTTGTGCTGATAAGGCAGGATGTATCCTCAGCTGCAGGTTTTATATTCACTTCATGCAAAGCTTGCAGGTGTCTCCCCTTACACTTGTGACATGTCATTTTCAAGCGGCACTGTGCAGCCTGGTGTGTGCGACCGCATCGCCAGCACCTCTTGTTAGTCTTTATCCACGCTGTTATCTGTTCCACTGTAAGCTGTGCAAAGTTTGCACACTTATCTAGGAAGTGTTGCGTGTTCGAGCAGTAAGGGCAGTATGCTGTCCTCTCTGGCTGCTTGATGCTAGATAAGGCCTTCTCTACTGTCAGTGTATTCTCGGGTTGGTCTGTGGTATGCATGATGTTGGTATTCTTACCACTCCTAGCGTCACGGCAGCGCTCTGTTCTGGGTCCTACTCTGCTCTTGTTTTCACTGGTTAGAGGCTTATACACCGTCTCCTGCATCTTCAGCTCGTAGTCAAGCCAGTCAGAAAAGTGCAATAGGCTTGGGATTGTAACACGCATTGGGTAGAGGAATCTCTTAAATTCGGCCCGTATATCATGTGGCAGTTTAGACATAAGCCGTGTTACATGTGAACCACAGTGAAGCTCAGTCTTTCCAGTGTCCCCAAGTTGGTCTAACATCGCCACGAGTGCTCTCACTTTCAAGGCGAATCGCTTAAACCCACTGGAGTCACCCCGTGCAATATTGGGGGCCTCCATTAAATCAGCTATTTTCCTGAGGGCTAGCTGGTGAGGCTGTCCATAGTGCTCAATTAGGCTTGTCATAGTGTCAGTGTAGGGCTGCAGTGAGTTTGTATACGAGTCCGCTATTAGAAGTGCCTCCTCATACTTCAGGTGATCCACCAGGATCTGGTATTTAAAACGCTCTGTAGCATCAACAGGCAGTAGGTTCTCCAGAGCAACCTTAAGTCTGGCAAACTCTCTCGGATCCCCTTTGGTGAATGTAGGGATTGTGGGTTTAGGCCCGCGGTACACTGTCTCATGGTAGTGAGAGGGTTGCAGCTCTTCGTGCAGTGACTCACATCTTTGTGGGGTGTAGGGTACACAGTACTCTGGTGTCTGTACCCCGGGTACTGAATGATGGGGCTCAGGATGTCTGGGAGACTCCTTGTGTTGTGTCATTCTAATGTCTCTCAGTGCTGTTATGAGCTCTGCCATAAGGTCCTGTGATGGTGGCTGATAGACGTCTGTTACTGGGGGTGGTGGCGGTGGCCAGTCATCATCATCCGTAGGCAGAGTGTGACCACTAACTTGCACAAGTGGCGGGATTGGCCTGGTTTGGTACGCAACGCCATCCTGCTCTATGTTATGATGCTGTTGGGGGGGGGGCTGTTGTAGGTAAAGTAGGAAGGGCTGTCTGTCGCAGTGCTGGTAAGTCTGGAAGAGAAGTACGGGCTTCAGGTCGCCTGTGCATGTCCATTACCTGTTGCTGCAGCCTTAGATTATCTTCCTGCAGCTTATAAAGAGCTTCAAGGACCTCAGGCGCTGTTTCTGGGGCAGGCCTCAATCGGGCCGAGGCAGGCGTGCTCTGGAAGAGGGGTTCTGTATACTCAAACTGACGTGGATAGACGGCTTCTGCTCCCCGACTGACACTCCCGTCCTCATGCAGCAGTGGTGGTGTGAGAGGCGTCATCCTGGCGTGTCTCTCTGGGAATCTAACCTTGCTGTCGTAAGGCTGCTGTTGCTCTGACAGGCTAACCGATTGTTGAGGTAAACGACAGGGCTGCTGCAATGCTTGTTGGGGGATGTCATAGTCTTCCATCCAGGCTGGTCGCCGGGTCTCTCGGCGGGGTCGAGCATCTTCTGTGCGTGTATACTGATGCGAGAACATCTCTAAACAATCCCACGGTGACCACCCGTGATCCGGCTCGAAGGACCAATTGTTTTGGTGATTGTTAAGGACTGTATAATTGACTGGTCTTTGGAAGGTTGGGACCACCAGGGGGCATCGATTAGAATGCAGACGAGATGTTCCTTTTAGGTGTTTTATTGAAATAAAGGTTTAAAGTATATGTGTGTGATTTGGTAGTTGCACGCACACAATACTAGGAGCTTGTAAATAAGTACAGCGTCACTTTCTTATATTATTTATAAAAATAACACTACACAGTCTTTCAACGTCAGCGATCTCTTCCAAGTGTTTCGAAACTGAAACTAAAGCTGTCTGCTTCCGCAAGCCGCAGAGCGCAGTGACAATTCTGATTGGCTGCTTCTCAAACAGTCAGTTTTATCTGCCTGAAAGTAGTCGTCCTTCGTCACAATGCATAAGGCACGATTAGCATAATGATATGTCGCTGAATACAGAGCTCTGTAATGCAATTGTTACTAGTAAGATTGCAATTACAGAGCTCTCTAATTCTAATTGTTACTAGTAAGAACTGAATTTTGGAGCTCTGTAACTTAATTCTTACTAGTAACAATTGAATTAGAGAGCTCTATAATTTAATTATTACTAGTAAGATCTGCAATTAAAGAGCTCTACAATTGAATTGTTACTAGTAACAATTTGATAATAGAGCTCTATAATTGAATAACAGAGCTCTCTAATTGGATTGTTACTAGTTACAATTATGATTAGAGAGCTCTGTAATTCAATTGTTACTAGTAACAATTACGATTAGAGAGCTCTCTAATTCAATTGTTACTAGTAACAATTCAATTAGAGAGCTCTGTAATTCAATTATAGAGCTCTGCAATTACACATATCTTTAATGTGTATTTTTACTAGTAATAAATCAATTGAAGAGCTCTGTAATTCAATTGTTACTAGTAAGAATTCAATTAGAGAGCTCTAAAATTTTAATTGTTACTAGTAAGAATTCAATTAGAGAGCTCTATTATTGTAATTGTTACTAGTAAGAATTCAATTAGAGAGCTCTATAATCCTAATTGTTACTAGTAACAATTGAATTACAGAGCTCTATAATTAAAAATGAATGGCAGTCAATGGAGACACATTAAAGATATGTGTAATTGCAGAGCTCTATAATTGAATTACAGAGCTCTCTAATTGAATTGTTACTAGTAATAAATGAATTGTAGAGCTCTCTAATTGGAATTGTTACTAGTAACAATTGAATTAGAGAGCTCTATAATCATAATTGTTACTAGTAAAAATTTAATTATAGAGCTCTGTAATTGTAATTGTTACTAGTAACAATTTAATTGTAGAGCTCTATTATTGTTATTGTTACTAGTAAAAACCGAATTAGAGAGCTCTACAATCATAATTGTTACTAGTAAAAATTGAATTATAGAGCTCTATAATTTAATTGTTACTAGTAAAAATTTAATTATAGAGCTCTGTAATTGTAATTGTTACTAGTAACAATTTAATTGTAGAGCTCTATTATTGTTATTGTTACTAGTAAAAACCGAATTAGAGAGCTCTACAATCATAATTGTTACTAGTAAAAATTGAATTATAGAGCTCTATAATTTAATTGTTACTAGTAAAAATACAACTACGACGAGTAACGCTGGAACGTTTTTAAGCTGAAACGGCCTTCCATATTAATGTGTATTTTTACTAGTAACAAATCAATTGAAGAGCTCTGTAATTCAATTGTTACTAGTAAGAATTCAATTAGAGAGCTCTGTAATTCAATTGTTACTAGTAAAAATTAGGATTATAGAGCTCTCTATATAAGAATAAGAATTCAATTAGAGAGCTCTATAATTGTATTTGTTACTAGTAACAATTCAATTAGAGAGCTCTGTAATTCAATTGTTACTAGTAAAAATTAGGATTATAGAGCTCTCTAATTGTTACAATTGTTACTAGTAACAATTACGATTATAGAGCTCTATAATTGTAATTGTTACTAGTAACAATTGAATTAGAGAGCTCTATAATCCTAATTTTTACTAGTAACAATTGAATTACAGAGCTCTATAATTGAAAATGAATGGCAGTCAATGGAGACATATGACTAGTAATAAATGAATTGTAGAGCTCTCTAATTGGAATTGTTACTAGTAACAATTGAATTAGAGAGCTCTATAATCATAATTGTTACTAGTAAACATTGAATTATAGAGCTCTATAATTGTAATTGTTACTAGTACAAATTACATTGTTACGACCCATGAGGTCTGTGGGTGTTGTGTGTGTGTGTGGGTGTGTCGCGCTCTCTCTCTCTCCTGCAGGGATCTGGAGGTTGACACGGATAATCCCGCAGCTGAAGCTGATCAGTGGAAATCAGTGAGGCGTATAAAGAGGGCTGGTGAAGTGTGGGGAGAGATCTTTTCCTTTTCTCTTGACGTCTGTGTCGATTACCGATGTGGAACCGCTGTGTGGACTATGAGATCGTCTGGGTGCCGCTGATCGAGATCTCTTTCTTTTCCCTTGAAGTCTGTGTGGATTACTAAATTGGGACTACTGTGTGACCTGCTGTGTGGACTGTAAGATCGGCTGGGTGCAGCAGATCGCGATCTTTGCCCGGCGCCGTCTGTGTGAAGCCAGCTGACGGACCAGTGTTCGTGATCAGCTGGGGAGGTGGGGTGAGCAGCGGGCTATCCTCGTGTGTATTTCATCTGCGCGGTGGGAGCCGTGGAGATTGTGTATTGTGTTGTTTATATTTTTCTAGTTAACGTTTAAGTTTTTGTTAGTTCATCAATAAATACCCAAACTTGACACCTGTTTCGAGTCATCCTTGAGTTTTTCCATCCTGGGTAGATTTATTTGTATGTCCCAGACCCCTAGACAAGCCGGGGACATAACAAAAGTGGGGGCTCGTCCAGGATTTTTTGGAAAACTGGGATGCTTGTTTCATGTGGCATATTGTGGACCAGTTTTTTAAAGCATGATGGTATATTTATAATTTTTTATTTTTGTATTTTTGTGTGAAGATACTGTATGTTTATAACATATGTATATTTTGTTTTGGTTGTTTATGGTGATTGATGTTTCCCTGAGTAAACTTCCACTCGAACTGCTTCCTCAGCTTAGCATAGGGTAGTATCCAGCTAGGCTGAAATAGCCTTTCCATCGGACACTAGTTTATTATTTTGCCTTTTTTATTTTTGGAAGCAAATCCTGGACGGAGACTATGTTCTCCAAAGGGGGCTGGTGTTTCAGGGTTTCGACCGCTGATGTGTGCCTGTAAGTCGCCTCGAGCCCGGCACGCTTCTGAAGATAGATAGGTAAGTTTGGATAGGCAGGTGCTGAGGAGGTTTGTTTTGTGGAGGGAAGGGGGGAGGTTGATATCGGGTCACTGAGTTATATTAGGTTAATGAATTGAGTTGTCTTTTCAAGTGGTTTTGTCATGGCAGCCTTTGATTTAAATGCGTTTGTGTCTCTTCCAGATTTAAGTCAGCTGGATAAATGCAAGAAAACTGAACTTTATGATATTGCAAACTATTATGAGATTTCTGTGTCCACTCCTCTAGGGAAAGCTGAACTTAAAGCTGTGGTCGTGAACGGACTCATCAGTAAAGGGGTTATTGTATTACCGGTACCTGTGAGTGATCTTGATCCAGAGCTGAGTGTGAGGGGGGACCAGCTTGCTCTAGGGACCCCTGCTGGTAGACAGAGGATACAGACAGGTAAGCCTGTTACAATGCCCAAAAATGTGCCATCTTCAACTGAGTCATCCCCAGGATCTATGGAAGATGGCCGGTTAAAAGTTCGTTTGTTGCGTCTTCAGATAGAGAAGGAAGAGAAGGAAAGAAATTTCCAACTCCATCGAGAATTGGAATTAAAGAAACAAGACGCAGATATAGCATTTAAAATGAGACAACTTGAACTACAGGCAAATATTGATGCTGCTCACCCTGTTACTCCTGCCAGTGTGTCTCCACAGTCTGCCAGTGGATATGATGTGAGTAAATATATTTCTCTCGTGCCTGTTTTTCGTGAGACTGAGGTAGAAGTTTATTTTGGGGCATTTGAACGTGTTGCTGGAGCGTTACGCTGGCCTAAAGAAGTGTGGGCCATTTTACTGCAGTGTAAATTAACTGGTAAGGCCCAGGAAGCGTGCGCAGCACTGTCAGTGGAGGATGGGTTAAATTATGACCGTGTTAAGAGTGCTATTATGAGAACTTACGAGTTAGTACCGGAAGCATATCGACAGCGTTTTCGTAGCTTACGAAAAACTCATGATCAGACATTTACAGACTTTGCACGTGAAAAGGGAATTCTCTTTGATAGATGGTGCACAGCATGTAAAGCAGATGATGTGGCCTCTGTACGTGAACTGATTTTGCTTGAGGAGTTTAAGAACTGTTTGCCAGAACGTACTGCGGTCTATTTAGGTGAACAAAAGATTGCTTCTTTACAACAGGCAGCCATATTTGCAGATGAGTTTACACTTCTGCATAAGGCCACCTTTATGAAGCGTGATGCTCCTCTACGAGTAGGCCTTCCAAAGTCTGAACAACTAGCTCATAATTCTCCTGACAGCCGTCCCAGAATAGCTTCCATTCAAAAGGCAGACAGAGTATGTTTTTTTTGTCGAAAACCTGGACATTTAATTGCAGAGTGCAGGGCTTGGAAGGGTCAGCAACCTAGTCCAACGCAAAAACAACCAAAGGGGGTGGGGTTGATTAAAATGTCTCCTCAGCCCCAGAGGCTGGAACCAGAGATGCGTGAGACTGATGATTGTTTTAAACCTTTTATCTTTGAAGGTTTTGTTTCTCTGACAGGGAAAGTAGGGGATCAGCGACGAGTGCGGATGTTGCGGGACACAGCCTGTTCACAATCACTAATAATGTCTGGCACTCTCCCTGTGTGTGATAGTTCTGATGTAAGTGCAGTGGTGAGGGGTATAGAGATGGGTTTTGTACCAGTACCACTGCACCGGATTTTTGTTCATTCTGATCTAGTGATTGGATTTTTCATGATGGGTGTACGGGCCGAGTTTTCGATAGAGGGTATTGAGGTCATTATTGGAAATGATATAGCTGGGGGAAAAGTGTTTCCTGTCCCTAGGGTTGTTAGCAATCCTATTCCTGAGTCTGAGCAGGATGAGTTAGGGACAATCCATCCTCATATTTTTACAGCTAGCGTGACTACAAGAGCGCAATCACATAAAAAGACTCAGGAAACTAACCTGTCTGATTCACTTTTTGCCTCCATTTTCGCTGAGGAGGGTGTATCCCATGATGATCCTTTGAGCTGCACGGTGGATGGGGTTGGAAAGGTGGCGGACTCGGTGGGTGAGTTTGATCCTGCACCTTTGACGCTCACTCCTAAGGCTTTGATAAAAGCTCAAGGAAGTGATCTCTCATTGATTAGATGTTTTGCTTCGGTGGTTAAGGAAAAAACAGAGT
Source organism: Carassius carassius (assembly GCF_963082965.1). Lineage (NCBI taxonomy): Eukaryota > Metazoa > Chordata > Actinopteri > Cypriniformes > Cyprinidae > Carassius > Carassius carassius. The sequence continues at coordinate 34,955,847 of NC_081760.1, forward strand.
GTAACAGTAAACAACCTTTCTTCATGGATAAAGGGGTGCTGATGCGCAGGTGGGTTTCTCATACAGATGATGTAGGTTTAGAACCAGATAGTGATTGGAAAGTGGTTTATCAGGTAGTTGTACCTGCTGACTTTCTACAACAGATACTGTCATTGGCACATGAGCATTTATGGGCAGGCCATTTGGGCGTTAGTAAAACCTATGACCGTGTACTAAAACGGTTCTTTTGGCCAGGCCTAAAAACTGATGTAACTCGTTTCTGCAAAACCTGCAGGATCTGTCAACTTGTTGGCAAACCAAACCAACCTGTTCCTCCAGCCCCGTTACAGCCCATTCCCGTAGTTGGTGAACCATTTGAACACGTCATGGTTGATTGTGTAGGCCCCTTACCTAAAACCAAGGCTGGTAACCAGTTTTTGCTCACCATTATGTGTGTGGCTACTCGATTTCCTGAAGCTATTCCCCTACGTAGAATTACGGCTGTGTCCGTAACAAAAGCACTAGTTAAATTTTTCACTACCTTTGGGTTGCCTAAGCTAGTACAAACTGATCAGGGAACTAATTTCCTCTCTAGGGTGTTCAAACAAACCCTCAGTTCATTAGGGATCACTCACTCAGTGTCCAGTGCCTATCATCCCGAGTCACAGGGAGCTTTGGAGCGCTGGCACCAAACGTTAAAGTCCATGCTAAAAAAATGCTGCCATGAGACGTGTAAAGACTGGGATGAAGGAGTTCCTTTTGTACTGTTTGCTGCTCATGACACAAAGCAAGAATCGTTAGGATTTAGTCCAGCTGAGCTTGTCTTTGGCCATAATGTGCGTGGCCCATTAAAGATGCTGAGGGAAAGGATGGTGCATGATGAGCCTTCCAAAGCTGATGTGGTGGATTTTGTTTTCCGGTGCAAGGAGCGGTTACAGCGTGCTGTGAAGCTGGCAAAGGAGTCACTCTCGTCTGCTCAGATCCAAATGAAGAGGCGGTTTGACAAAAAGGCCGTTGAACGGCAGTTTAAGACGGGTGACAAGGTGTTGGTCTTGCTGCCCGTTCCTGGGTCTGTTCTTACTGCTAAATTCTCAGGACCATATGAGGTAGAAAGGAAGCTCTCAGAGACAAATTATATCATCCGTACACCTGACCGTGGACGAAAGACCCGATTATGTCATGTAAACATGTTGAAGTTCTTTCATTCTAGAGAGGGCGATCCGGAGGATCTGTTACAGTCTCAAAGCGTTGCAGTGGTGGGGGTTACATCTCTTGTTAGTGAGTGGTCAGAGCCCGATTTAGCAACGCCATGTTAAGATCACATGTGTGGCAGACTGGCTAATACTGAGTTCATGGCTACTTTAACTCAACAATTGTCTTACCTATCTACTTCTCGACGGCAGGAGGTAACGGAGTTACTTCATGCTCATCCTACTATCTTAGGTAACGTGCCATCTCGCACCACGGTGCTGGAGCATGATATTGATGTGGGTGACGCTAGACCTATTAAACAGCATGCTTATCGCTCTCCAATAGCTAAACGAGAGGCAATGAAAAGGGAAGTCAGTTATCTGGTAGAAAATGGGTTAGCCAAGGCTAGCTACAGTCCATGGAGCTCACCCTGTTTGCTAACACCTAAGCCTGATGGAACGTTTCGTTTCTGTACCGATTTTAGAAAGGTCAGCGCAGTTACGGTGTCCGACTCTTTCCCGCTTCCGCGCATGGACGATTTAATTGATAGGGTTGGCCCTGCTAAATGTATCACAAAGTTAGATCTACTGAAAGGATACTGGCAGGTGCCTTTGACCCAGCGTGCGTCAGACATCTCAGCCTTTGTGACACCAAATGCTTTTATGCAGTACACGGTAATGCCTTTTGGAATGAAAAATGCTCCTGCCACATTCCAACGCTTAATGCAGCTTGTACTCGGGGATGTACCAAATTGTAGCATCTATCTTGATGATGTGGTTGTATACTCTCAGGATTGGGGTAGCCACATGTCCACTTTGGAGACTGTATTTCAGCAGTTGGCAGATGCCTCTCTCACATTGAATTTGGCAAAGTGTGAATTCGGAAAAGCCACAGTTGCTTATCTTGGTAAACAGGTTGGTCAGGGGCAGGTCCGGCCTTTAGATGCCAAAGTGACGGCTATATTATCTCTACCGACTCCTACCACTAGACGTGAGCTTAGGCGATTTTTAGGAATGACGGGATATTATAGATGTTTCTGCCAAAATTTCTCTGTGGTAGTTGCTCCACTCACCAGACTGTGTAGTCCTTTGGTACCTTTTAGGTGGGATGATGAGTGTGCTCAGGCCTTTGAGGTTGCCAAGTCTCTTCTTTGCAGTGCACCTGTGTTGGTGGCGACAAATTTTTACCAACCGTTCTACTTGGAAGTTGATGCTAGTGCAACTGGGGCTGGGGCGGTGCTGATGCAGCGAGGGGAGGGAGACATGTGTAAACCTTTGTGTTATTTTTCAACTAAGTTCAAGAAACACCAGCTGAACTATTCCACCATAGAGAAGGAGACATTGGCCATGCTCCTGGCTCTACAACACTTTGAAGTGTATGTAGGCTCAAGTTTCTTGCCGATCACTATTTACACAGATCATAACCCTCTTGTTTTTCTAGCCCGCATGTACAACAGTAACCAGCGCTTGATGCGTTGGGCCCTTTTGGCTCAAGGCTACAACTTGCATATTAAACATAAAAGAGGAGCAGACAACATCTTGGCTGATGCCCTATCCCGTGGGTAAGACTAAAATTCTTTAACAAATAAGGGAACAAACTTTTATGTGTTATGAGATACACCCTATATAAGTTTGTTCCTATGGGTGGGGGTGTTACGACCCATGAGGTCTGTGGGTGTTGTGTGTGTGTGTGGGTGTGTCGCGCTCTCTCTCTCTCCTGCAGGGATCTGGAGGTTGACACGGATAATCCCGCAGCTGAAGCTGATCAGTGGAAATCAGTGAGGCGTATAAAGAGGGCTGGTGAAGTGTGGGGAGAGATCTTTTCCTTTTCTCTTGACGTCTGTGTGGATAACCGATGTGGAACCGCTGTGTGGACTATGAGATCGGCTGGGTGCCGCTGATCGAGATCTCTTTCTTTTCCCTTGAAGTCTGTGTGGATTACTAAATTGGGACTACTGTGTGACCTGCTGTGTGGACTGTAAGATCGGCTGGGTGCAGCAGATCGCGATCTTTGCCCGGCGCCGTCTGTGTGAAGCCAGCTGACGGACCAGTGTTCGTGATCAGCTGGGGAGGTGGGGTGAGCAGCGGGCTATCCTCGTGTGTATTTCATCTGCGCGGTGGGAGCCGTGGAGTTGTGTATTGTGTTGTTTATATTTTTCTAGTTAACGTTTAAGTTTTTGTTAGTTCATCAATAAATACCCAAACTTGACACCTGTTTCGAGTCATCCTTGAGTTTTTCCATCCTGGGTAGATTTTTTTGTATGTCCCAGACCCCTAGACAAGCCGGGGACATAACAACATTATAGAGCTCTTTAATTTAATTGCTACTAGTAAAAATATAATTAAGACGAGTAACGCTGGAACGTTTTTATGCTGAAACTGCCTTCCATACAGTGAGTGAGTGAGTGAAGTGACATTCAGCCAAGTATGGTGATCCATACTCAGAATTTGTGCTCTGCATTTAACCCATCCGAAATGCACACACACACAGAGCAGTGAACACACACACACAGTGAGCACACACCCAGAGCAGTGGGCAGCCATTTATGCTGCGGCGCCCGGGGAGCAGCCTTGCTCAAGGGCACCTAAGTCGTGGTATTGAAGGTGGAGAGAGAACTGTACATGCACTCCCCCCACCCACAATTCCTGCCAGCCCGGGACTCGAACTCACAACCTTTCAATTGGGAGTCCGACTCTCTAACCATTAGGCCACAACTTCCCACGAAATACAGAAACAGGGTGGTTAGAGAAGACCGTTGTCATGGGAGCTGATGGTGCAGCTGTCAACCTCGGGCATAAAGGAGGGGTAATAGCCCTCCTTTTATACAGCATTCTCCGTCCTACACCAACTACGCACACATTTCCTATCATGTAAGTCTATGAAAGACGATTGAACCAATAAGAGTAGGTATGGGGCGGGGCTGCACGTGCAACCCCGCCCCAGGTGCAGCCCCGCCTCGATCTGCAGGCTGCAGCCAGGTGCTTCTCGCTTGCCCTGCCTCTCCACCGTGTACTTCGTCCATGTCGGCTGGGGGCGCCAAAGTTTCCCGCCTGCCTGTTTATATACCCCAGTTGAATATGCATAAGGCACGATTAGCATAATGATATGTCGCCGAATACAGAGCTCTGTAATTCAATTTGTACTAGTAAGATTGCAATTACAGAGCTCTCTAATTCTAATTGTTACTAGTAAGAACTGAATTATGGAGCTCTGTAACTTAATTCTTACTAGTAACAATTCAATTAGAGAGCTCTGTAATTTAATTATAGAGCTCTCTAATTGGATTGTTACTAGTAACAATTTGATAATAGAGCTCTATAATTGAATTACAGAGCTCTCTAATTGGATTGTTACTAGTTACAATTATGATTAGAGAGCTCTGTAATTCAATTGTTACTAGTAACAATTACGATTAGAGAGCTCTCTAATCAGAATCAGAATCAGAATCAGAATGAGCTTTATTGCCAGGTATGTTCACACATACGAGGAATTTGTTTTCGTGACAGAGCTCCGCAGTGCAACATAACAGCGACAGAACAAAAAAACACAATAAGGAATAAAAAATACAAAAAAATACAAATAGGTGGGTAAGGATTGACAATATACAAATTGACAATGTATGGCAGGTATATTAAAAAGAGCATTTATGTATGTACATGTATATTATGTGGAAAAATTGTAACTGTACGCTAAGTATGTGTGTTTGGATAAATAAGTGTATGTTTATATAAATATAAATATAAGTAGTATAGTGTGTTCCATGTATGTACATGTATATTATGTGCAAAAGATTTACGTGTACGCTAAGTATGTGTGTTGGATAAAAAGTGTAGTGTATATAAATATAAATAGTGTAGTGTGTCCCACAGTTATTATCAGCTGTTCATAAGATGGATTGCCTGAGGGAAGAAACTGTTCCTGTGTCTGGTCGTTCTGGTGCTCAGTGCTCTGTAGCGTCGACCAGATGGCAACAGTTCAAAGAGGGAGTGTGCTGGATGTGAGGGGTCCAGAGTGATTTTAACAGCCCTTTTGCTCACTCTGGATAAGTACAGTTCTTGAATAGATGGGAGAGTTGAACCGATGATTCGCTCAGCAGTCCGGACTACCCTCTGTAGTCTTCTGAGGTCCGATTTAGAAGCTGAGCTGAACCAGACAGTTACTGAAGTGCAGAGGATGGATTCAATGATGGTGGAGTAGAACTGTTTCAGCAGATCCTGTGGCAGGTTAAACTTCCTCAGCTGGCGAAGGAAGTACAACCTCTGCTGGGCCTTTTTCACAATGGAGTCAATGTGAATGTCCCACTTCAGGTCCTGAGAGATAGTGGTGCCCAGGAACCTGAATGACTCCACTGCAGTCACAGTGCTGTTCATGATGGTGAGTGGGGGGAGTGCAGGGGGGTTTCTCCTGAAGTCCACGATCATCTCCACTGTTTTGAGCGTGTTAAGCTCCAGGTTGTTGAGACTGCACCAGACAGCCAGCTCTTTAACCTCCTGTCTGTAAGCAGACTCGTCACCGTCCTGAATGAGGCCGATGAGTGTGGTGTCATCTGCAAACTTCAGGAGCTTGACAGAGGGGTCCTTAGATGTGCAGTCATTAGTGTACAGGGAGAAGAGCAGTGGGGAGAGAACACAGCCCTGGGGAGCTCCGGTGCTGATTGTACGGGTGCTGGATGTGTATTTTCCCAGCCTCACTAGCTGCTGCCTGTCTGTCAGGAAGCTGTTGATCCACTGACAGACGGAGGTGGGCACGGAGAGCTGAGTTAGTTTGGGCAGGAGGAGGTTTGGGATGATCGTGTTGAAGGCAGAGCTGAAGTCCACAAACAGGATCCTCACATAGGTCCCCGGTCTGTCTAGGTGTTGCATAACATAATGCAGTCCGATGTTTACTGCATCGTCCACAGACCTGTTTGCTCTGTAGGCAAACTGAAGAGGATCCAGCAAGGGTCCAGTGATGTCCTTCAGGTGGGCCAGCACCAGTTTTTCAAATGACTTCATGACTACAGACGTTAGAGCCACAGGCCTGTAGTCATTTAGTCCTGTAATTTTGGATTTCTTTGGGATGGGGATGATGGTGGAGCGTTTGAAGCATGAAGGGACTTCGCACAGCTCCAGCGATCTGTTGAAGATCTTTGTGAAGATGGGGGCCAGCTGGTCAGCACAGGATTTCAGACAGGCTGGTGTAACACAATCTGGGCCTGGTGCTTTTTTCCTTTTCTGCTTCCTGAAGACCTGGCGCACCGCATCCTCGCTGATCTGTATTGCAGGTGTGGGGGAGAGGGGGGATGCAGGAGGTGTGAATGGTGAGAGCGCTTGATTGGAGAGGTGTTCAGGGTGGGTTGCAGGAGTTGTGAGTGGTGTGAACAGTTGTTTGGAGAGGCATTCAGGGTTGGTTGCAGGAGTTGTGAATGGTGAGAGCGGTTGATTGGAGAGGTGATCAGGATGGGTTGCAGGAGCTGTTAATGGTGTGAACGGTTGTGTGGAGAGGCATTCAGGGTTGGTTGCAGGAGCTGTGAATGGTGTGAACGTTTGTTTGGAGAGGCATTCAGGGTTGGTTGCAGGAGTTGTTATTGGTGTGAACGGTTGTGTGGTGAGGTGTTCAGGGCAGGTGATGGGTGTTCTTTCAAACCTGCAGTAAAACTCGTTCAGATCGTCTGCCAGTCGTTGATTTTCCACAGTGCTGGGGGGTGGTGTCTTGTAATTGGTGATCTTCTTTAGGCTTTTCCACACTGATGCGGAGTCGTTCGAAGTGAACTGAGTCCTTATTTTTTCAGAATAATTCCTCTTTGCCACTTTGATCTCCTTTTCCAGTGTGTATTTAGCCTGTTTATACAAGACATTGTCCCCCTTCACGTAAGCATCTTCTTTGGCCTGACGGAGCTGTCTGAGTTTTGCAGTGAACCACGGTTTGTCATTGTTGTAATTTAGTTGAGTCTTGGTAGGAATACACATATCCTCACAGAAACTGATATATGATGTTACGGTCTCTGTGAGTTCGTCCAGATCAGTGGCAGCAGCTTCAAAAACACTCCAATCAGTGAGGTCAAAACAAGATTGTAAATCCTGCTCTGCTTCATTAGTCCATCTTTTTACAGTCCTTAATACAGGTTTAGCTGATTTTAGTTTCTGCCTGTAGGTCGGTATAAGATGAACCAGAAGGTGATCAGAATGTCCCAAAGCTGCTCGTGGAACAGAGTGAAATGCATCCTTTATTGTTGTGTAACAGTGATCCAATATATTACTGTCTCTTGTGGGACAAGTAACATGCTGTCTGTATTTTGGCAGTTCACGGGAGAGATTGGCTTTATTAAAGTCCCCAAGAATGATTAAAACAGAGTCTGGGTGTTGTTGTTCTGTCTCTGTGATCTGCTCAGCGAGTTTCTGTAAAGCTGAGCTCACGTGCGCTTGAGGAGGGATGTAAACACTCACCAGAATGAACGAATGAAACTCCCGCGGCGAATAGAACGGCTTGCAGTTAATGAAGAGCGTTTCGAGATTTGAGCAGCATGTCTTCTTTAACACAGTTACATCTGTACACCACCGTTCATTGATGTAAAAGCATGTCCCGCCGCCGCGCGATTTCCCCGTTGATTCTGCGTCGCGATCCGCTCTAAACAGCTGAAAGTCCGGCAGATGGAGCGCGCTGTCCGGTATGGTGTCATTCAGCCAAGTTTCCGTGAAACACAGAGCAGCAGAGTGGGAGAAATCTTTATTTGTCCGAGAGAGCAGAAGCAGTTCGTCCGTTTTGTTGGGTAGAGAGCGGAGATTTGCCAGATGGATGCTAGGCAACGGCGTTCGAAATCCGCGTTTTCTGAGTCTCACGAGCGCTCCCGCTCGCTTTCCCCGCCTGCGCGTCCTCTTGAAGCGTGTGATCAGCGCAGCCGCTCCGCCGACAAGAATGTCCAGCAAAACATCAGAATAGTCGAAAACCAGTGAAATATCGGGAGATGTGTGTTGCCGAATATCCAGCAATTCGTCCCTGGTGAAACTGATTGCAGGAATATAACTAAAGACAGGACAAACTAACAAAAACACAAAAACAACTGCAGAGCACGTCACGGAGGCAGCCATCCTGTATCGGCGCCACTCAGATCACAGCTCAGATCACAGCTAATTCAATTGTTACTAGTAACAATTCAATTAGAGAGCTCTGTAATTCAATTATAGAGCTCTGCAATTACACATATCTTTAATGTGTATTTTTACTAGTAATAAATCAATTGAAGAGCTCTAAAATTGTAATTGTTACTAGTAAGAATTCATTTAGAGAGCTCTATAATTGTAATTGTTACTAGTAACAATTGAATTACAGAGCTCTATAATCCCAATTGTAACTAGTAACAATTCAATTAGAGAGCTCTATAATCCTAATTGTTACTAGTAACAATTTAATTGTAGAGCTCTGTAATTGTAATTGTTACTAGTAACAATTTAATTGTAGAGCTCTATTATTGTTATTGTTACTAGTAAAAACCGAATTAGAGAGCTCTACAATCATAATTGTTACTAGTAAAAACCGAATTATAGAGCTCTATAATTGTAATTGTTACTAGTACAAATTAAATTATAGAGCTCTTTAATTTAATTGTTACTAGTAAAAATACAATTACGACGAGTAACGATGGAACGTTTTTATGCTGAAACGGCCTTCCATATTAATGTGTATTTTTACTAGTAATAAATCAATTGAAGAGCTCTGTAATTCAATTGTTACTAGTAAGAATTCAATTAGAGAGCTCTATAATTGTATTTGTTACTAGTAACAATTGAATTACAGAGCTCTATAATTAAAAATGAATGGCAGTCAATGGAGACATATGACTAGTAATAAATGAATTGTAGAGCTCTTTAATTGGAATTGTTACTAGTAAAAATTTAATTATAGAGCTCTGTAATTGTAATTGTTACTAGTACAAATTACATTATAGAGCTCTTTAATTTAATTGTTACTAGTAAAAATATAATTAAGACGAGTAACGCTGGAACGTTTTTATGCTGAAACTGCCTTCCATACAGAAACAGGGTGGTTAGAGAAGACCGTTGTCATGGGAGCTGATGGTGCAGCTGTCAACCTCGGGCATAAAGGAGGGGTAATAGCCCTCCTCCAAGCTGAGGCAGGGGCTTTTATTGTCCCTTTTCATTGCATGTCACATAGGTAGGTTAAATGTGAACCTTCAGAATAAAGATAGGGTAGTAACCTAAAAAATGCATATTTAATTTTAAGTTTAATTCATTGTAATTGTAGACTGGAGCTGGCAATGCTATCTGTACAAAGGAAAATTCCGATGGTGGATCATGTCTGCAATCTCCTCAACATGGTTTGGAAGACATATCACTTGAGCAGCAAGTCTATGAGAGAACTACGAGCACTTGGAGAGGAGTTGGGTGTTCGTGTAATGCTGGCTACCACATGTGAACCGGGCCCTCCAAACCTTCGTAAAACCTGGAGGAAAGGAAAAAATCTGCAGAACCCTGGCCAGTTCACAGCAGTGTATTACCACATGGAACATTTGACTGCATCATCCACCAATGCTGATACTGCTGGGAGATCAAGGAAGGTCTGTATTTAATTTCAAAATGATTTCATATTTGGGAGGCATACAAAATAACTGATATTGGTGGTTAGTGGTTAGTAATTGGTTATGTCTTGCAGGTCAAGAAGATGATGGAAGATGGAAGCTTTGTGGGTTTCTGTCACTTGTTGGTTGACTTGTTTGAGGCCATAAGTAAATTCAGCTTTCTTCTCCAAAGAAATGAAGTTATTTTGCCTCAGGTAATGTTGACATGTTAAGAAGAATATAGTTAAACAAATAATTTTGGAATATGTAGCTTTTACCCTTGTTTTTCACAAGGAAAATGTTTTACAGGCTGTGAATGGGATTGAGAATCTCCTTGCAACTATTGAGGCCATGTCAGTGAGATGCAAGCCAGGTGGGAGGCTGGCAGAATTACTGGCAGACCTTCAGGTCCAGAGAAGACAACAAGAGGGGGAGGGGGAGACTCACCTTTTGTACAAGTTTCAGGTGAGCAGTTTTTTTAAAAGTAAATTTTAGATTTGGAGTTGATTTATTTATTTATTTTTTTCTTGTCTAAATGTTGAATGTTTTTTGTACCCAGGGGATCACCATCAAAGGTGAAGCTGCTGGGCTGGGAAAGGAAGGACTCTCCATGGCAAGCACACCTAAGCTACAACAAGCAGTGAGAGCAACCATCGACTGCACTTTGCTTCATTTAAAGCAAAGATTCAGCAGTCTGCTTTGTAAGTGAAACCACATAATTATATATTTTAAAAAAATCTGTGAAAATAAGATAAGCTATCATCATTTTTCTTTTTCTCTCAACTCTGTACTTCTATTCATTGATAGATGAAGAGTCTACATCAGCAAAGGCAGTGAAGTCATTCAAGATATTCAGTCATGATTCCTGGCCCGCAGAGCAACGAGAGCTGACAGACTATGGTGCAGAGGAGCTGGACTTCCTGCTAGACCACTTTTCCTCTGTCTTAACAAGGTTAGTGACTCTTTTTAAATTATCATAAAGATATAAAAAGTATAACACAGAGCAACATTTCAAACATCTACTTTGATCCTTAACCTAGATTGTTTGGTCAGTTCTTCCTTTCACTCTTTTCACAAATGGCTGTGATTTCCATCTGGCTAGAGAGGAGTATCAATCCATGAAGACATTCATTTTTAGGAACTACATGGACAAGTCTTACCGTGCCTTATGGGGGATGATGGTAACTAAGTTGCCATTCTGCTCTGATTACAAGGTACCCCATTATGATCATATCCTTGTTAAGTCAGTAATTATTACTTTTTGATTAAATAACAAAAACCTACACTAATGATCCATTCTTTGTAGAACATCCTACATCTTGTTCACATCATGCTGGTCCTCTTGGTCTCCTCTGCTATATGTGACAGGGGATTTTCTGCTCAGAAGAGGATTAAATCTCATGTCAGGGGGTCCCTGCATGTAGACACTGTGGATGACTTGATTCGAATTAGCATGGAGGGACCTAGTTTACAAGAGTTTGATGCCAAGGAAGCTGTACAAACATGGTTCAGTCAAGGTAAAAGGTCTAGGAGGCCAAATTACGAGGGCTGGCCTTCTGAGCCTCCTAATGGAACACAGGAGGATCTGCTCTAAGGGGGAGTGAGTAAAGGCTCAAATTGTTTAGGCCTACATGTTCTAGTAGAATGTTATTGGCCAGTGCCCCTAATGTTTACATACATTTAAGTATTGTTTGTAACTGTGAAATGACCGAAAGGTTACTAAGCACTTTTTTTTTTTATTCTGAATGTATGGTATTTTGTTTACTATTTGAACTGTCATGACACCGATGGTGCTGTCAGTTTACCTTGTTGCATCTTCAAAAGTGCAGAATAAAATGTGACACTGAATTTGAAACAGCACATTGTGATTTCTTCATCTATTAAAGTATTTCAGTAATACAGTGGTTAGTAGATTTGGTTAGCATGTTGATCTACGGTGTGCGCCCCTAAATTTTCTGGTTGTTCCCCTAAAATTTTCAGTTGGGGGCCACTGTGCTCCTAGTGAAAAAAGTTAGTCTGGAGCCCTGAACACATGCAACCACAACAGGCATACGCTTATTTGAAGGCAAAATATAAAATCTTGCAACCTGGAGAGAAGAAAAAAAAAACAAAAAAAAACAAAAAAAAAAAAAAACTTTTGGCTAGATTTTACCTCGAGTCACAATTTATAAAAAAAAAAAAAAAAAAAAAAAGTTTGACTATTTGGCCTAATGTTTTCTATTTTACTAAACACATTCTATTATTGCATAATACTAAACACTGTAAATATTTAAAATTTATACTCCTTAATATAAAGTTTGTCAAAAGACTTTCATCTCAGGCATGATCTTAATTTTCCCTTAATGCGAACATGTTACCCAAGTCTGTAGAATATTTCAGGATACTTTAGAACCATGCTACAGTGCTTTTATTTTGAAACGCACTTTTGTAGGCGGGAAATCTGCAATCTGTTTTGCATCTCATGAAAGGGAGTTTCTACTATTAATACAATTATAGAGCTCTGTAATTAGAATGGTTACTAGTAAGAATGGAATTAATGAGCGGTCTAATTGGAATTGTTACTTGTAAAAATCTAATTAGAGTAATGCTGGAATGTTTTTATGCTGAAACGGCCTCCCATAAAGTCAGACAGTAAGTGGCATGTTAGCTGCACCCTCTCCTGGTAGATGTCTGAACCAATGAATACAAACGTCACTGGTGTTGAGTCCCCCTGCGCTCACTATTCCTTAAACATAGTGACATACTTGTCTGTATAAACTGCTCACTTGACCCTACAAAGCCCATTAAACAGGTCCCTTCCTTGACTTCCAGTTGGAACCAACCAAAGGGTCAGTTTAGGGTTTAAAAACCAACACACCCTCAAGAAAGACAAATTAAAACATACATGTGGGTTAAAGTCCACTTCAGTTTTATTTTTGCAGTGACTAACATTGATCCAAAAACCAAAGCCTCTCGGGTGATGGACAGACCAGATTAACAATCAGCAAGAGAAATCAAACAGATGAAACTGAGAGGAGTGGCATGGGCGTCAGTTTGGTTTGAAATGTGGTGGGGACAGAGACGCATTCAGAAGTGGTGGGTACAATGATGCATTTTTTTTTTCTCTTTCGCGCAGGTCATGTTTTGAAAGACGTCCTGTATCTTATTAATGTAAATAAATAAAAATGTATACAAAAATGTGATGTCCGACTCGTTTTATGAAGAAGAAAGCCGTACAAAGCATTAGACATATGACCCACTAATCTGCTTCATATCATCATATAAGTACCATGTTGACAATATGACATGGCCATGACGTGGTTTAATGTACCTAAACAATGATTACCAAATTTCTCTTTCATGTTGCTTTGTTATAACCACTGAAAACGGGGAAAAAAAATCTAACCCAAAATCGGGCCTCGCTCTACATTATCCCGCTTATTACATGGCTACCCACCAAATAAATGACACAAAATATTGATTTAAAAAAAAGAGTTTATTGATTTAAACACGATTGTATTGCTTCCGCTAAAGAAAATAGTTCCGTCTCTACGATTAGAATCCTGCCGCGTCCATACCAACGCTCTGTTTTTCATGGCAACGGTGTTATTATCAAGAAATAACAGACTTCATTCTACAGTGGAATTCAACCAAGCCATGTAATAATTTGATTTAATTCCCAGTACAATTTACCATATCTACACACAACACAACTTAAGCACTACAAATTTTATCAAGATTGAAAAAGCAAAAATAGTGTAGCACATGAACACTATTGACACACCATGATCTGACTGCTCTCAATTCACAACAACATGCATCCATCCAATCTACATCAGGCATTTTGACTAAAACTAGATCCATTCCTCATCATCATCATCATCATCACAACTATTTCAGAATTCAGCAATAGATTCAAGCAATAATTAAACAAGATACTGACTACTCAACAATCATCTCCCCCAACACTTGCTGTATGAACACAAACCGTAACTAGCTAATTAAGTTGGTGGCTAAGGAAGTCTAACGTAACATTAATTGCAAGAGAAGAATTAAAACAGCCGATCCCTTGTGTGCAAATGCACAAGACCTAGCCATAATACCAGCAAATCTTAATAAACATAAGTTATCGCGTCTTACCTTTGTGTCAATGGTCTGCAGACCTTTGCTGTGTGTACAACAACATCCATTTGTTCTACAAGTTATCACTTTGATATGTTATAGTCCATGGCACTAGGATGCAACCTTGTGATATTGTATGAAGGCTAAATGACTTGCTCGTCTATGATACATTCGCCAGAAATTCTGGCCAATCCCAGCAAAGACTAGGTAGCCTCGTTCCCGCTCGTTCACTGTCCAACTGTCAACTCATTTGAAAAACATTCTTTAAAAAAAAGAAGCGCGATAGTCATATAGACGGTTTCATCGGGGCACGCGCCTGGACCCAAGTTAACTTCCGGTCTGTGTTGTGTATATCGGTCTGGCTGCAGTGCCTTCTACAAACGCGGTTAAAGTCAAGGCGATGAGTAGACTGAGGGCTCAGGTGGTTGTGCTGCGGGATGTGTTTCCCATACATTTATTTATGGAAACTCACCACAATTTTAAAACTGATCGATTTTCAAAAAGGCTTCGCTGAATAAACATGAGTAACGTTATATACTGCACGTTTAATAATAATAATCCCTTACATTTATATGTTTAAATATCAAAACGAGGCACAGGTGTTTTTTATATCGCTGTATTTCTGAAGGAAGACTTGCATGTTATATGCCTGATAAAGCAGCGTGTGTGAGCGTACTTTGTTTACAGCGGTTACTGGGGAAACCTCCATTTCTCGCGCTTTATGTCTATGCTTTAAAACATCTCCTATTGGCAAAGAATGGATTTGCATTCTCATTAAGTCCGCCTGATCCATGCAGCAAACATATTTTATTTGTTATCAAAAAATATCTACTCTAGAGGGACTTGGCTGATGTTATTGATTCTATTTGGAAGTCTACTGGAAGTTAAGTTAGGTCCGCAAAAGCGCGCATGCGCTGTAACGTTTGTTTATGTTGTTGCCGTTGAAACCGGCATATAGAGAAAATAATAACAGTGACACGATGACTCCCCCTCCCCCAACCTAGAACGTATCCCAATGTTACAGTTGTTGCAGTTTTAATGAACAGAAAAGCGTGTAGCCAGCGCAGCAGCAGAACTCGAGGTTAAAAAAAAAAAAAAAAAAAAGTGGTGGGTACAAAATGACTCATGACGAAATCTGGGGGGGACACGTCCCCCCCGTCCCCCCCGAAATCGACGCCTATGAGGAGTGGCACAGTCCAGATCATTCCAGCGTTGCTCAGTTGTGGAAATTCAGTTACATTCAGGAAGTTAGTCAGATAGGCTTTAGTGCAAACAGGAAGCCATAAGTGTAATAAAACGTAGAGGTCTGAAACCTTTACAAGTTTAATACCAAGGAGGTTGTTAAATAACCTCAGATATGGACATTTTACCTCCATAGGCCAGCTCCACACAATTTTCGGTTCCTCCATTATCATTTGGCTCACCAGTAAGCCAGTCACTGTAGTCAAACTTTGAGCCATCACTCCAAAACCAGACATTATTCTAAGAACGTTACATCAACATTACTGAACTTGTTGCCATATCCACCATTTTATCATCTCTTACAGTGGTAGGTTTACATGAACATCAGATTTCATTGCGTGTGAAACTCTGGTTTGTTGGGGCAGTGCAAACCAGCTTTTACTAAATGTGAACAAGCAACACTTATGGGTCACTCTAAATATGACAAATCCGAAACTGGTTGGATTGAGATTTAAATGTAAATGAGAAGACAGGTTACCTTAATTGCATCATGAGCACCAATCCAGGTTCGGGGCATGCCACTAGCACATTTTCTCAGAAAGGTCTTGAGGAAACCGCTAGTGCGTTGATTATGGACTGATGCAAGGTTTCCACCAAGGTCAAGGCACTTTTTCCTGACAGGATGAAAAAAAAAAAAAAAAAAAAAAAAAGGTTAAGTGCATTGCACTTCATTTAATGAAAGCTGAAAACAAACCCCATACACACCCCTTAAAAACTAGTGGAGCATGAAGCAGACTTTGAAAGATGCATGGCACAGAGATACAGGATTTTTGTTTGATCAGTAAACACTTGACCTCTTTAAAAGACACCCTTGACCATGTAAAAAAAAAAAACATTGTAGAATTAGAGTAGAACAGGGCACTTTGTTCCCCCTTCATTTAGAGATCAAACTTGCAGTGAAAAAAAAAAAATTGGGTTTAGTAAATTTGATGGTAAGTGGTTGCGATCAATAAAATTTTAGCTAGATTTAAATTTAACAAAGTTAGTTTAAATAGCTGAGATTAATTGACTGCAACCACTTACCATAAAACCAATTATTTTTCAGTGTGCCTATATTTTAAGCATTACAAGTGTAAAACAGTTACAGTATGACTCATTACACAACTTGGGGCTTGCTCCTATGGTCATAGCATCTACAGAGAAGACAACTTGCCTCTGCTTCAGCCCATGGTTTCAAGTCACTGAAAAATTTAAAACATTGCATCCGAAATTTTTCCCAGCCAGTGGGACAGCTTTCATCATGCTGAAAATCTGCAGAGAAATATAATCAGTTCTTACTAACTGATGAATAGAAAACCAGAACAGTCATGAGAGAGTAGAAAACTTATTAAAAAGAAAAAATTCAGCCCATTGTTCACTTACCTTTAGATTGGACTCCACTTACAGCCAAAGCAAGAATGAATACTGCAGAAATCCACATGCTGACACAGTTCTATTAACATCACCATTATCCAAAATAAATGTAAAGAACATGCATTTACAAGTTTTAACACACTAAGAATCAAAATACAGCAGAAAACCCTCTTACCAATGGACTCGAAATTCAACTAAGCACACTCTAACACCCCCGATGTAGTTCTCTGATCAGTGGTTGCAATCAGCTTCATTTATACCCAGTTGCTCAGTCACAAACACTGGTTCAACACCAATGAAAGCTCTGTTAATCTATCAGTCCTTATTTGGTAAACAAGACCCTAGGGCTGCACGATTAATCGAACGATTGTGTTGTGTGATTAGTAGTAAATCTTCAGCACGTGCTTTCAGATTGAGCAGCATTTACTATACACAGAGCCATAGTTCTCTAACAAACTACACGAAATCCAACCCACTATGCAACTGCCAAAACATACTCTGTCAAAAAAAAAGAAATTTTGTGTGATTTACCATTTAGATTCTCTACTTAAATCAAATTAATCTAATTCAATATAATCTAGATTTAACTCTACATTAAATGTATACAACTGCCTAATTACATTAATTCAATGTATTTAAATTAATCCATTAACTAAATTAAATTTACAAATCTGCATCAGTCATGCAAACAGGCATTACATATGAAATGAATTCTGTCTTCCATGCATTATAAATGGTAATTCACACAAATTGTATTTTTTTTTTTGACAGAGTATGTTTTGGCAGTTGCATAGTGGGCTGGATTTCGTGTAGTTTGTTAGAGAACTATGGCTCTGTGTATAGTAAATGCTGCTCAATCTGAAAGCAGGTGCTGAAGATTTACTACTAATCACACAACACAATCGTTCGATTAATCGTGCAGCCCTAGGGTCTTGTTTACCAAATAAGGACTGATAGATTAACAGAGCTTTCATTGGTGTTGAACCAGTGTTTGTGACTGAGCAACTGGGTATAAATGAAGCTGATTGCAACCACTGATCAGAGAACTACATCGGGGGTGTTAGAGTGTGCTTAGTTGAGTTTTGAGTCCATTGGTAAGAGGGTTTTCTGCTGTATTTTGATTCTTAGTGTGTTAAAACTTGTCAATGCATGTTCTTTACATTTATTTTGGATGATGTAAATAGAACTGTGTCAGCATGTGGATTTCTGCAGTATTCATTCTTGCTTTGGTTGTAAGTGGAGTCCAATCTAAAGGTAAGTGAACAATGGGCTGAGTTTGTTCTTTTTAATAAGTTTTCTACTCTCTCATGACTGGTCAGGCTTCCTATTCATCAGTTAGTAAGAACTGCTTATATTTCTCTGCAGATTTTCAGCATGATGAAAGCTGTCCCACTGGCTGGGAAAAATTCCGGATGCAATGTTTTAAATATTTCAGTGACTTGAAACCATGGGCTGAGGCAGAGGCAAGTTGTCTTCTCTGTAGATGCTATGACCATAGGAGCAAGCCCCAAATTGTGTAATGAGTCATACTGTAACTGTTTTACACTTGTAATGCTAAAAATATAGGCACTGAAGTTAATTGAACTTTATTTTTTTATGGTAAGTGGTTGGTCAATATAGTTCAGCTACATTTAAACAACTTTGTTAAATTTAAATATAGCTAAAGATTTATTATTTGCAACCACTTACCATTAAAATTTAGTAAAGTCAATGAGGTGTTTTTATTTTTTATTTTTTTTTTGATCTCAAAAAGAAAAAAAAAAAATCTCTTGTTAGTTCTACTCTAATTCTACAAAAATGTTTTCTTTTTACATGGTCAAGGGTGTCTTTTAAAGAGGTCAAGTGTTTACTGATCAAACAAATCCTGTATCTCTGTGCCATGCATCTTTCAAAGTCCGCGTCATGCTCCCCTATATTTTAAGGGGTGTATATGGGGTTTGTTTTCAGCTTTCATTAAATGAAGTGCAATGCACTTAACCTTTTTTCATCCTGTCAGAAAAAGTGCCTTGAGCTCGATGGAAACCTTGCATCAGTCCATGATAAACGCACTAGCGGTTTCCTCAAGACCTTTCTGAGAAAATGTGCTAGTGGCATGCCCCGAACCTGGATTGGTGCTCATGATGCAATTAAGGTAACCTGTCTTCTCATTTACATTTAAATCTCAATCCAACCAGTGTCGGATTTGTCATATTTAGAGTGACCCATAAGTGTTGCTTGTTCACATTTAGTAAAAGCTGGTTTGCACTGCCCCAACAAACCAGAGTTTCACACGCAATGAAATCTGATGTTCATGTAAACCTACCACTGTAAGCGATGATAAAATGGTGGATATGGCAACAAGTTCAGTAATGTTGATGTAACGTTCTTAGAATAATGTCTGGTTTTGGAGTGATGGCTCAAAGTTTGACTACAGTGACTGGCTTACTGGTGAGCCAAATGATAATGGAGGAACCGAAAATTGTGTGGAGCTGGCCTATGGAGGTAAAATGTCCATATCTGAGGTTATTTAACAACCTCCTTGGTATTAAACTTGTAAAGGTTTCAGACCTCTACGTTTTATTACACTTATGGCTTCCTGTTTGCACTAAAGCCTATCTGACTAACTTCCTGAATGTAACTGAATTTCCACAGCTGAGCAACGCTGGAATGATCTGGACTGTGCCACTCCTCTCGGTTTCATCTGTTTGATTTCTCTTGCTGATTGTTAATCTGGTCTGTCCATCACCAGAGAGGCTTTGGTTTTTGGATCAATGTTAGTCACTGCAAAAATAAAACTGAAGTGGACTTTAACCAACACGTATGTTTTAATTTGTCTGTCTTGAGGGTGTGTTGGTTTTTAAACTAACCCTTTGGTTGGTTCCAACTGGAAGTCAAGAAAGGGACCTGTGTTTAATGGGCTTTGTAGGGTCAAGTGAGCAATTTATACGGACAAGTATGTCACTTTGTTTAAGGAATAGTGAGCGCAGGGGCACTCAACACCAGTGACGTTTGTATTCATTGGTTCAGACATCTACCAGGAGAGGGTGCAGCTAACATGCCACTTACTGTCTGACTTAACCAGCCGGACCTCGAATGACTCCATTGACTGAGAACCAGGGCTTAATTTGTGCCGGAACAAGCTGGATCAGGCACCTCATTTTGGCGGATCCCCCTCCTCCAAGGGTGGCGTTTCCGTATGACAGACATAGATGTGCAGTGGAAAATTATCCAAAATTCATATCTCTATCATTTGTTATTTTAAATCCGAGGGTTTTATATTTTACCAATGAGAAGTATTTAATAGCTTGTCAGTAATTTTTTAACTCCATTGGGTCCTCAAGCTCTCGTGAAACCTCATCACTTCCCCCACCTCCACTCAGATTGACGCGCGCACAGCGTGGAGGAGACCGATCTCCGCTTATCCATAAAGCAAGGGTAAACGCATAACTTTGAATAGTACAGCATTTCTTTACTCAAACACTGTCTGTAAAGGCTAATGTCTTTGTGTGTTTGAAGACTTGAAGTAGGTTTTTTGCCATCAATCCAATATACCTTTTGTACGTTTTAAATATCCTGTGCAGAAGCGCTTTATCGTTTATATCATTAGATATTGGCCAAGTGTATTAAGTTATACCCTTACCTGTAAAAGGTGACTATAGCAATAATGCACTGCACTTGCCTCAGATACAGAAAAAACACAGATCTCCTCATTCGCCGGCCAAAAACCTTGTTAACTCAACCTTGTCAACATTTGAGCTTGTTTTAGTAGAGTGTCATGAAACTGTTTTATTTGTCAACCATCAGACATATTGTTTGTATTTGGTTGCTTAAACTCAACAAACTACGAAAAATAACGTGTATATTATACTCGCGAGCTTTGGATGTGACTGTGAGGGCATACACAGCCTGTGGAGCGTGCGAGTACACCAAATGGCTTAAAATACTTAAAAGGTGTGCAGATTATACATTTGAGACAATGCACCAATTACCCACTTAGTCAAGAGTCAATTCTGTCAGCTGTCCTGATCGAAATGTGAGTCTTGTATCGCAGCAGGTCGCTGGAGTGCAGAGGAGATGCGCTGAGAGCTTGTGCAAAAGATTATGAAATTGAAGGCTGGATTTGAATGACTAATCTTAAAGTTTGTGTGGATGTATTTTATTATTCAAATCTATTAAAAACAGGTGTTATAAACTCAAAAAAATTAGTCTTTAAACTTACACAATTTAATTATGAACAGTGGTTCCACACAACCAAATTGTGTTTTGATAACATTAATGGAATTTTTTTTAATCTATGCAAACTCCTTGTGTTGTGACAACACAACTGAATGAGGGAGAATCTATGTGAAATAGTAATGTCCAACCAAATCAATTTATTCACATTGCTTTAACTTAAACCAGTTAAGTTAACTGAACCTGTTTTGGTTTATTACAATCTAGCCAAATTTGTTTCACTCTATCAACATAAGGAGGTTTGTTTTCAAATTACTCATTTAAATTATGGACAGTGGTTCCACACAATTAGTTCTAGTTACTTTAACTAAATATTTTCAGAGAACCGGTGAACCGTTTTTTTCAACCGGTTTATTGAATCGAAACGTCCAAAAGAACCGGTTCGAGGAAAAGAACCGAACTTTGTTGACTTAAGACATAACACATAAGACACTCTTTTCGCCACCTGCTGGCATATTTTGTGTAATACAAAAAAATGATCACTGAACGAATCATTTTGGTGAACGAACTGAAAATGAACGAATCTCTTTCCACCATCATAATTTCCACCACTATTTTCTAATGACAAAGGTGAAAGGTTATGATGATCCAATAAGCACCATAGTATTTGTTTGTAAGACAATTTACAAGACTATTATATCCAGTAAATAAACGTGACTTTACAACATACTCTATCCCTCAATACCAGACACACAAACATCAAGAACGGTGACAACCTACACGGGTTAAAAAGATCCAAGCTTGTACATCTTTACCTACCATCCATCCATCCATCCATCCATCCATCCTCTTCCGCTTATCCGGGGCCGGGTCGCGGGGGCAGCAGTCTAAGCAGAGAACCCCAGACTTCCCTCTCCCTAGACACTTCCTCCAGCTCTTCTGGGGGGACACCGAGGCGTTCCCAGGCCAGCCGGGAGACATAGTCTCTCCAGCGTGTCCTAGGTCTTCCCCGGGGTCTCCTCCCAGTGGGACGCGCCTGGAACACCTTCCCGGGAAGGCATCCAGGAGGCATCCGGAACAGATACCCAAGCCACCTCAGCTGACCCCTCTCGATGTGGAGGAGCAGCGGCTCTACTCTGAGCTCCTCCCGGGTGACTGAGCTTCTCACCCTATCTCTAAGGGATCGCCCAGCCACCCTGCGGAGAAAGCTCATTTCGGCCGCCTGTATCCGGGATCTTGTCCTTTCGGTCATGACCCAAAGCTCATGACCATAGGTGAGAGTAGGAACGTAGATTGACCGGTAAATCGAGAGCTTCGCCTTGCGGCTCAGCTCTTTCTTCACCACGACAGACCGGTACATCGACCGCATTACTGCAGAAGCTGCACCGATCCGTCTGTCAATCTCCCATTCCATCCTTCCCTCACTCGTGAACAAAGACCCCAAGATACTTAAACTTCTCCACTTGAGGCAGGAACTCTCCACCAACCTGAAGTGGGCAAGCCACCTTTTTCCGACTGAGGACCATGGCCTCGGATTTGGAGGTGCTGATTCTCATCCCATCCGCTTCACACTCGGCTGCAAACCGTCCCAGTGCATGCTGAAGGTCCTGGCTTGATGAGGCCAACACGACAACATCATCCGCAAAGAGCAGAGACGAAATCGTGTTGTCACCAAACCTGACCCCCTCCGGCCCCTGGCTGCGCCTAGAAATTCTGTCCATAAAAATCATGAACAGAACTGGCGACAAAGGGCAGCCCTGCCGGAGTCCAACACGCACCGGGAACAAGTCTGACTTACTGCTGGCAATACGAACCAAGCTCCTGCTCCGGTCGTACAGGGACTGGATAGCCCTTAGCAAAGGGCCCCGGACCCCAAACTCCCGGAGCACCCTCCACAGGTACGTCTTTACATCACAGTAAAACAAATAATACCAAATAACTAACAATAATGATAAAACGATAATAAAAAAGTTTAAATTAAGTCAGCAAACAGCAAAACAATAATGTTATAACAGTAACTGCATAATTTATTCATGCTGCAATGCATGCTGGGAACTCACAAAGCCTTAACATTTCAACAATATGAAATTCTTTGTTCAGACAACTGTGTTTGACTTGGGGCAACGTTTGGGGTAATTTGGTTTTGTTCTGACAAGGATTTTTGTGTAGTTTTTTTTGTATTTGAGACTCAAAAGTTTTCCTAAACTGGACAAATGAGAAGTTTCATTGTTTAAAGTGCAGTCAAGTGTTTTTCAACAGTAAAATGTAATGGTTTTTAAAGTATCTTCCGCTCACCAAGCCTGCCTTTGATCCAAAGTACAGCAAAAACAGTAACATTTTAAATATTCTTACTATTTTAAATCAGCTGTTTTCTATGTGAATCTCTGTTAAAGTGTAATTTATTTCTGTGATTAAAGCTCAGTACTCCAGTCTTCAGTCACATGATCTCCAGAAATCATTCTAATATGATGATTTACTGCTCAAGAAACATTTATGTTGAAAACAGCTGAGTAGAATCTTTTCAGGTTTTCATCAACATTTTTCATATCTATATATATATAATTATACTGCTTTTGAATGAAATAATGTATATTGTTAAGAAAGCTTTTTAATAAATGCTGATCTTTGGATCTTTTCCTTTAAAGAATCCTGGGGGAAAAAAATGACTCAACGGTTTTAAATATTGATAAATGTTTCTTGTGCAGTAAATCGGTATATGAGAATGATTTCTGAAGATCATGTGATCCTGAAGACTTCAGTAATGATGCTGAAAGTAGGCTACAGCTGCACATCACAGAAATAACATTTTACAATACATTCAAACAGAAAGCGATTTTAAATAGTAAAAATATTGCACAATATTATTGCTTTTAATGTATTTTGGATCAAATAAAGACAGGCTTGGTGAGCATTAAAAATCTTAATGTTCAAAAATATTTAACTGGTAGTGTAAATTTGTACATGTTCTCCACAACTTGTTGTATCTTTACGTTTAGTTATTTCCATATGAATTAAAATAGAAGTACTGTGGCCTTGTTGGCACTGTATTGAACGGTGTTAAGTTTTTTTTTTTTTTATAAAAAGGTATAAGTTTTTTTTTATATGACTATTGACTTGCATTAATATCTTGCTCCGTTTTGTAAACTCTAAATGTTAATAACCGTTACTATTAAACAAACTTATGTTGTGTATCAGATGTTCTCCACAAATGTATTTTGTTTAAAACTATAATTATTTTGTATATTTATACACTTTGGTAAATTTCTCTTCATTTTTATAAGTATACTACTTTATTAAAGTGAAAAACTCAGTTTTACATTTCATGTATGAGTTCTGTACAATGTTATCTTAATTCAAACCTTATTTAAGTGGATCTATGAAAGACGAATAAACTCAAGTGTTATTTGTGGCCGAGGCAGGATTCGAACCTCTAGTTGTGCGCATTTTCTAGTTCCTATTGGCTAGTCAGCGCTCTAAACCCATCCGTGACTGGCCTGGGTGAGCCACAGGATCATGGTGATCAGTCAATAGAGTCATTCGAGGTCCGGCTGGTTAAGTCAGACAAAAGTGGCATGTTAGCTGCACCCTCTCCTGAAGATTAAGGATAGGTCATAGTAATCTGAATAGCACATTACACATTATAAGAAAGCACCCAACTGGTTTTTGTGATTGTTGTCAGGTTGCAGAAACTATAGAGCATGTGTTGTTGAGTTGCAAACAATATGAAGAACAGAGGAAAAATATGATGGAAGAGTTAGGAAAAGTTGGAATAATAGGGAGAGGAATGAGGGAAATACTGCAAAGTGAGGAGAATGAACAAAGCAGAGGAAATATTTTATTTTATTTATCAAGAACAGGTCTGATGAGAAGAATATGATGTAAATGGATATTAAAGGAAAATAAATCCGGAAGATGGCGGTAGTGCAACAATAATGGATGCAAGCTGCCAATAAACCCTAAAGAAGACCGCAGTTCTGGTACCGCAGCTTTAGGACCCTAATTTTTTTGTGACAGCGCCACCTACCGTACTTGATCAACACTAATTAAAGATGGACGACGTGGACAGCAATCAGATGGTGGGTACCGATATTTAATTAAGTTTCACTTTATAACGTTTCAACGGTGCGAAGTTTACATAGTTAGAACTGCTAACTATGAATAAATAATTAATTGCCACCAAATTAAGAATTTGTGAGCTAGTTTTATTAATTACTACGACGTTAATTCGTGGCCATGATTTCATACATCCTTGTTGAGTTTTCAATGACGAAGTATTATAAGTGAACCTAGCCTGCACATTAATTAAACTTATCAGATGACAAGAGCATGGTTGATGTAAGGTTTGTAAGATTTACCTGCAGCTTAATGTATTAGTGTGAATACTGGCTTAATAGTCGTTGTTTTACCATATTTATGTATAAAATATCTTTCATATTTAAACTGCACTGACTGCCTAGTTGCAGTATGTGTTAGCCTGTTGTTTTGGCATTGTTTTGCAATGATGAATGAGGCGTTTGGCAATTTTAATAGCTTGCCTAATCTGCAGGCCTACTCCACATACAGTCCATTGATATCATGTGTTAGTTTCTGTCATGTTCTGCGTGGCCAATATGAAGTGATTTTATGGATTTGGTTAGGCTCATTGTAGAACAGATGATTAAAAAAGGCACTAGGGATATTTTCATGATCTCAAAATATTCTAACAAGTAGGCTCTCTCTTTTTCAAGATACATATAACAATCCAAAAAGGGAGATCCCTGCCCGAATTGAAGAGATGCACCACATGCTGCAAGGACTTTCACTTTTCATATACAGTGTATATATACAGTATATATATACAGTATATATATATATATATATATATATATATATATATATATATATATATATATGTGGCAAGGTGGGTGACGTAGTTTAGTTTCATTGGCTCATTGGTGCATGATTGTCACCTACCATAGCCTATTGGAGGTGGCGCTGATGGTATTTTAAGGCTGGAGTTAGATCGCCTGGGGTGCGTCACGACTGGTACCTCCCTGTCAGGAGAAAGCAGGCTGGATTCAGATGCAGGTAAACTCAAGGCTTTATTCGAAACAGAGGAGAAGAGTCACGGTTCACAGGTTACACTCGCAGTGACAGGATGAGAAGCAGATGAGTCACGTTTCACTCGCAGTGACAGGATGAGTAGCAGATGAGTCACGTTTCACAGAAGTACGTATAACCGCCGGACCGGAGGGATGAACAGCTGGAAGCTACTAGGAGCTCAAGGCTTGTAAGAACAAGGGCAGAGGAATCAACTAAACACACTGGAGCCTGAGGACAAGACACGACAAGGTGAGTTCAAAGAGCTGCTAGAGGATCGGAGCTATTGGTTTGAATAACAACAGTCTGACAATAGACAGAGAAACACAGGGAATAATAAAGGGGAAAAAATTAGAAGGACATAGAGAACAGGTGGCGAGCAATTAAGGTTAACAACGGGGAAACAAGGGAGGCGGGGAAAACACAAACAGGCAGACGTGGTGAGCTGTCAAACTATCCCAACACACACACACCCACACCAAAAAGACAGGTGATTAGCCCCGAGACCCGACAGTACCCCCCCTCCCAGGAGCGTCACCTGGCGCTCTAGGAAGGGGCCTACCTCGATGCCGCCGGAAGTCCTCAATCAACGAGCGGTCTAGAATGTCCCGGGACGGCACCCAACACCTCTCCTCTGGACCATACCCCTCCCAGTCCACAAGATACTGAAACCCCCTGCCGCGGCGCCGCTCATCAAGTAATCTCTTAACCGTATAGATAGGAGATCCATCCACAAGACGAGGGGGTGGGGGGGTGGGGCGACTGCAAGCAGGATTAAGGGGGGAAGAGAACACAGGCTTGACCCTGGAAACATGAAACACCGGGTGAACCCGACCAAGAGTAGGAGGGAGCTTGAGCCTGATCGCCACCGGACTAACCACCTTGGTGATGCGGAAAGGCCCAATGAATCTGGGTGCCAGCTTACGAGAAGGCGCCCGGAGAGGCAGATCCTTGGTAGAGAGCCAAACCCGTTGACCACACACATAGGTAGGAGGAGAGGACCGGCGACGATCAGCTGCAGCCTTGGTTCTGTCAGAGGTTTGGACCAAAATCCTCCTGACTCTCTCCCAGGTGCGACGGCAGCGCTGGACGAAAGCCAGGGCGGATGGAACCGCTGCGTCGGGTTCCTGTGATGGGAACAGAGGTGGATTATAACCAACAGCACACTCAAAAGGGGACATACCTGACGCGGCCGCAGGAAGGGTGTTATGGGCGTATTCTGCCCAGGAGAGCTGCTGACACCAGGAACTCGGATTGTTGGATGCTAGACAGCGGAGCATTCTTCCTAGATCCTGGTTGGCCCGCTCACACTGCCCATTGGTCTGAGGATGAAAACCAGATGACAGACTAGCAGAGGCCCCAATCTGTGTACAAAATTCCCTCCAGAACCGGGAGACAAACTGGGGACCCCTATCTGAAACAACATCCACCGGTAACCCGTGGAGACGGAAGACGTGATCCACCACCAGTTGGGCGGTCTCCCGGGCGGAGGGTAACTTGGGCAGGGGAATAAAATGAACCGCTTTGGAAAAGCGATCCACCACCGTGAGAACTACAGTGTTTCCCTTCGAAGGAGGAAGCCCAGAGACGAAATCAAGGGCAATGTGTGACCAAGGACGGGAAGGGATAGGGAGAGGATGCAGTAGACCATCAGGAGGGCGATTGACAGGCTTACTTTGGGCACATGTGGGGCAGGCCAACACAAACTGTCTAACATCCGCGGCCATAGTAGGCCACCAAAACGCTGTCGGATGGCAGACAACGTTCTCCGAATACCTGGATGGCAGACTAACCTGGATGAGTGACCCCACTCAAGGACCTCAGAGCGCAGCGCAGCCGGCACCGGCAACCTGCCCGCCGGACACTCTCCCGGCACCTGCACCCCTCGACCGGCCTCCTCAACTCGCTGCTCGATACCCCACGAAAGGGCCCCGACCACCACCCCCTCAGGAAGGATGGCATCGGCCGCAAACTCCCCTCCCGGAGCACCGAACAGGCGAGAGAGGGCATCAGGCTTGGTGTTCTTTGATCCCGGCCGGTACGAGAGGGTGAAGTTGAATCTGGCAAAGAAGAGCGCCCAGCGGGCCTGACGCGAGCTCAGCCTCTTGGCCGAACGGACGTATTCAAGGTTCTTGTGATCCGTCCAGACCAAGAAGGGCTGCGCTGACCCCTCCAACCAATGACGCCACTCACCCAAGGCCAATCGTACCGCCAGCAGCTCTCTGTTGCCGATGTCATAGTTACGTTCTGCAGGGCTGAGACGACGAGAGAAGAATGCACAAGGATGAACCTTCCCATCATGGAGGGAACGCTGAGATAGAACTGCGCCAACCCCAACGTCCGAAGCATCAACCTCGACAATAAACTGGGCCTCCGGATCTGGAACCATCAGAACAGGTGCAGAGACAAAACGGGACTTTAAAATGTCAAAGGCTACCTGCGCCTCCCGGTTCCACCTGAAGGACACCTTAGTGGAGGTTAAGGCTGTCAGCGGTGCAGCGATCTGACCAAAATTCCGGATGTAACGCCGGTAGAAGTTGGCAAAACCCAGGAAACGCTGCAGAGCCTTCCGGGAGTCAGGGACCGGCCACTGGGCAACAGCTTCAATCTTAGCGGGATCAGGCTTGATCCCCTCCGTAGAAATAATATGGCCAAGGAACGTAACAGACTCAGCGTGGAATTCGCATTTCTCCGCCTTGACAAACAACTGGTTCTCTAGTAACCGCTGGAGAACCCGTCTGACATGCTGGGTGTGTAATTGGAGAGAAGAAGAAAAAATCAAAATATCATCCAAATACACAAAGACAAATTGATTAATCATGTCACCCAACACGCTGTTGACGAGTCCCTGGAAAACGGCTGGAGCATTGGTCAGACCAAACGGAAGAACCAAGTACTCGTAGTGTCCCGAAGGGGTGTTAAATGCCGTCTTCCACTCATCCCCCTCCCGAATGCGCACCAAGTGGTAGGCGTTGCGCAGGTCTAACTTGGTGAAGACCCGAGCTCCCTGTAATAATTCAAAAGCAGAAGACATTAAAGGTAGGGGGTACCTGTTCTTGATAGTAATGTCATTCAAACCTCTGTAATCAATACAAGGCCGCAGGGAGCCGTCCTTCTTCTGAACAAAGAAAAACCCTGCACCAGCGGGAGAGGAGGAATGGCGGATGAGCCCAGCCTGAAGTGACTCACGTATGTACTTGTCCATGGCCTCTCTCTCAGGACCTGAAAGGGAATATAAACGACCCTTAGGCGGAGAAGAGCCCGGGAGGAGATCAATGGCACAGTCGTAAGGGCGATGCGGAGGTAGCGAGGTGGCCCGGGCCCTACTGAAGACCGCCCGAAGATCATGGTACTCCGCCGGAACACCAGTCAGGTCAGAGGGATCCTCCTGAGGAACACAAGACACAGAGACAGGACAAAAAGCAGCACCCAAACATGACACGTGACAAGACTGACTCCAGGCTAAAACAGAATTACTAACCCAATCAATGTGGGGATTGTGCTTGTGCAACCATGGGTGTCCCAGAATTAAAGGAGCCTTAGGGGAATCAATAATAAACAGTTCAATCCGCTCATGATGACTGCCAGCAATATGGAGGTCTATCTTAGGAGTGACGTGGGTGATGGTGGTAAGGGGACGGCCAGCTAATGACCATGCTGAAACGGGACTAACTAAAGGAACAAGTGGGATTCTCCAACGTTGAGCAGAGGCAGCGTCAAGGAAGTTCCCCTCAGCCCCTGAGTCCACAAGGGCGAGACCAGTGTGTAAACGACTCTGGAAGGAGAGTTGGAACGGCAGCTGAGTGCGTGCTGCAGGAGAGCTTGAGCTGAGAACCGTGCCCACCAGGACTCTCCTCCTCACTGGTGGGCCCTGGCTTTTAACGGACACTGAAGGGCGAAGTGGCCTCCCTTGCCGCAGTATAGACACGCCCCCGACGACAGACGCTCCTGCTTCTGCCGTGGTGTAAGCCGTAGACGACCCAACTGCATGGGCTCCTCCTCCGAGGGCTGTCGGCTGGCTGAACTGGCAGAGGAGGACTCTAGGTGGCGCCACGGGGCGGGTGTTTGCCGTTGTTGGCGGCGCCGGCTAAGACGACCCTCAATGCGGAGCGCGAGACTAATGAGCCTATCCAATTCCCGCGGGAGCTCTATGGCCGCGAGTTCATCCGAAATGGCGAAATCCAACCCCTCAAGAAAACGAGCGCGCAGCGCGCTCTCATTCCAGCCGCATGCCGCAGCTAAAGTCTGGAACTGGATAGCATAGTCAGTGACGGAGCTCCTCCCCTGAGACAGTCGTGATAACTGGGCCGCCGCCTCGTCACCCTGAGCAGAGCGATCAAACAATTTGGCCATCTCTAGACTGAAATCCGCGAAAGTGGCACAACAGGGAGCCCGCGATCTCCATACGGCGATTCCCCATTCGCGGGCACGGCCCGAGAGGAGTGTAAGGACATAAGCCACCTTGGTCTCTTCATTTGCGTAACGCCGTGGCTGCAGAGAAAACACCAGCGAGCATTGGGAGAGAAACGTTTGACAGGCGTTAGGATCGCCATCGTAGACCGGCGGATTGTTGGCATGGGGTTCGGACTCGTGTGACATACTGGTGTGAGGAACGGGCCCCCGGCTCGTTGCCTCTCGCTGAAGGTCGTCCACCCGTGTGAGGAGTTCGGAGACTCGGGCACTGAGAACGTCCACATCCTGCGCGGTGGTGTTGAGCTGGGTGGCATGCTGCCCTAACAACACTCCCTGTTGAACGAGAGCCGAGCGAAGCGGATCAGATCCCGCTGAATCCATAATCTGGTCAGACTGTTCTGTCAGGAGAAAGCAGGCTGGATTCAGATGCGGGTAAACTCAAGGCTTTATTCGAAACAGAGGAGAAGAGTCACGGTTCACAGGTTACACTCGCAGTGACAGGATGAGAAGCAGATGAGTCACGTTTCACTCGCAGTGACAGGATGAGTAGCAGATGAGTCACGTTTCACAGAAGTACGTATAACCGCCGGACCGGAGGGATGAACAGCTGGAAGCTACTAGGAGCTCAAGGCTTGTAAGAACAAGGGCAGAGGAATCAACTAAACACACTGGAGCCTGAGGACAAGACACGACAAGGTGAGTTCAAAGAGCTGCTAGAGGATCGGAGCTATTGGTTTGAATAACAACAGTCTGACAATAGACAGAGAAACACAGGGAATAATAAAGGGGAAAAAATTAGAAGGACATAGAGAACAGGTGGCGAGCAATTAAGGTTAACAACGGGGAAACAAGGGAGGCGGGGAAAACACAAACAGGCAGACGTGGTGAGCTGTCAAACTATCCCAACACACACACACCCACACCAAAAAGACAGGTGATTAGCCCCGAGACCCGACACTCCCATACTGAGTGTGCAGGTGCAGACGTGCATTTTATGCCCGGTTGGGTCACAGGTTGTCCACTGCATGTCAGGTATGTGCGTGATTTTCTTTTTTTACCTACTGTTATTTTGGCGTCGGATGATTACTTATCTGTTTAACTCTTAGCCATGAAATCAGTGAAAAGTCTTCCTGCATGTTAATTCATTATGAGCTGTGAGCGACTATAAACTTCGTGTGGCACGAGGAATTGCTTTGGGTAAGCGTGATCAATCTGCTTCCTCTTTTTCGCAAGACAAGTAATTAATTAAGAATTCTTCTTTCTTAGTGTGCTGAGCTGTCTCTCCCGTCACGTTTCTTGAAGGCGGAAGTTTATACTGTCGTTAAAGGAGGATGCGCTGCTGTTTTTCTTTCCCTGCTTTTTGGGCTGGTTTACATCTAGGGCATTATTAGTGTCATCGCTCGTGCCCTGATAAGTGTTTCCACGCTAGTGTTGGGGAACGCTGATTCTGGGACCTGCTCGATTTGGACTGTTGCATTCATTTCATTTTTGTGGGATGTTGTTTATATTGTTGTTTATTAGTATTTTGTTTTGTATACTTTCAATATTTTAAGTTTGATATTGTAATAGTGTTTCTTGATAAATGTTTTAGTTTACTTTGATGGAAATATTTCCACTGTATTACTGAATTTAATTTGTTTTCTTTGTTTTGGTTTATTCTACGCACTGCTGGCCCGGGGCTGGGAGGCTAGCTGGCTAGTTTGGAGTATTACAGGTGGTGGTGCAGTTGTGTGGAGTGCAGTGCTGCTTGGATTCACCTCTCACTGTGTGTGTGTGCGTGTGTGTGTTACACGAATCCACAGATAGGGTCTTCACTCCATCTAGCCTGCCCCCCTGCCACTGGAAAGCCTGTGTCTTTTATTATTATTATTTTTGTTTATTCTTTTGTATTTTCAAATATTTTTATTTTGTCCAGTACACAGAGTTTCTGATTGTGACAGTGTTTGATGGTGACCTGACAATTGACATTGACTATCATTGATGTTTTAACTAATTATGGTGATTTGAATAAAGTCTTTGTACATTGTTCACACGCCTCTCTCAGATTACTTCAGCCTACGAACCTGTGTCCCTTATTTTTGGTTATTTCCCCGTTTCCTTACGGGGTGGCGTAGTCGGATTGTATTTGGGTGTGTTCAAACTTACTTGCAACGTCCCCCCCCCCCCTTCTTCAGCACTGCCACATTTGTGGCGTAGTCGGCAGGGTTGGCTTTCTTTTTCGGGAGAGACGTGTACCTGTATATGGTTTGCTCTGTGTGCTGTCTGTTTTTTTTTTGTTTGTTTGTTTTTTTTTTTTTTCCTAGGACTGAGTTTGTGGTGAAAACATTAAGACGAAGGAAAAACAGCAGCGTATGTCCAGTGAGCACTTTTCTCTTGTGGTAAGTGAGATTTGTAGTTAAATATGGAGGAAGAGTTGCGAGAATTAAGAGAAACAGTAACTCAGTTGAGAGCAGACAATGACAGATTGCGGCAGGAGCAATCATCTGCTCATCCGGGTCCTAGTGGGCCGCAGGCTATGGCTTCTGGCCCCCCTCTTTCCACTCCACAGTCAAGTAATGAAGGCGTTGCCCCACCAGAGAGGTACGTTTTTGTACCACGAGATCGGGGGTGCCCAAAATTTAGTGGCAGGTCTAGTCTTAATATTGAGGAGTGGATTGAGGAGGCCCAGGCTTGTATGCAGGCCCGTTATATGTCTGCATCTGATAAAGCATTCTTCCTCTTTGACCATTTGGAGGGAGAAGCAAGGGAGGAGATTCGCTACCGCTCCGATGATGAACGTAATGATCCAGTAAAAATTATTTCGGTGCTTAGGGAGTTGTATGGTTGCTCACGGTCATATGTTTCTTTGCAGGAGGCTTTCTTCTCTAGGAGGCAGCAGGAGGGGGAGTCTTTGTTGGAGTTTTCCCTCACTCTGATCGGCCTCCTGGAGCGAGTGAAGCAAAAGTCGCCTTATGCCATGCCAAATTTTCAAGTTTTGTTGCGTGATCAATTTATTGAGCACGTGAATGATAATTCTCTCCGGCGAGAGCTTAAACAGTTGGTACGAAGTCAACCTACTCTGACTCTTTTAGACGTACGTTGTGAGGCACTTCGGTGGGAACGGGAGGGCATGCTAGGGGTTTCAAGGGGTCGTAGTCATTCGCTCCCTTCTGCATATGGTATCCAGTATGGGGTGCGGAGTGAGCCTCGTGAGAACACCGTGAGGTCTTCTCAGGAGTCCGAATTGGGGGAAGTTAAAGAAATGTTGCGGTTGCAGCAAGAACAAATTAGTAAACTGACTCAAAGTATCGCCCGGTTACAGGCCCCTCAACCCCATAGTCAATCCCCTCGTCGTAATCAGATTGTGTGCCGTAGATGTCAGAAATCGGGCCACTTCGCTAGGGAGTGTGATGGAGAACGCGTACTTGCCCGTTTCCCTTCAAGTGCTTCATCACTAATGGCTAGTGGACAGCCTGACTCAACTATGTCATCGGGAAACTAATTCCCACCGCGTTGCAGAGCCAAGGCGTGGTTGGGGAAGAAAATGGCTCCAGTACTATTTTATCCCATTTGATGTCGTCATGCCCACACCTGCTTGTTCATATGGGTAGTGTTCCAGTGCCCTGCTTAGTGGACACAGGATCAATGGTATCTACCATTACCGAAAGCTGTTTCCAAACTCATTTCCAATCATGGGGCGTAGACCATTTAAAGTCGTGCCATTGGCTCCAACTTCGTGCAGCCAATGGCTTGTCAATTCCCTATATTGGCTACATGGAATTGGACATTGAGATGTGTAACCGGTTGATTTCTAAGTGCGGGGTCTTGGTGGTCAGGGATCCTCCTGGGGGCATCTGTACTCAAGTTCCTGGAGTACTGGGAATGAATGTTCTTAGTCGATGCTACCGGGAGCTCTTTGGACAGTATGGCCCTGGCTTATTTGATTCTCCCTCTTCCGTGGAGGCCCCAAAATTTGTCTTACAGGCGTTACAACATTGCCATCTAGTGGGAAACCAGCCTTCTGTGGTGCGTATTGGTAGGGCTAAATTGCGGGGTCGTAAGTCGTGTCGCATTCCAGGTGGTATGCTGAAGCTGGTGCCTGCTACTTGTTCCGAACAATATGCGGATGGAACCGTGTTGTTCGAGCCTCCGGTGTCTGGACTGCCAGCTGGCCTGCTAGCCTCGCCTGCGCTGGTTAGAGTGGTTCGGGGGACAGTTTATTTGCCCATGGTAAATCTGGGGACCGTAGATGTAATGTTGTACGCAGGTGCGACATTGGGAACACTTAATAGTGTTCAAGTGGTAAGCCTGCCAGCTGGGATAACTGAGGTAGAGCCAATGAGGGTCTTAGTGCGTTCTCAGGTTGCGGAAATAGTTGCACCAGTTCAAGAACCAATTGATGCAGTTGATCTTTCAGTCCTGTCTCAGAGAGAACAGGGTGAGGTCAGGGCATTGCTGAAGCGATATCAATCCGTGTTCTCAGCTCATGACGGTGATCTGGGTTGCACCAATTTGATTTCGCATGAGATACCACTGTTGGATACTGTGCCCGTTCGTCAGAGGTATAGGCGGATTCCGCCATCAGAATATGAGGTCGTGAAATCTCATATTAACCAGCTATTAGAAACCAACGTGATCCGAGAAAGCTGTAGCCCGTATGCGTCACCCATTGTGCTGGTTAGGAAAAAGGATGGTAGTCTACGCATGTGCGTTGACTACCGTCAGCTAAATGCGAAAACAAGAAAGGATGCTTTTCCCCTCCCGCGCATTGAGGAGTCGCTAGATTTCTTGACGGGGGCTGGATGGTTTTCCACCATGGATTTGGCTAGTGGTTATAACCAGGTCCCCGTCAATGAAAAAGACCGATCGAAGACCGCATTTTGTACACCATTTGGCCTATTTGAATTTAACCGTATGCCCTTTGGGCTCTGTAATGCTCCAAGCACCTTCCAGCGTCTGATGGAACGGATGTTTGGAGACCAACAGGGTAGCTCGTTACTGCTGTACCTAGATGATATTGTAGCATTCTCCTCTTCTGTTTCGCAGCATCTGGAGCGTTTGGAGGTTGTGCTGGGTCGCTTGGAGCGTGAGGGTTTAACCCTTTCGAGTCGATTAACGCGGATACGCGTTTTGAGTCATTTTCTCCTGATAACCCCGAAAAGACCTTAAATTACACTTTCAGTTTTAATCGTACAGATAAGAGCAATACATCAATCGAATCTGTAAAGGGTCTGCTTTTTTTTGGATACAGACATAATAACAACAAAACTTTGTGCACTTATAAAATAAAGATAACAAACAAGGTGTGCTGTCTGCAGCCTTTGTCTGCGCTTATCTTCATTTACAAACAAGTCATTAAAATGAACTGTAACTCCGTGAATACTCAACGAAAATACATGGGGGAGATATCTATAGAAAGCTTGACATGTCTATATTTAAACTAAACAAGTGCCGCCGAAAACAGATATTCTGTGATAAAGTAATCCATATGAAAACAATGCGATGTCTGTTTTTCACGTCTCCCTTCATTATATCTAATGTGACCACGCCCCCGCGCCGAACGCGCTATTCAGATTCAAACTGAAGCGCGCGGCTTGAATACGCCCATACCAGAAGAAAAAGCAGTGAGACTGTTCTTCAAGTGTTTATTTTACTGTTTGCTTCGCGATGAGAGGAATAAGACATAATTCACCCCAAAAAGATGTCATTCGGTTGAGGATTTGAGAAATGGATTTCCTCAGAAAAAAAAGAATGCAGCACTTTATTCAGCAGAGATCATAAACATGAGTAAGTCTCTTTTTATTTATTTATATACTTGTACTAGTTTTCACATAACGTGTAAACATTTTACTAGTTAGACTTTTTCCAAATACTTTTTCCAAACTATAATTCCTGACTAAATTATATTAATCAAGTGAAACATTATGAAGTTTCAATAACAATATACAATACTATACCATTCAAAAGCTTGATGTAAATAATATAAATGTAACAAATAGATAACTGTCACAAATGTAAAAACATGCTTTTCTTTCAATTTATTCCCCCTAAAAACCCAGAAAAATATTCTCAGCTCTTTTCAACATTAATAATAATGATAATAATAATAACAATAAATGTTTTTTTTTGTAGAAAATAAGATTGTTAAAAGGATTCTGAAGGATTGTGTGACTGGAGTAAGGATGCCAAACAATTTGTTTGAAAGTCAGCTTTGATTGTTTCTAATAAACTGTTTAACTGCTCCCCCAAGTGGATATTAAATTATGTTGTGGGATAATTAAATATATTCTAAATAAACTACAAACATAAAATTATATAGATTTATTTTGTTCTTGCATTCTTTCTTGTAACTCCTCACTCACAGTGGCACAGATGACTAAAAGGCTCATTATGCAGCTCATTATGCAGCTCATTATGCAGGCCTTTGTCTTCTCAGGTGTAAATCACAATGATATTCATGGTAGTTGACGCCTACTCGCATATGACTTTTACAAACAAAAAGTGTCTTAGAAAATTTAAATCAATATATTGTTCTCTGTGAGTGAGTAAACAAGATGATTTTCACATCATTTAGAAAGAAAAATTCTAGGCTACAAGCTCCAGTTCTCAAAAATCCCAGGAACCATTGTTCTCTATGTGTTTTATGGCCTTATTCAAGTGTTTTAACATTTTTAGTTTTTCACTAACCACGCATAATATTTTTTTTCTCAAAAACACAATCATGTACATACATGCATTTCTTATATTATTATAGCCCAGTTTGTGCTGATTACAGTGAGATTAGACTTTACCCATTTAGATATTTATAAGAAACTGAAAAAAGCACAAATGTCAGGGCATGACAAAACTTCTCCAGGCCCCAAAAATACCCTTAGACTCCAGAGGGTTAAAGGCCAAATTGGCAAAATGCGCGTTCTTCCAGAAAGAGGTCAAGTATCTTGGTCACGTGATTTCGGCTCAGGGCGTATCCACAGATTCCAGCAAGATAGAGGCGGTGTCACAGTGGCGGTGTCCTACCGGGGCATCAGAACTGCGCTCATTCTTGGGGTTTGCCAGTTATTACCGCCGTTTCGTCCAGGGATTCGCGAAACTGGCAGCCCCCCTGCATCGTGTGGTGGCTGAGTGTACTACTGGTAGGCCCCGGGAACGGGCTGGTAAGAGCTTTGCTGATGCCTGGTCGGAACAGTGCCAACAGAGCTTCGACTAATTAAAGGTGAGGCTTACAACAGCACCGGTGTTGGCATATGCCGATTTCTCCCTACCTTTTATCCTGGAGGTGGACGCTAGTTATGGTGGTTTGGGAGCAGTGCTCTCTCAGGAGCAGAATGGGAGAGTAAGACCTATTGCGTATGCCAGCCGCAGTCTTAGGCCCACTGAGCGCAATATGGTTAACTATAGCTCCATGAAATTAGAGTTTTTGGCGCTCAAGTGGGCCATGACTGAAAAATTTCGCGAATATCTGTTAGGGCACAAGTGTATCGTTTACACTGACAATAATCCTCTTAGCCATCTGTCGACCGCTAAGCTTGCTGCTACTGAGCAACGCTGGGCTGCCCAGCTGGCAGCGTTTGATTTTACCATCAGGTATCGCTCGGGTAGGAGCAATAGAAATGCGGATGCCCTCTCCAGACAGGACCCCTCTGGGCAGTGTGAGATGAATGCACTCTTGTTGGGAACTGAAGTGCCAGCCACTGTTAAGCAGGTGTTTGTGGCAGAATCGCGTCCACAAGCAACTCAAGCTGTAGTCTCCGTGTTGCCTGGTTTTGAGGGCGACATGGGCGCTTGTCAGCAAGCCGACCCCGTAATTGGTCAGATTCTAAAGTTTTGGAGACAAGGTGTTCCCCCTTCCCCAGCAGAGCGGAGACAGCTGCCTAAAGCTGCCCTCGTGTTACTCCGCCAATGGGATCGGCTGGTGGATAGAGCGGGTATATTGCATCGCCGCGTCTTTCGCCCAGATGGAGGTGAGGAGGGTTTTCAGTTGGTTCTCCCAATTACTTTGCGACGTGAGGTCTTGGCCCAGGTTCATCAAGGGCATGGGCACCAGGGCATTGACCGCACCACTGAGCTGGTTCGACAGCGCTGTTATTGGCCAGGCCTTACGGCTGATGTAGCTCAGTGGTGCCGTGAATGTGAGAGATGCCAGGCTGCGAAGGACACCCAGCCTGTAGTTCAGAGTTTTATGGGTCACCTTTTGGCAGAAAGGCCAAATCAGATCTTGGCCATCGATTTCACCTTGCTTGAGCCCTCACGTTCGGGAATTGAGAACGTATTGGTAATGACTGATGTCTTTACTAAATTTACGCAGGCAGTCCCTACCCGGAACCAGCGAGCTGAAACCGTAGCCCAGGTACTTGTGTCTGAGTGGTTTTGTAAGTTTGGCGTTCCTGCCCGCATCCACTCAGACCAAGGCCGTAATTTTGAGTCCTCCCTTATCCTGCAGTTGTGTCACTTATACCAGGTGGAGAAGTCTCGCACTACCCCGTGGCATCCTGCCGGCAATGGGCAGTGTGAGCGCTTTAACAGGACCCTGCACAATCTCCTGCGTACCCTGCTGTAATGATTAAAACCTTCATATTCATCCGGAAGAAGGAGGCGGGAACCGGCGGACAATCAAACACATTTTAATAACAAAATAAACACAAAACAGCGCACCAGCCCCTCACGGACGACTGGTGCGCATAAAATAAAAACCAAAACACAACTAAAAGCCCAGGCCTGGTCCTCTCTCGTCCTTCACTGTCGTCGCTCCAGTTTTATATCCTTCCATCTCCTCCATGGGCCTCGAGACCGGTGGGTCGAACAGGTGTAGTTCATCTCCAATCACTCCCCCGGCCTCGCTCCCATGTCCCTCGGCCCCGCCCCACTCGTCACATACCCCCATCGCCCAACGCTCTACTCCCCCCCCCCCCCTCCCTCCGGGGGGGCCGCTCACTGGGACCTGCGGGAACCTGGGGGTAGGACAGACGAGGCGAGAGAAAAGGAGATGGAAGGAGGAGCGACAGAGACGAGAGAGGGGAGAGAGGAAAAAAAAAAAAAAAAATTCCGGTTCCCAGACGCACCGCTGCTCGGCCCTCCACCAGCTGGGTGATCTCCTCCGCGGTGCCTGGCGGTGGCACTGGACGGCCCTCGGCGGACGGCACGACACTCCTCCGCCGCCCGGTGGACGGTGACGGCTCCTCCGGTTTTGGGCAGCCGGCAGGAGTCCCCCGTTCCCTGCTCCTCCCCGTTCCGGCGGAGGCAGCAGGCTCCGGCCACCTGGCGAACGGCGCCGACTCCTCCGCTCCCTCACGGACGGCAGCCGTCTCTCCACATCGTGGGCGGCCGGTAGCGAGCTCGCCCGTCCCCGGCAACTCGCTCCAGCCCACCGCCTCGAGCGTCCATGGCGGCACACTCCTCGCCAGCTCGATGGCACCGCGGATTCACCACAGCGGCGAGGGATCTTCAGCAGCGCGTCCCTCCTTCTCCCGGGTTTCGGCACCACTGTAATGATTAAAACCTTCATATTCATCCGGAAGAAGGAGGCGGGAACCGGCAGACAATCAAACACATTTTAATAACAAAATAAACACAAAACAGCGCACCAGCCCCTCACGGACGACTGGTGCGCATAAAATAAAAACCAAAACACAACTAAAATCCCAGGCCTGGTCCTCTCTCGTCCTTCACTGTCGTCGCTCCAGTTTTATATCCTTCCATCTCCTCCATGGGCCTCGAGACCGGTGGGTCGAACAGGTGTAGTTCATCTCCAATCACTCCCCCGGCCTCGCTCCCATGTCCCTCGGCCCCGCCCCACTCGTCACACCTGCCTAGTTCACGGAAGGATGACTGGGTCTCTGCATTGCCCCAACTACTCTTCTGTTATAACACTACTCCCCATCAGGTGACTGGAGAGTCTCCCTATTTTCTCATGTTTGGACAGGAACCCCGACTACCTGTAGATTTTCTGTTGGGTCGTGGTCAGGAGAGGGGTCCTGGTAGTGTTTACAGTTGGGTGTTGGAGCATCAGACTAGACTGCAGGTGGCCTTTGAAGGGGCCCGGGAACAGCTGCGTCTAAATGCAGGGCGCCGCAAGGAGATGCATGACTCTCGTATCCGGGACGCACCCTTGAGTGAAGGCCAGTTAGTCTATCTCCGTAACTATGGTCTAAAGGGTCGTCACGAGATCCAGGACCATTGGAGTGCAGTGGTGTATCAGGTACTGAAAGCACCTGGAATAGGAGGCTCAGTATACACCATTGCCCCGGTCAATAATGCGAGTAGGGTGAGGCATGTTCATCGCTCTCTGTTGAAGGCCAGAATAGGGCGGGAGCCCTTGGCACCCCCCCCCCCCAGAGAATAGGGCGTCGGTTGGCGAGGAACCACTGTTGGAGGATCCTTCCTCAATGGAGGAAGTTGACCTTTTTAGGGTCGTACATGAGACTTTGCCGGCTGCTATGGAGTCAGGGAGTCAGGGCCCCGTTTTGGCGGACTCCAGTTCACTAGCGCCTGTGGTGGATGTGGAGGTTGAGGCTCCTGTGGTTCCTGGACCATCAGGGCAGGGCGCCGTAAGCCAGTTACCTTTGACTGATTTTGGTCCCTTTGGTCCATCATATGTGAATGGGGCAGTGAGGCGTACTAGGCGAACTACTGCTGGTCATCATTCTAACCGTAACCATCTTCCTAGGGCTGTAGGGAGGGTGGCAGGTTTGGAGGCTGTTGAGGCCTCAACCGGTTCTATATCCGCATTGTTTAGATCTTGGGATTAGGGTTATTGGAATAATCGGCGGGGCGACGATTCAAGAGCTGGGGGTAGATTGTGGCAAGGTGGGTGACTTAGTTTAGTTTCATTGGCTCATTGGTGCATGATTGTCACCTACCATAGCCTATTGGAGGTGGCGCTGATGGTATTTTAAGGCTGGAGTTAGATCGCCTGGGGTGCGTCACGACTGGTACCTCCCATACTGAGTGTGCAGGTGCAGACGTGCATTTTATGCCCGGTTGGGTCACAGGTTGTCCACTGCATGTCAGGTATGTGCGTGATTTTCTTTTTTTACCTACTGTTATTTTGGCGTCGGATGATTACTTATCTGTTTAACTCTTAGCCATGAAATCAGTGAAAAGTCTTCCTGCATGTTAATTCATTATGAGCTGTGAGCGACTATAAACTTCGTGTGGCACGAGGAATTGCTTTGGGTAAGCGTGATCAATCTGCTTCCTCTTTTTCGCAAGACAAGTAATTAATTAAGAATTCTTCTTTCTTAGTGTGCTGAGCTGTCTCTCCCGTCACGTTTCTTGAAGGCGGAAGTTTATACTGTCGTTAAAGGAGGATGCGCTGCTGTTTTTCTTTCCCTGCTTTTTGGGCTGGTTTACATCTAGGGCATTATTAGTGTCATCGCTCGTGCCCTGATAAGTGTTTCCACGCTAGTGTTGGGGAACGCTGATTCTGGGACCTGCTCGATTTGGACTGTTGCATTCATTTCATTTTTGTGGGATGTTGTTTATATTGTTGTTTATTAGTATTTTGTTTTGTATACTTTATATACTTTATACAATATTTTAAGTTTGATATTGTAATAGTGTTTCTTGATAAATGTTTTAGTTTACTTTGATGGAAATATTTCCACTGTATTACTGAATTTAATTTGTTTTCTTTGTTTTGGTTTATTCTAGGCACTGCTGGCCCGGGGCTGGGAGGCTAGCTGGCTAGTTTGGAGTATTACAGGTGGTGGTGCAGTTGTGTGGAGTGCAGTGCTGCTTGGATTCACCTCTCACTGTGTGTGCGTGTGTGTGTTACACGAATCCACAGATAGGGTCTTCACTCCATCTAGCCTGCCCCCCTGCCACTGGAAAGCCTGTGTCTTTTATTATTATTATTTTTGTTTATTCTTTTGTATTTTCAAATATTTTTATTTTGTCCAGTACACAGAGTTTCTGATTGTGACAGTGTTTGATGGTGACCTGACAATTGACATTGACTATCATTGATGTTTTAACTAATTATGGTGATTTGAATAAAGTCTTTGTACATTGTTCACACGCCTCTCTCAGCCTACGAACCTGTGTCCCTTATTTTTGGTTATTTCCCCGTTTCCTTACGGGGTGGCGTAGTCGGATTGTATTTGGGTGTGTTCAAACTTACTTGCAACGCCCCCCCCCCTTCTTCAGCACTGCCACATATATTCCAGTTTAATATGTTAAACAAATGTTTCTTATTTATCTCTCGCTCTCTCTAGAGTTGAAGCCTACAGCCATTCTATCCATGCAGCAACTGATGGAAAAGGGGTTCGCTTTGGTGCTGTTGTGTTGTCGCAAAAATGACATATACAGTACAGACCAAAAGTTTGGAAACATTACTATTTTTAATGTTTTTGAAAGAAGTTTCTTCTGCTCATCAAGCCTGCATTTATTTGATCAAAAATACAGAAAATAATATATTTAATATATTCTAATAATATATATTCTAATACATTTTCTTTACTATCACTTTTTATCAATTTAACACATCCTTGCTGAATAAAAGTATTGATTTTATTTAAAAAGAAAAAAAATTACTGACCCCAAATTACTGACCAGTAGTGTATATTACAAAATATTTATTTTAAAAACAGCTTTTTTTTTTACTTTTTATTCAAAGTATCCTAAAAAAGTATCACATGTTCTGAAAAAATATTAAGCAGCAGAACTGTTTCCAACTTTGATAATGAATCATCATATTAGAATGATTTCTAAAGGATCATGTGATAATGATCCTAAAAATTCAGCTTTGCATCACAGAAATAAATGATAATTTAAAGTATAATAAATTTAAAAACAATATTATTTATTTTATTAAAATTAAATCACAATATTACATTTTTTCTGTATTTTTGATCAAATAAATGCAGGCTTGATAAGCAGAAGAAACTTTTCAAAAACATTAAAAATAGTAATGTTTCCAAACTTTTGGTCTGAACTGTATATATATATATATAAACATTCTTGTGTCTTGTCTTGCCTCTCAACAACTTTTAAAATATCAGCTGTAATTTAGTGACTCCATACGCTGATTCCAACTTTAACTTACCTGATAATGAGCTAATTCACCTTAAGGAGGTTAATCAATATACTGTATAATTCAAGAGACTAAGACTTTTAAGGTTCTTCATTTTTTACAATTGTTTTACATCAATTTTACAAAATT
Organism: Carassius carassius; assembly: GCF_963082965.1. Lineage (NCBI taxonomy): Eukaryota > Metazoa > Chordata > Actinopteri > Cypriniformes > Cyprinidae > Carassius > Carassius carassius. The sequence goes on from NC_081760.1 coordinate 34,999,049, forward strand.
GATATTTCATTTATATTTTGTGTAAAATCATGTTTAAATTTAAAATTGTGACTCAAGTGATGCTATATACAAAGTAACGTGACCGCAAACTAAACCAACAGGGTACTAGAAGTGCGGTCCTGAAACTTCAGCCATCACCATATCGTCCAGTACGGTAGGTGGCACGGTCACGAAAAACTAGGGTCCTAGAACTGCGGTCCTAGATCTGCAGCCTCCGGTTGTGCAGGAACATACTATTGGGTAGACGTCGGAACCAATGAATACAAACGTCACTGGTGTGGAGTCCCCCTGCGCTCACTATATTCCTTAAAGTGACATACTTGTCCGTATAAACTGCTCACTTGACCCTACAAAGCCCATTAAACACAGGTCCCTTCCTTGACTTCCAGTTGGAACCAACCAAAGGGTCAGGTAAGGGTTTAAAAACCAACACACCCTCAAGAAAGAGACAAATTAAAACATACATGTGGGTAAAAGTCCACTTCAGTTTTATTTTTGCAGTGACTAACATCAATCCAAAAACCAAAGCCTCTCTGGTGATGGACAGACCAGATTAACAATCAGCAAGAGAAATCAAACAGATGAAACTGAGAGGAGTGGCACAGTCCAGATCATTCCAGCATTGCTCAGCTGTGGAAATTCAGTTACATTCAGGAAGTTAGTCAGATAGGCTTTAGTGCAAACAGGAAGCCATAAGTGTAATAAAACAGAGGTCTGAAACCTTTACAAGTTTAATACCAAGGAGGTTGTTAAATAACCTCAGATATGGACATTTTACCTCCATAGGCCAGCTCCACACAATTTTCGGTTCCTCCATTATCATTTGGCTCACCAGTAAGCCAGTCACTGTAGTCAAACTTTGAGCCATCACTCCAAAACCAGACATTATTCTAAGAACGTTACATCAACATTACTGAACTTGTTGCCATATCCATCATTTTATCATCTCTTACAGTGGTAGGTTTACATGAACATCAGATTTCATTGCGTGTGAAACTCTGGTTTGTTGGGGCAGTGCAAACCAGCTTTTACTAAATGTGAACAAGCAACACTTATGGGTCACTCTAAATATGACAAATCCGACACTGGTTGGATTGAGATTTAAATGTAAATGAGAAGACAGGTTACCTTAATTGCATCATGAGCACCAATCCAGGTTCGGGGCATGCCACTAGCACATTTTCTCAGAAAGGTCTTGAGGAAACCGCTAGTGCGTTTATCATGGACTGATGCAAGGTTTCCATCGAGCTCAAGGCACTTTTTCTGACAGGATGAAAAAAGGTTAAGTGCATTGCACTTCATTTAATGAAAGCTGAAAACAAACCCCATATACACCCCTTAAAATATAGGGGAGCATGACGCGGACTTTGAAAGATGCATGGCACAGAGATACAGGATTTGTTTGATCAGTAAACACTTGACCTCTGTAAAAAGACACCCTTGACCATGTAAAAAAAATTTTTAGAATTAGAGTAGAACTAACAGGGGATTTTTTTTTTCTCTTTTCGAGATCAAACCTGCAGTAAAAAAAAAAAAAAAGCTAATTGACTTTACTAAATTTTAATGGTAAGTGGTTGCAATCAATAAAACTTTAGCTATATTTAAATTTAACAAAGTAGTTTAAAATGTAGCTGAAATATATTGACCAACCACTTACCATAATTTTTTTTTTTAAAAAGTTCAATGTCAGTGTGCCTATATTTTTAGCATTAGTGTAAAACAGTTACAGTATGACTCATTACACAATTTGGGGCTTGCTCCTATGGTCATAGAATCTACAGAGAAGACAACTTGCCTCTGCTTCAGCCCATGGTTTCAAGTCACTGAAAAATTTAAAACATTGCATCCGGAATTTTTCCCAGCCAGTGGGACAGCTTTCATCATGCTGAAAATCTGCAGAGAAATATAAGCAGTTCTTACTAACTGATGAATAGAAAGCCAGAACAGTCATGGAGCAGAAAACTGTTATTAAAAAGAAAAGATTCAGCCCATTGTTCACTTACCTTTAGATTGGACTCCACTTACAGCCAAAGCAAGAATGAATTCTGCAGAAATCCACATGCTGACACAGTTCTATTAACATCAATATTATGCAAAATAAATGTAAAGAACATGCATTGACAAGTTTTAACACACTAAGAATCAAAATACAGCAGAAAACCCTCTTACCAACGGACTCAAAATTCAACTAAGCACACTCTTAACACCCCCGATGTAGTTCTCTGATCAGTGCTTGCAATCAGCTTCATTTATACCCAGTTGCTCAGTCACAAACACTGGTTCAACACCAATGAAAGCTCTGTTAATCTATCAGTCCTTATTTGGTAAACAAGACCCTAGGGCTGCACGATTAATCGAACGATTGTGTTCTGTGATTAGTAGTAAATCTTCAGCACCTGCTTTCAGATTGAGCAGCATTTACTATACACAGAGCCATAGTTCTCTAACAAACTACACGAAATCCAACCCACTATGCAACTGCCAAAACATACTCTGTCAAAAAAAAAGAAATTTTGTGTGATTTACCATTTAGATTTTCTACTTAAATCAAATTAATCTAATTCAATATAATCTAGATTTAACTCTACATTAAATGTATACAACTGCCTAATTACATTAATTCAATGTATTTAAATTAATCCATTAACTAAATTAAATTTACAAATCTGCATCAGTCATGCAAACAGGCATTACATATGAAATGAATTCTGTCTTCCATGCATTATAAATGGTAATTCACACAAATTGTATTTTTTTTTTTGACAGAGTATGTTTTGGCAGTTGCATAGTGGGTTGGATTTCGTGTAGTTTGTTAGAGAACTATGGCTCTGTGTATAGTAAATGCTGCTCAATCTGAAAGCAGGTGCTGAAGATTTACTACTAATCACACAACACAATCGTTCGATTAATCGTGCAGCCCTAGGGTCTTGTTTACCAAATAAGGACTGATAGATTAACAGAGCTTTCATTGGTGTTGAACCAGTGTTTGTGACTGAGCAACTGGGTATAAATGAAGCTGATTGCAACCACTGATCAGAGAACTACATCGGGGGTGTTAGAGTGTGCTTAGTTGAGTTTTGAGTCCATTGGTAAGAGGGTTTTCTGCTGTATTTTGATTCTTAGTGTGTTAAAACTTGTCAATGCATGTTCTTTACATTTATTTTGGATGATGTAAATAGAACTGTGTCAGCATGTGGATTTCTGCAGTATTCATTCTTGCTTTGGTTGTAAGTGGAGTCCAATCTAAAGGTAAGTGAACAATGGGCTGAGTTTGTTCTTTTTAATAAGTTTTCTACTCTCTCATGACTGGTCAGGCTTCCTATTCATCAGTTAGTAAGAACTGCTTATATTTCTCTGCAGATTTTCAGCATGATGAAAGCTGTCCCACTGGCTGGGAAAAATTCCGGATGCAATGTTTTAAATATTTCAGTGACTTGAAACCATGGGCTGAGGCAGAGGCAAGTTGTCTTCTCTGTAGATGCTATGACCATAGGAGCAAGCCCCAAATTGTGTAATGAGTCATACTGTAACTGTTTTACACTTGTAATGCTAAAAATATAGGCACTGAAGTTAATTGAACTTTATTTTTTTATGGTAAGTGGTTGGTCAATATAGTTCAGCTACATTTAAACAACTTTGTTAAATTTAAATATAGCTAAAGATTTATTATTTGCAACCACTTACCATTAAAATTTAGTAAAGTCAATGAGGTGTTTTTATTTTTTATTTTTTTTTTGATCTCAAAAAGAAAAAAAAAAAATCTCTTGTTAGTTCTACTCTAATTCTACAAAAATGTTTTCTTTTTACATGGTCAAGGGTGTCTTTTAAAGAGGTCAAGTGTTTACTGATCAAACAAATCCTGTATCTCTGTGCCATGCATCTTTCAAAGTCCGCGTCATGCTCCCCTATATTTTAAGGGGTGTATATGGGGTTTGTTTTCAGCTTTCATTAAATGAAGTGCAATGCACTTAACCTTTTTTCATCCTGTCAGAAAAAGTGCCTTGAGCTCGATGGAAACCTTGCATCAGTCCATGATAAACGCACTAGCGGTTTCCTCAAGACCTTTCTGAGAAAATGTGCTAGTGGCATGCCCCGAACCTGGATTGGTGCTCATGATGCAATTAAGGTAACCTGTCTTCTCATTTACATTTAAATCTCAATCCAACCAGTGTCGGATTTGTCATATTTAGAGTGACCCATAAGTGTTGCTTGTTCACATTTAGTAAAAGCTGGTTTGCACTGCCCCAACAAACCAGAGTTTCACACGCAATGAAATCTGATGTTCATGTAAACCTACCACTGTAAGCGATGATAAAATGGTGGATATGGCAACAAGTTCAGTAATGTTGATGTAACGTTCTTAGAATAATGTCTGGTTTTGGAGTGATGGCTCAAAGTTTGACTACAGTGACTGGCTTACTGGTGAGCCAAATGATAATGGAGGAACCGAAAATTGTGTGGAGCTGGCCTATGGAGGTAAAATGTCCATATCTGAGGTTATTTAACAACCTCCTTGGTATTAAACTTGTAAAGGTTTCAGACCTCTACGTTTTATTACACTTATGGCTTCCTGTTTGCACTAAAGCCTATCTGACTAACTTCCTGAATGTAACTGAATTTCCACAGCTGAGCAACGCTGGAATGATCTGGACTGTGCCACTCCTCTCGGTTTCATCTGTTTGATTTCTCTTGCTGATTGTTAATCTGGTCTGTCCATCACCAGAGAGGCTTTGGTTTTTGGATCAATGTTAGTCACTGCAAAAATAAAACTGAAGTGGACTTTAACCAACACGTATGTTTTAATTTGTCTGTCTTGAGGGTGTGTTGGTTTTTAAACTAACCCTTTGGTTGGTTCCAACTGGAAGTCAAGAAAGGGACCTGTGTTTAATGGGCTTTGTAGGGTCAAGTGAGCAATTTATACGGACAAGTATGTCACTTTGTTTAAGGAATAGTGAGCGCAGGGGCACTCAACACCAGTGACGTTTGTATTCATTGGTTCAGACATCTACCAGGAGAGGGTGCAGCTAACATGCCACTTACTGTCTGACTTAACCAGCCGGACCTCGAATGACTCCATTGACTGAGAACCAGGGCTTAATTTGTGCCGGAACAAGCTGGATCAGGCACCTCATTTTGGCGGATCCCCCTCCTCCAAGGGTGGCGTTTCCGTATGACAGACATAGATGTGCAGTGGAAAATTATCCAAAATTCATATCTCTATCATTTGTTATTTTAAATCCGAGGGTTTTATATTTTACCAATGAGAAGTATTTAATAGCTTGTCAGTAATTTTTTAACTCCATTGGGTCCTCAAGCTCTCGTGAAACCTCATCACTTCCCCCACCTCCACTCAGATTGACGCGCGCACAGCGTGGAGGAGACCGATCTCCGCTTATCCATAAAGCAAGGGTAAACGCATAACTTTGAATAGTACAGCATTTCTTTACTCAAACACTGTCTGTAAAGGCTAATGTCTTTGTGTGTTTGAAGACTTGAAGTAGGTTTTTTGCCATCAATCCAATATACCTTTTGTACGTTTTAAATATCCTGTGCAGAAGCGCTTTATCGTTTATATCATTAGATATTGGCCAAGTGTATTAAGTTATACCCTTACCTGTAAAAGGTGACTATAGCAATAATGCACTGCACTTGCCTCAGATACAGAAAAAACACAGATCTCCTCATTCGCCGGCCAAAAACCTTGTTAACTCAACCTTGTCAACATTTGAGCTTGTTTTAGTAGAGTGTCATGAAACGGTTTTATTTGTCAACCATCAGACATATTGTTTGTATTTGGTTGCTTAAACTCAACAAACTACGAAAAATAACATGTGTATATTATACTCGCGAGCTTTGGATGTGACTGTGAGGGCATACACAGCCTGTGGAGCGTGCGAGTACACCAAATGGCTTAAAATACTTAAAAGGTGTGCAGATTATACATTTGAGACAATGCACCAATTACCCACTTAGTCAAGAGTCAATTCTGTCAGCTGTCCTGATCGAAATGTGAGTCTTGTATCGCAGCAGGTCGCTGGAGTGCAGAGGAGATGCGCTGAGAGCTTGTGCAAAAGATTATGAAATTGAAGGCTGGATTTGAATGACTAATCTTAAAGTTTGTGTGGATGTATTTTATTATTCAAATCTATTAAAAACAGGTGTTATAAACTCAAAAAAATTAGTCTTTAAACTTACACAATTTAATTATGAACAGTGGTTCCACACAACCAAATTGTGTTTTGATAACATTAATGGAATTTTTTTTAATCTATGCAAACTCCTTGTGTTGTGACAACACAACTGAATGAGGGAGAATCTATGTGAAATAGTAATGTCCAACCAAATCAATTTATTCACATTGCTTTAACTTAAACCAGTTAAGTTAACTGAACCTGTTTTGGTTTATTACAATCTAGCCAAATTTGTTTCACTCTATCAACATAAGGAGGTTTGTTTTCAAATTACTCATTTAAATTATGGACAGTGGTTCCACACAATTAGTTCTAGTTACTTTAACTAAATATTTTCAGAGAACCGGTGAACCGTTTTTTTCAACCGGTTTATTGAATCGAAACGTCCAAAAGAACCGGTTCGAGGAAAAGAACCGAACTTTGTTGACTTAAGACATAACACATAAGACACTCTTTTCGCCACCTGCTGGCATATTTTGTGTAATACAAAAAAATGATCACTGAACGAATCATTTTGGTGAACGAACTGAAAATGAACGAATCTCTTTCCACCATCATAATTTCCACCACTATTTTCTAATGACAAAGGTGAAAGGTTATGATGATCCAATAAGCACCATAGTATTTGTTTGTAAGACAATTTACAAGACTATTATATCCAGTAAATAAACGTGACTTTACAACATACTCTATCCCTCAATACCAGACACACAAACATCAAGAACGGTGACAACCTACACGGGTTAAAAAGATCCAAGCTTGTACATCTTTACCTACCATCCATCCATCCATCCATCCATCCATCCTCTTCCGCTTATCCGGGGCCGAGTCGCGGGGGCAGCAGTCTAAGCAGAGAACCCCAGACTTCCCTCTCCCTAGACACTTCCTCCAGCTCTTCTGGGGGGACACCGAGGCGTTCCCAGGCCAGCCGGGAGACATAGTCTCTCCAGCGTGTCCTAGGTCTTCCCCGGGGTCTCCTCCCAGTGGGACGCGCCTGGAACACCTTCCCGGGAAGGCGTCCAGGAGGCATCCGGAACAGATACCCAAGCCACCTCAGCTGACCCCTCTCGATGTGGAGGAGCAGCGGCTCTACTCTGAGCTCCTCCCGGGTGACTGAGCTTCTCACCCTATCTCTAAGGGATCGCCCAGCCACCCTGCGGAGAAAGCTCATTTCGGCCGCCTGTATCCGGGATCTTGTCCTTTCGGTCATGACCCAAAGCTCATGACCATAGGTGAGAGTAGGAACGTAGATTGACCGGTAAATCGAGAGCTTCGCCTTGCGGCTCAGCTCTTTCTTCACCACGACAGACCGGTACATCGACCGCATTACTGCAGAAGCTGCACCGATCCGTCTGTCAATCTCCCATTCCATCCTTCCCTCACTCGTGAACAAAGACCCCAAGATACTTAAACTTCTCCACTTGAGGCAGGAACTCTCCACCAACCTGAAGTGGGCAAGCCACCTTTTTCCGACTGAGGACCATGGCCTCGGATTTGGAGGTGCTGATTCTCATCCCATCCGCTTCACACTCGGCTGCAAACCGTCCCAGTGCATGCTGAAGGTCCTGGCTTGATGAGGCCAACACGACAACATCATCCGCAAAGAGCAGAGACGAAATCGTGTTGTCACCAAACCTGACCCCCTCCGGCCCCTGGCTGCGCCTAGAAATTCTGTCCATAAAAATCATGAACAGAACCGGCGACAAAGGGCAGCCCTGCCGGAGTCCAACACGCACCGGGAACAAGTCTGACTTACTGCTGGCAATACGAACCAAGCTCCTGCTCCGGTCGTACAGGGACTGGATAGCCCTTAGCAAAGGGCCCCGGACCCCAAACTCCCGGAGCACCCTCCACAGGTACGTCTTTACATCACAGTAAAACAAATAATACCAAATAACTAACAATAATGATAAAACGATAATAAAAAACTGCTGGCAATACGAACCAAGCTCCTGCTCCGGTCGTACAGGGACTGGATAGCCCTTAGCAAAGGGCCCCGGACCCCAAACTCCCGGAGCACCCTCCACAGGTACGTCTTTACATCACAGTAAAACAAATAATACCAAATAACTAACAATAATGATAAAACGATAATAAAAAAGTTTAAATTAAGTCAGCAAACAGCAAAACAATAATGTTATAACAGTAACTGCATAATTTATTCATGCTGCAATGCATGCTGGGAACTCACAAAGCCTTAACATTTCAACAATATGAAATTCTTTGTTCAGACAACTGTGTTTGACTTGGGGCAACGTTTGGGGTAATTTGGTTTTGTTCTGACAAGGATTTTTGTGTAGTTTTTTTTGTATTTGAGACTCAAAAGTTTTCCTAAACTGGACAAATGAGAAGTTTCATTGTTTAAAGTGCAGTCAAGTGTTTTTCAACAGTAAAATGTAATGTTTTTTAAAGTCTCTTCCGCTCACCAAGCCTGCCTTTGATCCAAAGTACAGCAAAAACAGTAACATTTTAAATATTCTTACTATTTTAAATCAGCTGTTTTCTATGTGAATCTCTGTTAAAGTGTAATTTATTTCTGTGATTAAAGCTCAGTACTCCAGTCTTCAGTCACATGATCTCCAGAAATCATTCTAATATGATGATTTACTGCTCAAGAAACATTTGTTGAAAACAGCTGAGTAGAATCTTTTCAGGTTTTCATCAACATTTTTCATATCTATATATATATAATTATACTGCTTTTGAATGAAATAATGTATATTGTTAAGAAAGCTTTTTAATAAATGCTGATCTTTGGATCTTTTCCTTTAAAGAATCCTGGGGGAAAAAAATGACTCAACGGTTTTAAATATTGATAAATGTTTCTTGTGCAGTAAATCGGTATATGAGAATGATTTCTGAAGATCATGTGACCCTGAAGACTTCAGTAATGATGCTGAAAGTAGGCTACAGCTGCACATCACAGAAATAACATTTTACAATACATTCAAACAGAAAGCGATTTTAAATAGTAAAAATATTGCACAATATTATTGCTTTTAATGTATTTTGGATCAAATAAAGACAGGCTTGGTGAGCATTAAAAATCTTAATGTTCAAAAATATTTAACTGGTAGTGTAAATTTGTACATGTTCTCCACAACTTGTTGTATCTTTACGTTTAGTTATTTCCATATGAATTAAAATAGAAGTACTGTGGCCTTGTTGGCACTGTATTGAAGTTTTGAAGTTGAAATTGAAGTTTTTTTTTATATGACTATTGACTTGCATTAATATCTTGCTCCGTTTTGTAAACTCTAAATGTTAATAACCGTTACTATTAAACAAACTTATGTTGTGTATCAGATGTTCTCCACAAATGTATTTTGTTTAAAACTATAATTATTTTGTATATTTATACACTTTGGTAAATTTCTCTTCATTTTTATAAGTATACTACTTTATTAAAGTGAAAAACTCAGTTTTACATTTCATGTATGAGTTCTGTACAATGTTATCTTAATTCAAACCTTATTTAAGTGGATCTATGAAAGACGAATAAACTCAAGTGTTATTTGTGGCCGAGGCAGGATTCGAACCTCTAGTTGTGCGCATTTTCTAGTTCCTATTGGCTAGTCAGCGCTCTAAACCCATCCGTGACTGGCCTGGGTGAGCCACAGGATCATGGTGATCAGTCAATAGAGTCATTCGAGGTCCGGCTGGTTAAGTCAGACAAAAGTGGCATGTTAGCTGCACCCTCTCCTGAAGATTAAGGATAGGTCATAGTAATCTGAATAGCACATTACACATTATAAGAAAGCACCCAACTGGTTTTTGTGATTGTTGTCAGGTTGCAGAAACTATAGAGCATGTGTTGTTGAGTTGCAAACAATATGAAGAACAGAGGAAAAATATGATGGAAGAGTTAGGAAAAGTTGGAATAATAGGGAGAGGAATGAGGGAAATACTGCAAAGTGAGGAGAATGAACAAAGCAGAGGAAATATTTTATTTTATTTATCAAGAACAGGTCTGATGAGAAGAATATGATGTAAATGGATATTAAAGGAAAATAAATCCGGAAGATGGCGGTAGTGCAACAATAATGGATGCAAGCTGCCAATAAACCCTAAAGAAGACCGCAGTTCTGGTACCGCAGCTTTAGGACCCTAATTTTTTTGTGACAGCGCCACCTACCGTACTTGATCAACACTAATTAAAGATGGACGACGTGGACAGCAATCAGATGGTGGGTACCGATATTTAATTAAGTTTCACTTTATAACGTTTCAACGGTGCGAAGTTTACATAGTTAGAACTGCTAACTATGAATAAATAATTAATTGCCACCAAATTAAGAATTTGTGAGCTAGTTTTATTAATTACTACGACGTTAATTCGTGGCCATGATTTCATACATCCTTGTTGAGTTTTCAATGACGAAGTATTATAAGTGAACCTAGCCTGCACATTAATTAAACTTATCAGATGACAAGAGCATGGTTGATGTAAGGTTTGTAAGATTTACCTGCAGCTTAATGTATTAGTGTGAATACTGGCTTAATAGTCGTTGTTTTACCATATTTATGTATAAAATATCTTTCATATTTAAACTGCACTGACTGCCTAGTTGCAGTATGTGTTAGCCTGTTGTTTTGGCATTGTTTTGCAATGATGAATGAGGCGTTTGGCAATTTTAATAGCTTGCCTAATCTGCAGGCCTACTCCACATACAGTCCATTGATATCATGTGTTAGTTTCTGTCATGTTCTGCGTGGCCAATATGAAGTGATTTTATGGATTTGGTTAGGCTCATTGTAGAACAGATGATTAAAAAAGGCACTAGGGATATTTTCATGATCTCAAAATATTCTAACAAGTAGGCTCTCTCTTTTTCAAGATACATATAACAATCCAAAAAGGGAGATCCCTGCCCGAATTGAAGAGATGCACCACATGCTGCAAGGACTTTCACTTTTCATATACAGTGTATATATACAGTATATATATATATATATATATATATATATATATATATATATATATATATATATGTGGCAAGGTGGGTGACGTAGTTTAGTTTCATTGGCTCATTGGTGCATGATTGTCACCTACCATAGCCTATTGGAGGTGGCGCTGATGGTATTTTAAGGCTGGAGTTAGATCGCCTGGGGTGCGTCACGACTGGTACCTCCCTGTCAGGAGAAAGCAGGCTGGATTCAGATGCAGGTAAACTCAAGGCTTTATTCGAAACAGAGGAGAAGAGTCACGGTTCACAGGTTACACTCGCAGTGACAGGATGAGAAGCAGATGAGTCACGTTTCACTCGCAGTGACAGGATGAGTAGCAGATGAGTCACGTTTCACAGAAGTACGTATAACCGCCGGACCGGAGGGATGAACAGCTGGAAGCTACTAGGAGCTCAAGGCTTGTAAGAACAAGGGCAGAGGAATCAACTAAACACACTGGAGCCTGAGGACAAGACACGACAAGGTGAGTTCAAAGAGCTGCTAGAGGATCGGAGCTATTGGTTTGAATAACAACAGTCTGACAATAGACAGAGAAACACAGGGAATAATAAAGGGGAAAAAATTAGAAGGACATAGAGAACAGGTGGCGAGCAATTAAGGTTAACAACGGGGAAACAAGGGAGGCGGGGAAAACACAAACAGGCAGACGTGGTGAGCTGTCAAACTATCCCAACACACACACACCCACACCAAAAAGACAGGTGATTAGCCCCGAGACCCGACAGTACCCCCCCTCCCAGGAGCGTCACCTGGCGCTCTAGGAAGGGGCCTACCTCGATGCCGCCGGAAGTCCTCAATCAACGAGCGGTCTAGAATGTCCCGGGACGGCACCCAACACCTCTCCTCTGGACCATACCCCTCCCAGTCCACAAGATACTGAAACCCCCTGCCGCGGCGCCGCTCATCAAGTAATCTCTTAACCGTATAGGTAGGAGATCCATCCACAAGACGAGGGGGTGGGGGGGTGGGGCGACTGCAAGCAGGATTAAGGGGGGAAGAGAACACAGGCTTGACCCTGGAAACATGAAACACCGGGTGAACCCGACCAAGAGTAGGAGGGAGCTTGAGCCTGATCGCCACCGGACTAACCACCTTGGTGATGCGGAAAGGCCCAATGAATCTGGGTGCCAGCTTACGAGAAGGCGCCCGGAGAGGCAGATCCTTGGTAGAGAGCCAAACCCGTTGACCACACACATAGGTAGGAGGAGAGGACCGGCGACGATCAGCTGCAGCCTTGGTTCTGTCAGAGGTTTGGACCAAAATCCTCCTGACTCTCTCCCAGGTGCGACGGCAGCGCTGGACGAAAGCCAGGGCGGATGGAACCGCTGCGTCGGGTTCCTGTGATGGGAACAGAGGTGGATTATAACCAACAGCACACTCAAAAGGGGACATACCTGACGCGGCCGCAGGAAGGGTGTTATGGGCGTATTCTGCCCAGGAGAGCTGCTGACACCAGGAACTCGGATTGTTGGATGCTAGACAGCGGAGCATTCTTCCTAGATCCTGGTTGGCCCGCTCACACTGCCCATTGGTCTGAGGATGAAAACCAGATGACAGACTAGCAGAGGCCCCAATCTGTGTACAAAATTCCCTCCAGAACCGGGAGACAAACTGGGGACCCCTATCTGAAACAACATCCACCGGTAACCCGTGGAGACGGAAGACGTGATCCACCACCAGTTGGGCGGTCTCCCGGGCGGAGGGTAACTTGGGCAGGGGAATAAAATGAACCGCTTTGGAAAAGCGATCCACCACCGTGAGAACTACAGTGTTTCCCTTCGAAGGAGGAAGCCCAGAGACGAAATCAAGGGCAATGTGTGACCAAGGACGGGAAGGGATAGGGAGAGGATGCAGTAGACCATCAGGAGGGCGATTGACAGGCTTACTTTGGGCACATGTGGGGCAGGCCAACACAAACTGTCTAACATCCGCGGCCATAGTAGGCCACCAAAACGCTGTCGGATGGCAGACAACGTTCTCCGAATACCTGGATGGCAGACTAACCTGGATGAGTGACCCCACTCAAGGACCTCAGAGCGCAGCGCAGCCGGCACCGGCAACCTGCCCGCCGGACACTCTCCCGGCACCTGCACCCCTCGACCGGCCTCCTCAACTCGCTGCTCGATACCCCACGAAAGGGCCCCGACCACCACCCCCTCAGGAAGGATGGCATCGGCCGCAAACTCCCCTCCCGGAGCACCGAACAGGCGAGAGAGGGCATCAGGCTTGGTGTTCTTTGATCCCGGCCGGTACGAGAGGGTGAAGTTGAATCTGGCAAAGAAGAGCGCCCAGCGGGCCTGACGCGAGCTCAGCCTCTTGGCCGAACGGACGTATTCAAGGTTCTTGTGATCCGTCCAGACCAAGAAGGGCTGCGCTGACCCCTCCAACCAATGACGCCACTCACCCAAGGCCAATCGTACCGCCAGCAGCTCTCTGTTGCCGATGTCATAGTTACGTTCTGCAGGGCTGAGACGACGAGAGAAGAATGCACAAGGATGAACCTTCCCATCATGGAGGGAACGCTGAGATAGAACTGCGCCAACCCCAACGTCCGAAGCATCAACCTCGACAATAAACTGGGCCTCCGGATCTGGAACCATCAGAACAGGTGCAGAGACAAAACGGGACTTTAAAATGTCAAAGGCTACCTGCGCCTCCCGGTTCCACCTGAAGGACACCTTAGTGGAGGTTAAGGCTGTCAGCGGTGCAGCGATCTGACCAAAATTCCGGATGTAACGCCGGTAGAAGTTGGCAAAACCCAGGAAACGCTGCAGAGCCTTCCGGGAGTCAGGGACCGGCCACTGGGCAACAGCTTCAATCTTAGCGGGATCAGGCTTGATCCCCTCCGTAGAAATAATATGGCCAAGGAACGTAACAGACTCAGCGTGGAATTCGCATTTCTCCGCCTTGACAAACAACTGGTTCTCTAGTAACCGCTGGAGAACCCGTCTGACATGCTGGGTGTGTAATTGGAGAGAAGAAGAAAAAATCAAAATATCATCCAAATACACAAAGACAAATTGATTAATCATGTCACCCAACACGCTGTTGACGAGTCCCTGGAAAACGGCTGGAGCATTGGTCAGACCAAACGGAAGAACCAAGTACTCGTAGTGTCCCGAAGGGGTGTTAAATGCCGTCTTCCACTCATCCCCCTCCCGAATGCGCACCAAGTGGTAGGCGTTGCGCAGGTCTAACTTGGTGAAGACCCGAGCTCCCTGTAATAATTCAAAAGCAGAAGACATTAAAGGTAGGGGGTACCTGTTCTTGATAGTAATGTCATTCAAACCTCTGTAATCAATACAAGGCCGCAGGGAGCCGTCCTTCTTCTGAACAAAGAAAAACCCTGCACCAGCGGGAGAGGAGGAATGGCGGATGAGCCCAGCCTGAAGTGACTCACGTATGTACTTGTCCATGGCCTCTCTCTCAGGACCTGAAAGGGAATATAAACGACCCTTAGGCGGAGAAGAGCCCGGGAGGAGATCAATGGCACAGTCGTAAGGGCGATGCGGAGGTAGCGAGGTGGCCCGGGCCCTACTGAAGACCGCCCGAAGATCATGGTACTCCGCCGGAACACCAGTCAGGTCAGAGGGATCCTCCTGAGGAACACAAGACACAGAGACAGGACAAAAAGCAGCACCCAAACATGACACGTGACAAGACTGACTCCAGGCTAAAACAGAATTACTAACCCAATCAATGTGGGGATTGTGCTTGTGCAACCATGGGTGTCCCAGAATTAAAGGAGCCTTAGGGGAATCAATAATAAACAGTTCAATCCGCTCATGATGACTGCCAGCAATATGGAGGTCTATCTTAGGAGTGACGTGGGTGATGGTGGTAAGGGGACGGCCAGCTAATGACCATGCTGAAACGGGACTAACTAAAGGAACAAGTGGGATTCTCCAACGTTGAGCAGAGGCAGCGTCAAGGAAGTTCCCCTCAGCCCCTGAGTCCACAAGGGCGAGACCAGTGTGTAAACGACTCTGGAAGGAGAGTTGGAACGGCAGCTGAGTGCGTGCTGCAGGAGAGCTTGAGCTGAGAACCGTGCCCACCAGGACTCTCCTCCTCACTGGTGGGCCCTGGCTTTTAACGGACACTGAAGGGCGAAGTGGCCTCCCTTGCCGCAGTATAGACACGCCCCCGACGACAGACGCTCCTGCTTCTGCCGTGGTGTAAGCCGTAGACGACCCAACTGCATGGGCTCCTCCTCCGAGGGCTGTCGGCTGGCTGAACTGGCAGAGGAGGACTCTAGGTGGCGCCACGGGGCGGGTGTTTGCCGTTGTTGGCGGCGCCGGCTAAGACGACCCTCAATGCGGAGCGCGAGACTAATGAGCCTATCCAATTCCCGCGGGAGCTCTATGGCCGCGAGTTCATCCGAAATGGCGAAATCCAACCCCTCAAGAAAACGAGCGCGCAGCGCGCTCTCATTCCAGCCGCATGCCGCAGCTAAAGTCTGGAACTGGATAGCATAGTCAGTGACGGAGCTCCTCCCCTGAGACAGTCGTGATAACTGGGCCGCCGCCTCGTCACCCTGAGCAGAGCGATCAAACAATTTGGCCATCTCTAGACTGAAATCCGCGAAAGTGGCACAACAGGGAGCCCGCGATCTCCATACGGCGATTCCCCATTCGCGGGCACGGCCCGAGAGGAGTGTAAGGACATAAGCCACCTTGGTCTCTTCATTTGCGTAACGCCGGGGCTGCAGAGAAAACACCAGCGAGCATTGGGAGAGAAACGCTTGACAGGCGTTAGGATCGCCATCGTAGACCGGCGGATTGTTGGCATGGGGTTCGGACTCGTGTGACATACTGGTGTGAGGAACGGGCCCCCGGCTCGTTGCCTCTCGCTGAAGGTCGTCCACCCGTGTGAGGAGTTCGGAGACTCGGGCACTGAGAACGTCCACATCCTGCGCGGTGGTGTTGAGCTGGGTGGCATGCTGCCCTAACAACACTCCCTGTTGAACGAGAGCCGAGCGAAGCGGATCAGATCCCGCTGAATCCATAATCTGGTCAGACTGTTCTGTCAGGAGAAAGCAGGCTGGATTCAGATGCGGGTAAACTCAAGGCTTTATTCGAAACAGAGGAGAAGAGTCACGGTTCACAGGTTACACTCGCAGTGACAGGATGAGAAGCAGATGAGTCACGTTTCACTCGCAGTGACAGGATGAGTAGCAGATGAGTCACGTTTCACAGAAGTACGTATAACCGCCGGACCGGAGGGATGAACAGCTGGAAGCTACTAGGAGCTCAAGGCTTGTAAGAACAAGGGCAGAGGAATCAACTAAACACACTGGAGCCTGAGGACAAGACACGACAAGGTGAGTTCAAAGAGCTGCTAGAGGATCGGAGCTATTGGTTTGAATAACAACAGTCTGACAATAGACAGAGAAACACAGGGAATAATAAAGGGGAAAAAATTAGAAGGACATAGAGAACAGGTGGCGAGCAATTAAGGTTAACAACGGGGAAACAAGGGAGGCGGGGAAAACACAAACAGGCAGACGTGGTGAGCTGTCAAACTATCCCAACACACACACACCCACACCAAAAAGACAGGTGATTAGCCCCGAGACCCGACACTCCCATACTGAGTGTGCAGGTGCAGACGTGCATTTTATGCCCGGTTGGGTCACAGGTTGTCCACTGCATGTCAGGTATGTGCGTGATTTTCTTTTTTTACCTACTGTTATTTTGGCGTCGGATGATTACTTATCTGTTTAACTCTTAGCCATGAAATCAGTGAAAAGTCTTCCTGCATGTTAATTCATTATGAGCTGTGAGCGACTATAAACTTCGTGTGGCACGAGGAATTGCTTTGGGTAAGCGTGATCAATCTGCTTCCTCTTTTTCGCAAGACAAGTAATTAATTAAGAATTCTTCTTTCTTAGTGTGCTGAGCTGTCTCTCCCGTCACGTTTCTTGAAGGCGGAAGTTTATACTGTCGTTAAAGGAGGATGCGCTGCTGTTTTTCTTTCCCTGCTTTTTGGGCTGGTTTACATCTAGGGCATTATTAGTGTCATCGCTCGTGCCCTGATAAGTGTTTCCACGCTAGTGTTGGGGAACGCTGATTCTGGGACCTGCTCGATTTGGACTGTTGCATTCATTTCATTTTTGTGGGATGTTGTTTATATTGTTGTTTATTAGTATTTTGTTTTGTATACTTTCAATATTTTAAGTTTGATATTGTAATAGTGTTTCTTGATAAATTTTTTAGTTTACTTTGATGGAAATATTTCCACTGTATTACTGAATTTAATTTGTTTTCTTTGTTTTGGTTTATTCTACGCACTGCTGGCCCGGGGCTGGGAGGCTAGCTGGCTAGTTTGGAGTATTACAGGTGGTGGTGCAGTTGTGTGGAGTGCAGTGCTGCTTGGATTCACCTCTCACTGTGTGTGTGTGCGTGTGTGTGTTACACGAATCCACAGATAGGGTCTTCACTCCATCTAGCCTGCCCCCCTGCCACTGGAAAGCCTGTGTCTTTTATTATTATTATTTTTGTTTATTCTTTTGTATTTTCAAATATTTTTATTTTGTCCAGTACACAGAGTTTCTGATTGTGACAGTGTTTGATGGTGACCTGACAATTGACATTGACTATCATTGATGTTTTAACTAATTATGGTGATTTGAATAAAGTCTTTGTACATTGTTCACACGCCTCTCTCAGATTACTTCAGCCTACGAACCTGTGTCCCTTATTTTTGGTTATTTCCCCGTTTCCTTACGGGGTGGCGTAGTCGGATTGTATTTGGGTGTGTTCAAACTTACTTGCAACGTCCCCCCCCCCCCCTTCTTCAGCACTGCCACATTTGTGGCGTAGTCGGCAGGGTTGGCTTTCTTTTTCGGGAGAGACGTGTACCTGTATATGGTTTGCTCTGTGTGCTGTCTGTTTTTTTTTTTGTTTGTTTGTTTTTTTTTTTTCCTAGGACTGAGTTTGTGGTGAAAACATTAAGACGAAGGAAAAACAGCAGCGTATGTCCAGTGAGCACTTTTCTCTTGTGGTAAGTGAGATTTGTAGTTAAATATGGAGGAAGAGTTGCGAGAATTAAGAGAAACAGTAACTCAGTTGAGAGCAGACAATGACAGATTGCGGCAGGAGCAATCATCTGCTCATCCGGGTCCTAGTGGGCCGCAGGCTATGGCTTCTGGCCCCCCTCTTTCCACTCCACAGTCAAGTAATGAAGGCGTTGCCCCACCAGAGAGGTACGTTTTTGTACCACGAGATCGGGGGTGCCCAAAATTTAGTGGCAGGTCTAGTCTTAATATTGAGGAGTGGATTGAGGAGGCCCAGGCTTGTATGCAGGCCCGTTATATGTCTGCATCTGATAAAGCATTCTTCCTCTTTGACCATTTGGAGGGAGAAGCAAGGGAGGAGATTCGCTACCGCTCCGATGATGAACGTAATGATCCAGTAAAAATTATTTCGGTGCTTAGGGAGTTGTATGGTTGCTCACGGTCATATGTTTCTTTGCAGGAGGCTTTCTTCTCTAGGAGGCAGCAGGAGGGGGAGTCTTTGTTGGAGTTTTCCCTCGCTCTGATCGGCCTCCTGGAGCGAGTGAAGCAAAAGTCGCCTTATGCCATGCCAAATTTTCAAGTTTTGTTGCGTGATCAATTTATTGAGCACGTGAATGATAATTCTCTCCGGCGAGAGCTTAAACAGTTGGTACGAAGTCAACCTACTCTGACTCTTTTAGACGTACGTTGTGAGGCACTTCGGTGGGAACGGGAGGGCATGCTAGGGGTTTCAAGGGGTCGTAGTCATTCGCTCCCTTCTGCATATGGTATCCAGTATGGGGTGCGGAGTGAGCCTCGTGAGAACACCGTGAGGTCTTCTCAGGAGTCCGAATTGGGGGAAGTTAAAGAAATGTTGCGGTTGCAGCAAGAACAAATTAGTAAACTGACTCAAAGTATCGCCCGGTTACAGGCCCCTCAACCCCATAGTCAATCCCCTCGTCGTAATCAGATTGTGTGCCGTAGATGTCAGAAATCGGGCCACTTCGCTAGGGAGTGTGATGGAGAACGCGTACTTGCCCGTTTCCCTTCAAGTGCTTCATCACTAATGGCTAGTGGACAGCCTGACTCAACTATGTCATCGGGAAACTAATTCCCACCGCGTTGCAGAGCCAAGGCGTGGTTGGGGAAGAAAATGGCTCCAGTACTATTTTATCCCATTTGATGTCGTCATGCCCACACCTGCTTGTTCATATGGGTAGTGTTCCAGTGCCCTGCTTAGTGGACACAGGATCAATGGTATCTACCATTACCGAAAGCTGTTTCCAAACTCA
The DNA here is from genome assembly GCF_963082965.1 of Carassius carassius. Classification (NCBI taxonomy): domain Eukaryota; kingdom Metazoa; phylum Chordata; class Actinopteri; order Cypriniformes; family Cyprinidae; genus Carassius; species Carassius carassius. The sequence goes on from NC_081760.1 coordinate 35,018,494, forward strand.
TTTCCAATCATGGGGCGTAGACCATTTAAAGTCGTGCCATTGGCTCCAACTTCGTGCAGCCAATGGCTTGTCAATTCCCTATATTGGCTACATGGAATTGGACATTGAGATGTGTAACCGGTTGATTTCTAAGTGCGGGGTCTTGGTGGTCAGGGATCCTCCTGGGGGCATCTGTACTCAAGTTCCTGGAGTACTGGGAATGAATGTTCTTAGTCGATGCTACCGGGAGCTCTTTGGACAGTATGGCCCTGGCTTATTTGATTCTCCCTCTTCCGTGGAGGCCCCAAAATTTGTCTTACAGGCGTTACAACATTGCCATCTAGTGGGAAACCAGCCTTCTGTGGTGCGTATTGGTAGGGCTAAATTGCGGGGTCGTAAGTCGTGTCGCATTCCAGGTGGTATGCTGAAGCTGGTGCCTGCTACTTGTTCCGAACAATATGCGGATGGAACCGTGTTGTTCGAGCCTCCGGTGTCTGGACTGCCAGCTGGCCTGCTAGCCTCGCCTGCGCTGGTTAGAGGGGTTCGGGGGACAGTTTATTTGCCCATGGTAAATCTGGGGACCGTAGATGTAATGTTGTACGCAGGTGCGACATTGGGAACACTTAATAGTGTTCAAGTGGTAAGCCTGCCAGCTGGGATAACTGAGGTAGAGCCAATGAGGGTCTTAGTGCGTTCTCAGGTTGCGGAAATAGTTGCACCAGTTCAAGAACCAATTGATGCAGTTGATCTTTCAGTCCTGTCTCAGAGAGAGCAGGGTGAGGTCAGGGCATTGCTGAAGCGATATCAATCCGTGTTCTCAGCTCATGACGGTGATCTGGGTTGCACCAATTTGATTTCGCATGAGATACCACTGTTGGATACTGTGCCCGTTCGTCAGAGGTATAGGCGGATTCCGCCATCAGAATATGAGGTCGTGAAATCTCATATTAACCAGCTATTAGAAACCAACGTGATCCGAGAAAGCTGTAGCCCGTATGCGTCACCCATTGTGCTGGTTAGGAAAAAGGATGGTAGTCTACGCATGTGCGTTGACTACCGTCAGCTAAATGCGAAAACAAGAAAGGATGCTTTTCCCCTCCCGCGCATTGAGTCGCCGCTAGATTTCTTGACGGGGGCTGGATGGTTTTCCACCATGGATTTGGCTAGTGGTTATAACCAGGTCCCCGTCAATGAAAAAGACCGATCGAAGACCGCATTTTGTACACCATTTGGCCTATTTGAATTTAACCGTATGCCCTTTGGGCTCTGTAATGCTCCAAGCACCTTCCAGCGTCTGATGGAACGGATGTTTGGAGACCAACAGGGTAGCTCGTTACTGCTGTACCTAGATGATATTGTAGCATTCTCCTCTTCTGTTTCGCAGCATCTGGAGCGTTTGGTGGTTGTGCTGGGTCGCTTGGAGCGTGAGGGTTTAAAGGCCAAATTGGCAAAATGCGCGTTCTTCCAGAAAGAGGTCAAGTATCTTGGTCACGTGATTTCGGCTCAGGGCGTATCCACAGATTCCAGCAAGATAGAGGCGGTGTCACAGTGGCGGTGTCCTACCGGGGCATCAGAACTGCGCTCATTCTTGGGGTTTGCCAGTTATTACCGCCGTTTCGTCCAGGGATTCGCGAAACTGGCAGCCCCCCTGCATCGTGTGGTGGCTGAGTGTACTACTGGTAGGCCCCGGGAACGGGCTGGTAAGAGCTTTGCTGATGCCTGGTCGGAACAGTGCCAACAGAGCTTCGACTAATTAAAGGTGAGGCTTACAACAGCACCGGTGTTGGCATATGCCGATTTCTCCCTACCTTTTATCCTGGAGGTGGACGCTAGTTATGGTGGTTTGGGAGCAGTGCTCTCTCAGGAGCAGAATGGGAGAGTAAGACCTATTGCGTATGCCAGCCGCAGTCTTAGGCCCACTGAGCGCAATATGGTTAACTATAGCTCCATGAAATTGGAGTTTTTGGCGCTCAAGTGGGCCATGACTGAAAAATTTCGCGAATATCTGTTAGGGCACAATTGTATCGTTTACACTGACAATAATCCTCTTAGCCATCTGTCGACCGCTAAGCTTGCTGCTACTGAGCAACGCTGGGCTGCCCAGCTGGCAGCGTTTGATTTTACCATCAGGTATCGCTCGGGTAGGAGCAATAGAAATGCGGATGCCCTCTCCAGACAGGACCCCTCTGGGCAGTGTGAGATGAATGCACTCTTGTTGGGAACTGAAGTGCCAGCCACTGTTAAGCAGGTGTTTGTGGCAGAATCGCGTCCACAAGCAACTCAAGCTGTAGTCTCCGTGTTGCCTGGTTTTGAGGGCGACATGGGCGCTTGTCAGCAAGCCGACCCCGTAATTGGTCAGATTCTAAAGTTTTGGAGACAAGGTGTTCCCCCTTCCCCAGCAGAGCGGAGACAGCTGCCTAAAGCTGCCCTCGTGTTACTCCGCCAATGGGATCGGCTGGTGGATAGAGCGGGTATATTGCATCGCCGCGTCTTTCGCCCAGATGGAGGTGAGGAGGGTTTTCAGTTGGTTCTCCCAATTACTTTGCGATGTGAGGTCTTGGCCCAGGTTCATCAAGGGCATGGGCACCAGGGCATTGACCGCACCACTGAGCTGGTTCGACAGCGCTGTTATTGGCCAGGCCTTACGGCTGATGTAGCTCAGTGGTGCCGTGAATGTGAGAGATGCCAGGCTGCGAAGGACACCCAGCCTGTAGTTCAGAGTTTTATGGGTCACCTTTTGGCAGAAAGGCCAAATCAGATCTTGGCCATCGATTTCACCTTGCTTGAGCCCTCACGTTCGGGAATTGAGAACGTATTGGTAATGACTGATGTCTTTACTAAATTTACGCAGGCAGTCCCTACCCGGAACCAGCGAGCTGAAACCGTAGCCCAGGTACTTGTGTCTGAGTGGTTTTGTAAGTTTGGCGTTCCTGCCCGCATCCACTCAGACCAAGGCCGTAATTTTGAGTCCTCCCTTATCCAGCAGTTGTGTCACTTATACCAGGTGGAGAAGTCTCGCACTACCCCGTGGCATCCTGCCGGCAATGGGCAGTGTGAGCGCTTTAACAGGACCCTGCACAATCTCCTGCGTACCCTGCTGTAATGATTAAAACCTTCATATTCATCCGGAAGAAGGAGGCGGGAACCGGCGGACAATCAAACACATTTTAATAACAAAATAAACACAAAACAGCGCACCAGCCCCTCACGGACGACTGGTGCGCATAAAATAAAAACCAAAACACAACTAAAAGCCCAGGCCTGGTCCTCTCTCGTCCTTCACTGTCGTCGCTCCAGTTTTATATCCTTCCATCTCCTCCATGGGCCTCGAGACCGGTGGGTCGAACAGGTGTAGTTCATCTCCAATCACTCCCCCGGCCTCGCTCCCATGTCCCTCGGCCCCGCCCCACTTGTCACATACCCCCATCGCCCCTCGCAGGCCGGGGGGTACTCCCGAGACTGCGCTCTACTAGACCCCCCCCCCCCCCCCTCCGGGGGGGCCGCTCACAGGGACCTGCGGGAACCTGGGGGTAGGACAGACGAGGCGAGAGAAAAGGAGATGGAAGGAGGAGCGACAGAGACGAGAGAGGGGAGAGAGGAAAAAAAAAAATAAAAAATTCCGGTTCCCAGACGCACCGCTGCTCGGCCCTCCACCAGCTGGGTGATCTCCTCCGCGGTGCCTGGCGGTGGCACTGGGCGGCCCTCGGCGGACGGCACGACACTCCTCCGCCGCCCGGTGGACGGTGACGGCTCCTCCGGTTTTGGGCAGCCGGCAGGAGTCCCCCGTTCCCTGCTCCTCCCCGTTCCGGCGGAGGCAGCAGGCTCCGGCCACCTGGCGAACGGCGCCGACTCCTCCGCTCCCTCACGGACGGCAGCCGTCTCTCCACATCGTGGGCGGCCGGTAGCGAGCTCGCCCGTCCCCGGCAACTCGCTCCAGCCCACCGCCTCGAGCGTCCATGGCGGCACACTCCTCGCCAGCTCGATGGCACCGCGGATTCACCACAGCGGCGAGGGATCTTCAGCAGCGCGTCCCTCCTTCTCCCGGGTTTCGGCACCACTGTAATGATTAAAACCTTCATATTCATCCGGAAGAAGGAGGCGGGAACCGGCAGACAATCAAACACATTTTAATAACAAAATAAACACAAAACAGCGCACCAGCCCCTCACGGACGACTGGTGCGCATAAAATAAAAACCAAAACACAACTAAAATCCCAGGCCTGGTCCTCTCTCGTCCTTCACTGTCGTCGCTCCAGTTTTATATCCTTCCATCTCCTCCATGGGCCTCGAGACCGGTGGGTCGAACAGGTGTAGTTCATCTCCAATCACTCCCCCGGCCTCGCTCCCATGTCCCTCGGCCCCGCCCCACTCGTCACACCTGCCTAGTTCACGGAAGGATGACTGGGTCTCTGCATTGCCCCAACTACTCTTCTGTTATAACACTACTCCCCATCAGGTGACTGGAGAGTCTCCCTATTTTCTCATGTTTGGACAGGAACCCCGACTACCTGTAGATTTTCTGTTGGGTCGTGGTCAGGAGAGGGGTCCTGGTAGTGTTTACAGTTGGGTGTTGGAGCATCAGACTAGACTGCAGGTGGCCTTTGAAGGGGCCCGGGAACAGCTGCGTCTAAATGCAGGGCGCCGCAAGGAGATGCATGACTCTCGTATCCGGGACGCACCCTTGAGTGAAGGCCAGTTAGTCTATCTCCGTAACTATGGTCTAAAGGGTCGTCACGAGATCCAGGACCATTGGAGTGCAGTGGTGTATCAGGTACTGAAAGCACCTGGAATAGGAGGCTCAGTATACACCATTGCCCCGGTCAATAATGCGAGTAGGGTGAGGCATGTTCATCGCTCTCTGTTGAAGGCCAGAATAGGGCGGGAGCCCTTGGCACCCCCCCCCCCAGAGAATAGGGCGTCGGTTGGCGAGGAACCACTGTTGGAGGATCCTTCCTCAATGGAGGAAGTTGACCTTTTTAGGGTCGTACATGAGACTTTGCCGGCTGCTATGGAGTCAGGGAGTCAGGGCCCCGTTTTGGCGGACTCCAGTTCACTAGCGCCTGTGGTGGATGTGGAGGTTGAGGCTCCTGTGGTTCCTGGACCATCAGGGCAGGGCGCCGTAAGCCAGTTACCTTTGACTGATTTTGGTCCCTTTGGTCCATCATATGTGAATGGGGCAGTGAGGCGTACTAGGCGAACTACTGCTGGTCATCATTCTAACCGTAACCATCTTCCTAGGGCTGTAGGGAGGGTGGCAGGTTTGGAGGCTGTTGAGGCCTCAACCGGTTCTATATCCGCATTGTTTAGATCTTGGGATTAGGGTTATTGGAATAATCGGCGGGGCGACGATTCAAGAGCTGGGGGTAGATTGTGGCAAGGTGGGTGACTTAGTTTAGTTTCATTGGCTCATTGGTGCATGATTGTCACCTACCATAGCCTATTGGAGGTGGCGCTGATGGTATTTTAAGGCTGGAGTTAGATCGCCTGGGGTGCGTCACGACTGGTACCTCCCATACTGAGTGTGCAGGTGCAGACGTGCATTTTATGCCCGGTTGGGTCACAGGTTGTCCACTGCATGTCAGGTATGTGCGTGATTTTCTTTTTTTACCTACTGTTATTTTGGCGTCGGATGATTACTTATCTGTTTAACTCTTAGCCATGAAATCAGTGAAAAGTCTTCCTGCATGTTAATTCATTATGAGCTGTGAGCGACTATAAACTTCGTGTGGCACGAGGAATTGCTTTGGGTAAGCGTGATCAATCTGCTTCCTCTTTTTCGCAAGACAAGTAATTAATTAAGAATTCTTCTTTCTTAGTGTGCTGAGCTGTCTCTCCCGTCACGTTTCTTGAAGGCGGAAGTTTATACTGTCGTTAAAGGAGGATGCGCTGCTGTTTTTCTTTCCCTGCTTTTTGGGCTGGTTTACATCTAGGGCATTATTAGTGTCATCGCTCGTGCCCTGATAAGTGTTTCCACGCTAGTGTTGGGGAACGCTGATTCTGGGACCTGCTCGATTTGGACTGTTGCATTCATTTCATTTTTGTGGGATGTTGTTTATATTGTTGTTTATTAGTATTTTGTTTTGTATACTTTATATACTTTATACAATATTTTAAGTTTGATATTGTAATAGTGTTTCTTGATAAATGTTTTAGTTTACTTTGATGGAAATATTTCCACTGTATTACTGAATTTAATTTGTTTTCTTTGTTTTGGTTTATTCTAGGCACTGCTGGCCCGGGGCTGGGAGGCTAGCTGGCTAGTTTGGAGTATTACAGGTGGTGGTGCAGTTGTGTGGAGTGCAGTGCTGCTTGGATTCACCTCTCACTGTGTGTGCGTGTGTGTGTTACACGAATCCACAGATAGGGTCTTCACTCCATCTAGCCTGCCCCCCTGCCACTGGAAAGCCTGTGTCTTTTATTATTATTATTTTTGTTTATTCTTTTGTATTTTCAAATATTTTTATTTTGTCCAGTACACAGAGTTTCTGATTGTGACAGTGTTTGATGGTGACCTGACAATTGACATTGACTATCATTGATGTTTTAACTAATTATGGTGATTTGAATAAAGTCTTTGTACATTGTTCACACGCCTCTCTCAGCCTACGAACCTGTGTCCCTTATTTTTGGTTATTTCCCCGTTTCCTTACGGGGTGGCGTAGTCGGATTGTATTTGGGTGTGTTCAAACTTACTTGCAACGCCCCCCCCCCTTCTTCAGCACTGCCACATATATTCCAGTTTAATATGTTAAACAAATGTTTCTTATTTATCTCTCGCTCTCTCTAGAGTTGAAGCCTACAGCCATTCTATCCATGCAGCAACTGATGGAAAAGGGGTTCGCTTTGGTGCTGTTGTGTTGTCGCAAAAATGACATATACAGTACAGACCAAAAGTTTGGAAACATTACTATTTTTAATGTTTTTGAAAGAAGTTTCTTCTGCTCATCAAGCCTGCATTTATTTGATCAAAAATACAGAAAATAATATATTTAATATATTCTAATAATATATATTCTAATACATTTTCTTTACTATCACTTTTTATCAATTTAACACATCCTTGCTGAATAAAAGTATTGATTTTATTTAAAAAGAAAAAAAATTACTGACCCCAAATTACTGACCAGTAGTGTATATTACAAAATATTTATTTTAAAAACAGCTTTTTTTTTTACTTTTTATTCAAAGTATCCTAAAAAAGTATCACATGTTCTGAAAAAATATTAAGCAGCAGAACTGTTTCCAACTTTGATAATGAATCATCATATTAGAATGATTTCTAAAGGATCATGTGATAATGATCCTAAAAATTCAGCTTTGCATCACAGAAATAAATGATAATTTAAAGTATAATAAATTTAAAAACAATATTATTTATTTTATTAAAATTAAATCACAATATTACATTTTTTCTGTATTTTTGATCAAATAAATGCAGGCTTGATAAGCAGAAGAAACTTTTCAAAAACATTAAAAATAGTAATGTTTCCAAACTTTTGGTCTGAACTGTATATATATATATAAACATTCTTGTGTCTTGTCTTGCCTCTCAACAACTTTTAAAATATCAGCTGTAATTTAGTGACTCCATACGCTGATTCCAACTTTAACTTACCTGATAATGAGCTAATTCACCTTAAGGAGGTTAATCAATATACTGTATAATTCAAGAGACTAAGACTTTTAAGGTTCTTCATTTTTTACAATTGTTTTACATCAATTTTACAAAATTGATATTTCATTTATATTTTGTGTAAAATCATGTTTAAATTTAAAATTGTGACTCAAGTGATGCTATATACAAAGTAACGTGACCGCAAACTAAACCAACAGGGTACTAGAAGTGCGGTCCTGAAACTTCAGCCATCACCATATCGTCCAGTACGGTAGGTGGCACGGTCACGAAAAACTAGGGTCCTAGAACTGCGGTCCTAGATCTGCAGCCTCCGGTTGTGCAGGAACATACTATTGGGTAGACGTCGGAACCAATGAATACAAACGTCACTGGTGTGGAGTCCCCCTGCGCTCACTATATTCCTTAAAGTGACATACTTGTCCGTATAAACTGCTCACTTGACCCTACAAAGCCCATTAAACACAGGTCCCTTCCTTGACTTCCAGTTGGAACCAACCAAAGGGTCAGGTAAGGGTTTAAAAACCAACACACCCTCAAGAAAGAGACAAATTAAAACATACATGTGGGTAAAAGTCCACTTCAGTTTTATTTTTGCAGTGACTAACATCAATCCAAAAACCAAAGCCTCTCTGGTGATGGACAGACCAGATTAACAATCAGCAAGAGAAATCAAACAGATGAAACTGAGAGGAGTGGCACAGTCCAGATCATTCCAGCATTGCTCAGCTGTGGAAATTCAGTTACATTCAGGAAGTTAGTCAGATAGGCTTTAGTGCAAACAGGAAGCCATAAGTGTAATAAAACATAGAGGTCTGAAACCTTTACAAGTTTAATACCAAGGAGGTTGTTAAATAACCTCAGATATGGACATTTTACCTCCATAGGCCAGCTCCACACAATTTTCGGTTCCTCCATTATCATTTGGCTCACCAGTAAGCCAGTCACTGTAGTCAAACTTTGAGCCATCACTCCAAAACCAGACATTATTCTAAGAACGTTACATCAACATTACTGAACTTGTTGCCATATCCATCATTTTATCATCTCTTACAGTGGTAGGTTTACATGAACATCAGATTTCATTGCGTGTGAAACTCTGGTTTGTTGGGGCAGTGCAAACCAGCTTTTACTAAATGTGAACAAGCAACACTTATGGGTCACTCTAAATATGACAAATCCGACACTGGTTGGATTGAGATTTAAATGTAAATGAGAAGACAGGTTACCTTAATTGCATCATGAGCACCAATCCAGGTTCGGGGCATGCCACTAGCACATTTTCTCAGAAAGGTCTTGAGGAAACCGCTAGTGCGTTTATCATGGACTGATGCAAGGTTTCCATCGAGCTCAAGGCACTTTTTCTGACAGGATGAAAAAAGGTTAAGTGCATTGCACTTCATTTAATGAAAGCTGAAAACAAACCCCATATACACCCCTTAAAATATAGGGGAGCATGACGCGGACTTTGAAAGATGCATGGCACAGAGATACAGGATTTGTTTGATCAGTAAACACTTGACCTCTGTAAAAAGACACCCTTGACCATGTAAAAAAAATTTTTAGAATTAGAGTAGAACTAACAGGGGATTTTTTTTTCTCTTTTCGAGATCAAACCTGCAGTAAAAAAAAAAAAAAAGCTAATTGACTTTACTAAATTTTAATGGTAAGTGGTTGCAATCAATAAAACTTTAGCTATATTTAAATTTAACAAAGTAGTTTAAAATGTAGCTGAAATATATTGACCAACCACTTACCATAATTTTTTTTTTAAAAAGTTCAATGTCAGTGTGCCTATATTTTTAGCATTAGTGTAAAACAGTTACAGTATGACTCATTACACAATTTGGGGCTTGCTCCTATGGTCATAGAATCTACAGAGAAGACAACTTGCCTCTGCTTCAGCCCATGGTTTCAAGTCACTGAAAAATTTAAAACATTGCATCCGGAATTTTTCCCAGCCAGTGGGACAGCTTTCATCATGCTGAAAATCTGCAGAGAAATATAAGCAGTTCTTACTAACTGATGAATAGAAAGCCAGAACAGTCATGGAGCAGAAAACTGTTATTAAAAAGAAAAGATTCAGCCCATTGTTCACTTACCTTTAGATTGGACTCCACTTACAGCCAAAGCAAGAATGAATTCTGCAGAAATCCACATGCTGACACAGTTCTATTAACATCAATATTATGCAAAATAAATGTAAAGAACATGCATTGACAAGTTTTAACACACTAAGAATCAAAATACAGCAGAAAACTAAGGATGGCTGAAGCGAAACAGTCGTTCCGAAGCTTTGCGAGATCCCGAAGCGCAGATGTGTCGAAACACTGATCCGAAGCGTGATTCGAAACACCCATGTCACGTGACTATGACCAAACGAAGCCTCGAAGTGTTTCACTAATTGTTTCATCAGGTGTGGTCCGCCGAATCAGCGTTTGATTGGAACGGTCGGGAACAGACCACACAATCGCACATCTGTATAAAAGTGAAGTAAACGCATTTTGACCTCGTGGGTTTTTGTGAGAGGAGTTTGACTTTGAGATAGCGGATTTTTGGTGATATAGTGACATAGTGCGATTTGATTAGTTATAGGCAATTTAGACTTACATTTAAATTTACACAACACATTGACTGAGAGGCTAGAGACAGACAGAGTATACCTATAGTGACACATTAATAGATACATAGATATAAATATATATAGACAGCTAGATTAATAGATAGATACATATATAGATAGATTACAGATAAATATATAAATACATATATTATAGATAGATACATATATAGATAGATTATAGATACATATATAAATACATATATTATACATAGATACATATATAGATACATAGATTATAGATACATATCTAGATACATAGATCGATTCATATATAGATAGATAGATTTGGATAGATAGATCAAATGGAAGAGAAGAGATGCCGTACATCTGTGGTGTGGGAGCATTTAGAAACCCCAAATAAAGTGAGATGTGTTTATTGTGATCGGCAGCTAGCCTACTGCAACAATACATCATCCATGATGCGCCATTTGAGGAGCACTCATCCTGCCATTTTGCAGGGTGCAGAGGATGGCATTCCCCCTGTACCTAGGCCTGCTACTGACACTGCTGGGCCATCTAAGCAAGGTATGCATTGTTTGGGATATAATTATAATTGAAATATAATTACAACCTTTTGGGACACTGTTTATAAAGTTTATAAGTTATATAAAGTACTGATTATAAACACTGGAAGGTTTCCAAATAATGAACCAGTAGGCTATACTTTTAATAGATGTGCACTAATTGAAGCTGTATTTTTCCAATGTATTTGTCTGAAAGTATGTTTTGTCTTCTCTTTTAAAAGTCAGACAGAGGGAATTGGATGAGGCTCTTATAAACATGGTGGTGAAGGATCTGCAGCCCTTCACCATCGTGGACGATGAGGGATTCAGGGCATTTGTGAACAAGCTTGATCCAAGCTATGTCCTCCCATCCCGGAAGGTGCTTAAAATAATGGTCAGCGAAAAGTACAACAAAGCCAAGGAGAAGACAATGGAGGACCTACAAAAGGCAGAATTTGTTAGCCTTACAGCTGACATGTGGTCCTCCATTAATATGGATGGATATCTTGGTGTGACTTGCCATTACATAACACCAGAGGCAAAAATGGCAACTGTTGTACTGGGTGTAAGGAGGTTTTACCAAACCCACACAGCCCAGCATCTCATGGAGGCTAAAGCCTTGCTAATGGCTGAGTGGGGAATAACCTCCAAAGTTCAGTGCATGGTGACTGACAATGCATCTAACATGATCCTAAGTGCCCAGCTACTCCACCTTCGCCATGTCCCATGTTTTGCTCATACTTTAAATTTGATTGTGAAAAAGGCACTAGATCAAACCCCAGTCATCAATGAAATACGCCAGAAGGCCAGAAAGATAGTGGGGTTGTTCAGATCCAGCTGCAAAGCAAAGGACAAGCTTGTGGAGATGCAGAGCTTGATGGGAAGACCAACTCTGAAACTGATACAGGAGGTTGACACGAGATGGAACAGCACATTTGACATGCTACAGCGCTTGTATGACCAACGTGAACCAGTGGCTGCTGCACTTTCCAACTTAAACAATGATACTGCTCCCCTGTGAAAGTATTGATTATGACATTATTGAACAATCATTGTCAATACTGCAACCATTCAAACTCGCAACAACAGAGATGTCAGAGGAAAAGAGAGTGTCTGCTTCAAAGCTTATACCACTGTACAGGATGTTGCAGCACAAGCTTGCACAGAAAAAAGGAAATACAACGCAGGAATCAACTGTTCAATTAGGTAGGCCACAATGACCTTACTACCCATGTGATTGGCCATAACTGTCATATTATTGTCATTATTATAAATATGTGTTTCTCCTGTTTTGGCTCATAGGCTCACATCTGCAAGAAGGTCTGCACTCCAGATGTGGAGGTTATGAGAGTTTTAGAGCCTTGGCACTGGCTACACTGCTGGACCCAAGGTTCAAAAATGTGGCATTTGGAAATGCTGCCAAAGCCCAGGAAACTGAAAAGCATATCACACTGGAGTGTGCTTCACTGATGCGTTCAAACACAAATCCTGGTGAGCAGTTTCAGTCTGTGTTATGTTATGTAATCTGAATCATGTAATATAATATATCCTTCATATATGCCGTCAGTTTAGGATTTGTTACTAATTGCTGTTTTCATTTTTATTCAGACATTTCTGTCAACATCACACCCATCATCATCATCATCATCACCATCACCATCAACATCAACACCAGTAGAAACACAGGACAGTTTATGGGAACTTTTTGATACTTGCATCCATCAAACCAAGATGATACACAATGCTACAGCTGATGCCACAGTGGAAGTGAAAAAATACATCAACGATGCGTATTTGCCCAGAACTCATGATCCACTAACTTACTGGAAAGAGAGAGCAGTAATCTTTCCTCATTTGTATGTCCTTGCAAAAAAATATCTTTGTTTGCCAGCAACAAGTGTCCCTTGTGAGAGGATTTTTTCAAAGGCTGGAGAAATTATCTGTAAAAAAAGAAGTAGGCTAAGTCCTTCCACAGCAGATAAATTAATATTTTTGAATAAAAATCTCTAAAAAAGTGAGACATTGTGGCTTGATTTCTTTTATTAATATTCATTTTTCATGACCAAAATAACATTATGCACAGTGAGGAGCCTATAGGTTACAAGCTTCACATATTAGAACATTATAATAATAAAAAAACACATTTTTTTAATGGCTCGTCAAGGTTGTTTCAGATCAACACCTGCAAGTGACCACTAGGTGTCACCGTTGAGACGGGTGTCGGATTGATTCGAAGCCTCGAAACAATATGGCACATTTGGTTCAACTGTTTCATTGGTTCACGAGGCCTCGATTTTGCCATCACTACAGAAAACCCTCTTACCAACGGACTCAAAATTCAACTAAGCACACTCTTAACACCCCCGATGTAGTTCTCTGATCAGTGCTTGCAATCAGCTTCATTTATACCCAGTTGCTCAGTCACAAACACTGGTTCAACACCAATGAAAGCTCTGTTAATCTATCAGTCCTTATTTGGTAAACAAGACCCTAGGGCTGCACGATTAATCGAACGATTGTGTTCTGTGATTAGTAGTAAATCTTCAGCACCTGCTTTCAGATTGAGCAGCATTTACTATACACAGAGCCATAGTTCTCTAACAAACTACACGAAATCCAACCCACTATGCAACTGCCAAAACATACTCTGTCAAAAAAAAAGAAATTTTGTGTGATTTACCATTTAGATTTTCTACTTAAATCAAATTAATCTAATTCAATATAATCTAGATTTAACTCTACATTAAATGTATACAACTGCCTAATTACATTAATTCAATGTATTTAAATTAATCCATTAACTAAATTAAATTTACAAATCTGCATCAGTCATGCAAACAGGCATTACATATGAAATGAATTCTGTCTTCCATGCATTATAAATGGTAATTCACACAAATTGTATTTTTTTTTTTTGACAGAGTATGTTTTGGCAGTTGCATAGTGGGTTGGATTTCGTGTAGTTTGTTAGAGAACTATGGCTCTGTGTATAGTAAATGCTGCTCAATCTGAAAGCAGGTGCTGAAGATTTACTACTAATCACACAACACAATCGTTCGATTAATCGTGCAGCCCTAGGGTCTTGTTTACCAAATAAGGACTGATAGATTAACAGAGCTTTCATTGGTGTTGAACCAGTGTTTGTGACTGAGCAACTGGGTATAAATGAAGCTGATTGCAACCACTGATCAGAGAACTACATCGGGGGTGTTAGAGTGTGCTTAGTTGAGTTTTGAGTCCATTGGTAAGAGGGTTTTCTGCTGTATTTTGATTCTTAGTGTGTTAAAACTTGTCAATGCATGTTCTTTACATTTATTTTGGATGATGTAAATAGAACTGTGTCAGCATGTGGATTTCTGCAGCATTCATTCTTGCTTTGGTTGTAAGTGGAGTCCAATCTAAAGGTAAGTGAACAATGGGCTGAGTTTGTTCTTTTTAATAAGTTTTCTACTCTCTCATGACTGGTCAGGCTTCCTATTCATCAGTTAGTAAGAACTGCTTATATTTCTCTGCAGATTTTCAGCATGATGAAAGCTGTCCCACTGGCTGGGAAAAATTCCGGATGCAATGTTTTAAATATTTCAGTGACTTGAAACCATGGGCTGAGGCAGAGGCAAGTTGTCTTCTCTGTAGATGCTATGACCATAGGAGCAAGCCCCAAATCGTGTAATGAGTCATACTGTAACTGTTTTACACTTGTAATGCTAAAAATATAGGCACTGAAGTTAATTGAACTTTTTTTTTTTTTTTTTATGGTAAGTGGTTGGTCAATATAGTTCAGCTACATTTAAACAACTTTGTTAAATTTAAATATAGCTAAAGTTTTATTATTTGCAACCACTTACCATTAAAATTTAGTAAAGTCAATGAGGTGTTTTTTTTTGATCTCAAAAAGAAAAAAAAAAAATCTCCTGTTAGTTCTACTCTAATTCTACAAAAATGTTTTCTTTTTACATGGTCAAGGGTGTCTTTTAAAGAGGTCAAGTGTTTACTGATCAAACAAATCCTGTATCTCTGTGCCATGCATCTTTCAAAGTCCGCGTCATGCTCCCCTATATTTTAAGGGGTGTATATGGGGTTTGTTTTCAGCTTTCATTAAATGAAGTGCAATGCACTTAACCTTTTTTCATCCTGTCAGAAAAAGTGCCTTGAGCTCGATGGAAACCTTGCATCAGTCCATGATAAACGCACTAGCGGTTTCCTCAAGACCTTTCTGAGAAAATGTGCTAGTGGCATGCCCCGAACCTGGATTGGTGCTCATGATGCAGTTAAGGTAACCTGTCTTCTCATTTACATTTAAATCTCAATCCAACCAGTGTCGGATTTGTCATATTTAGAGTGACCCATAAGTGTTGCTTGTTCACATTTAGTAAAAGCTGGTTTGCACTGCCCCAACAAACCAGAGTTTCACACGCAATGAAATCTGATGTTCATGTAAACCTACCACTGTAAGCGATGATAAAATGGTGGATATGGCAACAAGTTCAGTAATGTTGATGTAACGTTCTTAGAATAATGTCTGGTTTTGGAGTGATGGCTCAAAGTTTGACTACAGTGACTGGCTTACTGGTGAGCCAAATGATAATGGAGGAACCGAAAATTGTGTGGAGCTGGCCTATGGAGGTAAAATGTCCATATCTGAGGTTATTTAACAACCTCCTTGGTATTAAACTTGTAAAGGTTTCAGACCTCTACGTTTTATTACACTTATGGCTTCCTGTTTGCACTAAAGCCTATCTGACTAACTTCCTGAATGTAACTGAATTTCCACAGCTGAGCAACGCTGGAATGATCTGGACTGTGCCACTCCTCTCGGTTTCATCTGTTTGATTTCTCTTGCTGATTGTTAATCTGGTCTGTCCATCACCAGAGAGGCTTTGGTTTTTGGATCAATGTTAGTCACTGCAAAAATAAAACTGAAGTGGACTTTAACCAACACGTATGTTTTAATTTGTCTGTCTTGAGGGTGTGTTGGTTTTTAAACTTTTTAAACTAACCCTTTGGTTGGTTCCAACTGGAAGTCAAGAAAGGGACCTGTGTTTAATGGGCTTTGTAGGGTCAAGTGAGCAATTTATACGGACAAGTATGTCACTTTGTTTAAGGAATAGTGAGCGCAGGGGCACTCAACACCAGTGACGTTTGTATTCATTGGTTCAGACATCTACCAGGAGAGGGTGCAGCTAACATGCCACTTACTGTCTGACTTAACCAGCCGGACCTCGAATGACTCCATTGACTGAGAACCAGGGCTTAATTTGTGCCGGAACAAGCTGGATCAGGCACCTCATTTTGGCGGATCCCCCTCCTCCAAGGGTGGCGTTTCCGTATGACAGACATAGATGTGCAGTGGAAAATTATCCAAAATTCATATCTCTATCATTTGTTATTTTAAATCCGAGGGTTTTATTTTACCAATGAGAAGTATTTAATAGCTTGTCAGTAATCTTTTAACTCCATTGGGTCCTCAAGCTCTCGTGAAACCTCATCACTTCCCCCACCTCCACTCAGATTGACGCGCGCACAGCGTGGAGGAGACCGATCTCCGCTTATCCATAAAGCAAGGGTAAACGCATAACTTTGAATAGTACAGCATTTCTTTACTCAAACACTGTCTGTAAAGGCTAATGTCTTTGTGTGTTTGAAGACTTGAAGTAGGTTTTTTGCCATCAATCCAATATACCTTTTGTACGTTTTAAATATCCTGTGCAGAAGCGCTTTATCGTTTATATCATTAGATATTGGCCAAGTGTATTAAGTTATACCCTTACCTGTAAAAGGTGACTATAGCAATAATGCACTGCACTTGCCTCAGATACAGAAAAAACACAGATCTCCTCATTCGCCGGCCAAAAACCTTGTTAACTCAACCTTGTCAACATTTGAGCTTGTTTTAGTAGAGTGTCATGAAACGGTTTTATTTGTCAACCATCAGACATATTGTTTGTATTTGGTTGCTTAAACTCAACAAACTACGAAAAATAACATGTGTATATTATACTCGCGAGCTTTGGATGTGACTGTGAGGGCATACACAGCCTGTGGAGCGTGCGAGTACACCAAATGGCTTAAAATACTTAAAAGGTGTGCAGATTATACATTTGAGACAATGCACCAATTACCCACTTAGTCAAGAGTCAATTCTGTCAGCTGTCCTGATCGAAATGTGAGTCTTGTATCGCAGCAGGTCGCTGGAGTGCAGAGGAGATGCGCTGAGAGCTTGTGCAAAAGATTATGAAATTGAAGGCTGGATTTGAATGACTAATCTTAAAGTTTGTGTGGATGTATTTTATTATTCAAATCTATTAAAAACAGGTGTTATAAACTCAAAAAAATTAGTCTTTAAACTTACACAATTTAATTATGAACAGTGGTTCCACACAACCAAATTGTGTTTTGATAACATTAATGGAATTTTTTTTAATCTATGCAAACTCCTTGTGTTGTGACAACACAACTGAATGAGGGAGAATCTATGTGAAATAGTAATGTCCAACCAAATCAATTTATTCACATTGCTTTAACTTAAACCAGTTAAGTTAACTGAACCTGTTTTGGTTTATTACAATCTAGCCAAATTTGTTTCACTCTATCAACATAAGGAGGTTTGTTTTCAAATTACTCATTTAAATTATGGACAGTGGTTCCACACAATTAGTTCTAGTTACTTTAACTAAATATTTTCAGAGAACCGGTGAACCGTTTTTTTCAACCGGTTTATTGAATCGAAACGTCCAAAAGAACCGGTTCGAGGAAAAGAACCGAACTTCCCATCACTAGTTTGTTGACTTAAGACATAACACATAAGACACTCTTTTCGCCACCTGCTGGCATATTTTGTGTAATACAAAAAAATGATCACTGAACGAATCATTTTGGTGAACGAACTGAAAATGAACGAATCTCTTTCCACCATCATAATTTCCACCACTATTTTCTAATGACAAAGGTGAAAGGTTATGATGATCCAATAAGCACCATAGTATTTGTTTGTAAGACAATTTACAAGACTATTATATCCAGTAAATAAACGTGACTTTACAACATACTCTATCCCTCAATACCAGACACACAAACATCAAGAACGGTGACAACCTACACGGGTTAAAAAGATCCAAGCTTGTACATCTTTACCTAACATCCATCCATCCATCCATCCTCTTCCGCTTATCCGGGGCCGAGGCGCGGGGGCAGCAGTCTAAGCTGAGAACCCCAGACTTCCCTCTCCCTAGACACTTCCTCCAGCTCTTCTGGGGGGACACCGAGGCGTTCCCAGGCCAGCCGGGAGACATAGTCTCTCCAGCGTGTCCTAGGTCTTCCCCGGGGTCTCCTCCCAGTGGGACGCGCCTGGAACACCTCCCGGGAAGGCGTCCAGGAGGCATCCGGAACAGATACCCAAGCCACCTCAGCTGACCCCTCTCGATGTGGAGGAGCAGCGGCTCTACTCTGAGCTCCTCCCGGGTGACTGAGCTTCTCACCCTATCTCTAAGGGATCGCCCAGCCACCCTGCGGAGAAAGCTCATTTCGGCCGCCTGTATCCGGGATCTTGTCCTTTCGGTCATGACCCAAAGCTCATGACCATAGGTGAGAGTAGGAACGTAGATTGACCGGTAAATCGAGAGCTTCGCCTTGCGGCTCAGCTCTTTCTTCACCACGACAGACCGGTACATCGACCGCATTACTGCAGAAGCTGCACCGATCCGTCTGTCAATCTCCCATTCCATCCTTCCCTCACTCGTGAACAAAGACCCCAAGATACTTAAACTTCTCCACTTGAGGCAGGAACTCTCCACCAACCTGAAGTGGGCAAGCCACCTTTTTCCGACTGAGGACCATGGCCTCGGATTTGGAGGTGCTGATTCTCATCCCATCCGCTTCACACTCGGCTGCAAACCGTCCCAGTGCATGCTGAAGGTCCTGGCTTGATGAGGCCAACACGACAACATCATCCGCAAAGAGCAGAGACGAAATCGTGTTGTCACCAAACCTGACCCCCTCCGGCCCCTGGCTGCGCCTAGAAATTCTGTCCATAAAAATCATGAACAGAACTGGCGACAAAGGGCAGCCCTGCCGGAGTCCAACACGCACCGGGAACAAGTCTGACTTACTGCTGGCAATACGAACCAAGCTCCTGCTCCGGTCGTACAGGGACTGGATAGCCCTTAGCAAAGGGCCCCGGACCCCAAACTCCCGGAGCACCCTCCACAGGTACGTCTTTACATCACAGTAAAACAAATAATACCAAATAACTAACAATAATGATAAAACGATAATAAAAAAGTTTAAATTAAGTCAGCAAACAGCAAAACAATAATGTTATAACAGTAACTGCATAATTTATTCATGCTGCAATGCATGCTGGGAACTCACAAAGCCTTAACATTTCAACAATATGAAATTCTTTGTTCAGACAACTGTGTTTGACTTGGGGCAACGTTTGGGGTAATTTGGTTTTGTTCTGACAAGGATTTTTGTGTAGTTTTTTTTGTATTTGAGACTCAAAAGTTTTCCTAAACTGGACAAATGAGAAGTTTCATTGTTTAAAGTGCAGTCAAGTGTTTTTCAACAGTAAAATGTAATGTTTTTTAAAGTCTCTTCCGCTCACCAAGCCTGCCTTTGATCCAAAGTACAGCAAAAACAGTAACATTTTAAATATTCTTACTATTTTAAATCAGCTGTTTTCTATGTGAATCTCTGTTAAAGTGTAATTTATTTCTGTGATTAAAGCTCAGTACTCCAGTCTTCAGTCACATGATCTCCAGAAATCATTCTAATATGATGATTTACTGCTCAAGAAACATTTATGTTGAAAACAGCTGAGTAGAATCTTTTCAGGTTTTCATCAACATTTTTCATATCTATATATATATAATTATACTGCTTTTGAATGAAATAATGTATATTGTTAAGAAAGCTTTTTAATAAATGCTGATCTTTGGATCTTTTCCTTTAAAGAATCCTGGGGGAAAAAAATGACTCAACGGTTTTAAATATTGATAAATGTTTCTTGTGCAGTAAATCGGTATATGAGAATGATTTCTGAAGATCATGTGACCCTGAAGACTTCAGTAATGATGCTGAAAGTAGGCTACAGCTGCACATCACAGAAATAACATTTTACAATACATTCAAACAGAAAGCGATTTTAAATAGTAAAAATATTGCACAATATTATTGCTTTTAATGTATTTTGGATCAAATAAAGACAGGCTTGGTGAGCATTAAAAATCTTAATGTTCAAAAATATTTAACTGGTAGTGTAAATTTGTACATGTTCTCCACAACTTGTTGTATCTTTACGTTTAGTTATTTCCATATGAATTAAAATAGAAGTACTGTGGCCTTGTTGGCACTGTATTGAACGGTGTTAAGTTTTTTTTTTTTTTATAAAAAGGTATAAGTTTTTTTTTATATGACTATTGACTTGCATTAATATCTTGCTCCGTTTTGTAAACTCTAAATGTTAATAACCGTTACTATTAAACAAACTTATGTTGTGTATCAGATGTTCTCCACAAATGTATTTTGTTTAAAACTATAATTATTTTGTATATTTATACACTTTGGTAAATTTCTCTTCATTTTTATAAGTATACTACTTTATTAAAGTGAAAAACTCAGTTTTACATTTCATGTATGAGTTCTGTACAATGTTATCTTAATTCAAACCTTATTTAAGTGGATCTATGAAAGACGAATAAACTCAAGTGTTATTTGTGGCCGAGGCAGGATTCGAACCTCTAGTTGTGCGCATTTTCTAGTTCCTATTGGCTAGTCAGCGCTCTAAACCCATCCGTGACTGGCCTGGGTGAGCCACAGGATCATGGTGATCAGTCAATAGAGTCATTCGAGGTCCGGCTGGTTAAGTCAGACAAAAGTGGCATGTTAGCTGCACCCTCTCCTGAAGATTAAGGATAGGTCATAGTAATCTGAATAGCACATTACACATTATAAGAAAGCACCCAACTGGTTTTTGTGATTGTTGTCAGGTTGCAGAAACTATAGAGCATGTGTTGTTGAGTTGCAAACAATATGAAGAACAGAGGAAAAATATGATGGAAGAGTTAGGAAAAGTTGGAATAATAGGGAGAGGAATGAGGGAAATACTGCAAAGTGAGGAGAATGAACAAAGCAGAGGAAATATTTTATTTTATTTATCAAGAACAGGTCTGATGAGAAGAATATGATGTAAATGGATATTAAAGGAAAATAAATCCGGAAGATGGCGGTAGTGCAACAATAATGGATGCAAGCTGCCAATAAACCCTAAAGAAGACCGCAGTTCTGGTACCGCAGCTTTAGGACCCTAATTTTTTTGTGACAGCGCCACCTACCGTACTTGTTCAACACTAATTAAAGATGGACGACGTGGACAGCAATCAGATGGTGGGTACCGATATTTAATTAAGTTTCACTTTATAACGTTTCAACGGTGCGAAGTTTACATAGTTAGAACTGCTAACTATGAATAAATAATTAATTGCCACCAAATTAAGAATTTGTGAGCTAGTTTTATTAATTACTACGACGTTAATTCGTGGCCATGATTTCATACATCCTTGTTGAGTTTTCAATGACGAAGTATTATAAGTGAACCTAGCCTGCACATTAATTAAACTTATCAGATGACAAGAGCATGGTTGATGTAAGGTTTGTAAGATTTACCTGCAGCTTAATGTATTAGTGTGAATACTGGCTTAATAGTCGTTGTTTTACCATATTTATGTATAAAATATCTTTCATATTTAAACTGCACTGACTGCCTAGTTGCAGTATGTGTTAGCCTGTTGTTTTGGCATTGTTTTGCAATGATGAATGAGGCGTTTGGCAATTTTAATAGCTTGCCTAATCTGCAGGCCTACTCCACATACAGTCCATTGATATCATGTGTTAGTTTCTGTCATGTTCTGCGTGGCCAATATGAAGTGATTTTATGGATTTGGTTAGGCTCATTGTAGAACAGATGATTAAAAAAGGCACTAGGGATATTTTCATGATCTCAAAATATTCTAACAAGTAGGCTCTCTCTTTTTCAAGATACATATAACAATCCAAAAAGGGAGATCCCTGCCCGAATTGAAGAGATGCACCACATGCTGCAAGGACTTTCACTTTTCATATACAGTGTATATATACAGTATATATATATATATATATATGTGGCAAGGTGGGTGACGTAGTTTAGTTTCATTGGCTCATTGGTGCATGATTGTCACCTACCATAGCCTATTGGAGGTGGCGCTGATGGTATTTTAAGGCTGGAGTTAGATCGCCTGGGGTGCGTCACGACTAGTACCTCCCATACTGAGTGTGCAGGTGCAGACGTGCATTTTATGCCCGGTTGGGTCACAGGTTGTCCACTGCATGTCAGGTATGTGCGTGATTTTCTTTTTTTACCTACTGTTATTTTGCCGTCAGATGATTACTTATCTGTTTAACTCTTAGCCATGAAATCAGTGAAAAGTCTTCCTGCATGTTAATTCATTATGAGCTGTGAGCGACTATAAACTTCGTGTGGCACAAGGAATTGCTTTGGGTAAGCGTGATCAATCTGCTTCCTCTTTTTCGCAAGACAAGTAATTAATTAAGAATTCTTCTTTCTTAGTGTGCTGAGCTGTCTCTCCCGTCACGTTTCTTGAAGGCGGAAGTTTATACTGTCGTTAAAGGAGGATGCGCTGCTGTTTTTCTTTCCCTGCTTTTTGGGCTGGTTTACATCTAGGGCATTATTAGTGTCATCGCTCGTGCCCTGATAAGTGTTTCCACGCTAGTGTTGGGGAACGCTGATTCTGGGACCTGCTCGATTTGGACTGTTGCATTAATTTCATTTTTGTGGGATGTTGTTTATATTGTTGTTTATTAGTATTTTGTTTTGTATACTTTCAATATTTTAAGTTTGATATTGTAATAGTGTTTCTTGATAAATTTTTTAGTTTACTTTGATGGAAATATTTCCACTGTATTACTGAATTTAATTTGTTTTCTTTGTTTTGGTTTATTCTACGCACTGCTGGCCCGGGGCTGGGAGGCTAGCTGGCTAGTTTGGAGTATTACAGGTGGTGGTGCAGTTGTGTGGAGTGCAGTGCTTCTTGGATTCACCTCTCACTGTGTGTGTGTGTGCGTGTGTGTGTTACACGAATCCACAGATAGGGTCTTCACTCCATCTAGCCTGCCCCCCTGCCACTGGAAAGCCTGTGTCTTTTATTATTATTATTTTTGTTTATTCTTTTGTATTTTCAAATATTTTTATTTTGTCCAGTACACAGAGTTTCTGATTGTGACAGTGTTTGATGGTGACCTGACAATTGACATTGACTATCATTGATGTTTTAACTAATTATGGTGATTTGAATAAAGTCTTTGTACATTGTTCACACGCCTCTCTCAGATTACTTCAGCCTACGAACCTGTGTCCCTTATTTTTGGTTATTTCCCCGTTTCCTTACGGGGTGGCGTAGTCGGATTGTATTTGGGTGTGTTCAAACTTACTTGCAACGTCCCCCCCCCCCTTCTTCAGCACTGCCACATTTGTGGCGTAGTCGGCAGGGTTGGCTTTCTTTTTCGGGAGAGACGTGTACCTGTATATGGTTTGCTCTGTGTGCTGTCTGTTTTTTTTTTTTGTTTGTTTGTTTGTTTGTTTGTTTGTTTTTTTCCTAGGACTGAGTTTGTGGTGAAAACATTAAGACGAAGGAAAAACAGCAGCGTATGTCCAGTGAGCACTTTTCTCTTGTGGTAAGTGAGATTTGTAGTTAAATATGGAGGAAGAGTTGCGAGAATTAAGAGAAACAGTAACTCAGTTGAGAGCAGACAATGACAGATTGCGGCAGGAGCAATCATCTGCTCATCCGGGTCCTAGTGGGCCGCAGGCTATGGCTTCTGGCCCCCCTCTTTCCACTCCACAGTCAAGTAATGAAGGCGTTGCCCCACCAGAGAGGTACGTTTTTGTACCACGAGATCGGAGGTGCCCAAAATTTAGTGGCAGGTCTAGTCTTAATATTGAGGAGTGGATTGAGGAGGCCCAGGCTTGTATGCAGGCCCGTTATATGTCTGCATCTGATAAAGCATTCTTCCTCTTTGACCATTTGGAGGGAGAAGCAAGGGAGGAGATTCGCTACCGCTCCGATGATGAACGTAATGATCCAGTAAAAATTATTTCGGTGCTTAGGGAGTTGTATGGTTGCTCACGGTCATATGTTTCTTTGCAGGAGGCTTTCTTCTTTAGGAGGCAGCAGGAGGGGGAGTCTTTGTTGGAGTTTTCCCTCGCTCTGATCGGCCTCCTGGAGCGAGTGAAGCAAAAGTCGCCTTATGCCATGCCAAATTTTCAAGTTTTGTTGCGTGATCAATTTATTGAGCACGTGAATGATAATTCTCTCCGGCGAGAGCTTAAACAGTTGGTACGAAGTCAACCTACTCTGACTCTTTTAGACGTACGTTGTGAGGCACTTCGGTGGGAACGGGAGGGCATGCTAGGGGTTTCAAGGGGTCGTAGTCATTCGCTCCCTTCTGCATATGGTATCCAGTATGGGGTGCGGAGTGAGCCTCGTGAGAACACCGTGAGGTCTTCTCAGGAGTCCGAATTGGGGGAAGTTAAAGAAATGTTGCGGTTGCAGCAAGAACAAATTAGTAAACTGACTCAAAGTATCGCCCGGTTACAGGCCCCTCAACCCCATAGTCAATCCCCTCGTCGTAATCAGATTGTGTGCCGTAGATGTCAGAAATCGGGCCACTTCGCTAGGGAGTGTGATGGAGAACGCGTACTTGCCCGTTTCCCTTCAAGTGCTTCATCACTAATGGCTAGTGGACAGCCTGACTCAACTATGTCATCGGGAAACTAATTCCCACCGCGTTGCAGAGCCAAGGCGTGGTTGGGGAAGTAAATGGCTCCAGTACTATTTTATCCCATTTGATGTCGTCATGCCCACACCTGCTTGTTCATATGGGTAGTGTTCCAGTGCCCTGCTTAGTGGACACAGGATCAATGGTATCTACCATTACCGAAAGCTGTTTCCAAACTCATTTCCAATCATGGGGCGTAGACCATTTAAAGTCGTGCCATTGGCTCCAACTTCGTGCAGCCAATGGCTTGTCAATTCCCTATATTGGCTACATGGAATTGGACATTGAGATGTGTAACCGGTTGATTTCTAAGTGCGGGGTCTTGGTGGTCAGGGATCCTCCTGGGGGCATCTGTACTCAAGTTCCTGGAGTACTGGGAATGAATGTTCTTAGTCGATGCTACCGGGAGCTCTTTGGACAGTATGGCCCTGGCTTATTTGATTCTCCCTCTTCCGTGGAGGCCCCAAAATTTGTCTTACAGGCGTTACAACATTGCCATCTAGTGGGAAACCAGCCTTCTGTGGTGCGTATTGGTAGGGCTAAATTGCGGGGTCGTGTCGCATTCCAGGTGGTATGCTGAAGCTGGTGCCTGCTACTTGTTCCGAACAATATGCGGATGGAACCGTGTTGTTCGAGCCTCCGGTGTCTGGACTGCCAGCTGGCCTGCTAGCCTTGCCTGCGCTGGTTAGAGTGGTTCGGGGTACAGTTTATTTGCCCATGGTAAATGTGGGGACCGTAGATGAAATGTTGTACGCAGGTGCGACATTGGGAACACTTAATAGTGTTCAAGTGGTAAGCCTGCCAGCTGGGATAACTGAGGTAGAGCCAATGAGGGTCTTAGTGCGTTCTCAGGTTGCGGAAATAGTTGCACCAGTTCAAGAACCAATTGATGCAGTTGATCTTTCAGTCCTGTCTCAGAGAGAGCAGGGTGAGGTCAGGGCATTGCTGAAGCGATATCAATCCGTGTTCTCAGCTCATGACGGTGATCTGGGTTGCACCAATTTGATTTCGCATGAGATACCACTGTTGGATACTGTGCCCGTTCGTCAGAGGTATAGGCGGATTCCGCCATCAGAATATGAGGTCGTGAAATCTCATATTAACCAGCTATTAGAAACCAACGTGATCCGAGAAAGCTGTAGCCCGTATGCGTGCTGGTTAGGAAAAAGGATGACCCATTGTGCTGGTTAGGAAAAAGGATGGTAGTCTACGCATGTGCGTTGACTACCGTCAGCTAAATGCGAAAACAAGAAAGGATGCTTTTCCCCTCCCGCGCATTGAGGAGTCGCTAGATTTCTTGACGGGGGCTGGATGGTTTTCCACCATGGATTTGGCTAGTGGTTATAACCAGGTCCCCGTCAATGAAAAAGACCGATCGAAGACCGCATTTTGTACACCATTTGGCCTATTTGAATTTAACCGTATGCCCTTTGGGCTCTGTAATGCTCCAAGCACCTTCCAGCGTCTGATGGAACGGATGTTTGGAGACCAACAGGGTAGCTCGTTACTGCTGTACCTAGATGATATTGTAGTATTCTCCTCTTCTGTTTCGCAGCATCTGGAGCGTTTGGAGGTTGTGCTGGGTCGCTTGGAGCGTGAGGGTTTAAAGGCCAAATTGGCAAAATGCGCGTTCTTCCAGAAAGAGGTCAAGTATCTTGGTCACGTGATTTCGGCTCAGGGCGTATCCACAGATTCCAGCAAGATAGAGGCGGTGTCACAGTGGCGGTGTCCTACCGGGGCATCAGAACTGCGCTCATTCTTGGGGTTTGCCAGTTATTACCGCCGTTTCGTCCAGGGATTCGCGAAACTGGCAGCCCCCCTGCATCGTGTGGTGGCTGAGTGTACTACTGGTAGGCCCCGGGAACGGGCTGGTAAGAGCTTTGCTGATGCCTGGTCGGAACAGTGCCAACAGAGCTTCGACGAATTAAAGGTGAGGCTTACAACAGCACCGGTGTTGGCATATGCCGATTTCTCCCTACCTTTTATCCTGGAGGTGGACGCTAGTTATGGTGGTTTGGGAGCAGTGCTCTCTCAGGAGCAGAATGGGAGAGTAAGACCTATTGCGTATGCCAGCCGCAGTCTTAGGCCCACTGAGCGCAATATGGTTAACTATAGCTCCATGAAATTGGAGTTTTTGGCGCTCAAGTGGGCCATGACTGAAAAATTTCGCGAATATCTGTTAGGGCACAAGTGTATCGTTTACACTGACAATAATCCTCTTAGCCATCTGTCGACCGCTAAGCTTGCTGCTACTGAGCAACGCTGGGCTGCCCAGCTGGCAGCGTTTGATTTTACCATCAGGTATCGCTCGGGTAGGAGCAATAGAAATGCGGATGCCCTCTCCAGACAGGACCCCTCTGGGCAGTGTGAGATGAATGCACTCTTGTTGGGAACTGAAGTGCCAGCCACTGTTAAGCAGGTGTTTGTGGCAGAATCGCGTCCACAAGCAACTCAAGCTGTAGTCTCCGTGTTGCCTGGTTTTGAGGGCGACATGGGCGCTTGTCAGCAAGCCGACCCCGTAATTGGTCAGATTCTAAAGTTTTGGAGACAAGGTGTTCCCCCTTCCCCAGCAGAGCGGAGACAGCTGCCTAAAGCTGCCCTCGTGTTACTCCGCCAATGGGATCGGCTGGTGGATAGAGCGGGTATATTGCATCGCCGCGTCTTTCGCCCAGATGGAGGTGAGGAGGGTTTTCAGTTGGTTCTCCCAATTACTTTGCGACGTGAGGTCTTGGCCCAGGTTCATCAAGGGCATGGGCACCAGGGCATTGACCGCACCACTGAGCTGGTTCGACAGCGCTGTTATTGGCCAGGCCTTACGGCTGATGTAGCTCAGTGGTGCCGTGAATGTGAGAGATGCCAGGCTGCGAAGGACACCCAGCCTGTAGTTCAGAGTTTTATGGGTCACCTTTTGGCAGAAAGGCCAAATCAGATCTTGGCCATCGATTTCACCTTGCTTGAGCCCTCACGTTCGGGAATTGAGAACGTATTGGTAATGACTGATGTCTTTACTAAATTTACGCAGGCAGTCCCTACCCGGAACCAGCGAGCTGAAACCGTAGCCCAGGTACTTGTGTCTGAGTGGTTTTGTAAGTTTGGCGTTCCTGCCCGCATCCACTCAGACCAAGGCCGTAATTTTGAGTCCTCCCTTATCCAGCAGTTGTGTCACTTATACCAGGTGGAGAAGTCTCGCACTACCCCGTGGCATCCTGCCGGCAATGGGCAGTGTGAGCGCTTTAACAGGACCCTGCACAATCTCCTGCGTACCCTGCTGTAATGATTAAAACCTTCATATTCATCCGGAAGAAGGAGGCGGGAACCGGCGGACAATCAAACACATTTTAATAACAAAATAAACACAAAACAGCGCACCAGCCCCTCACGGACAACTGGTGCGCATAAAATAAAAACCAAAACACAACTAAAAGCCCAGGCCTGGTCCTCTCTCGTCCTTCACTGTCGTCGCTCCAGTTTTATATCCTTCCATCTCCTCCATGGGCCTCGAGACCGGTGGGTCGAACAGGTGTAGTTCATCTCCAATCACTCCCCCGGCCTCGCTCCCATGTCCCTCGGCCCCGCCCCACTCGTCACATATCCCCATCGCCCCTCGCAGGCCGGGGGGTACTCCCGAGACTGCGCTCTACTCCCCCCCCCCCCTCCCTCCGGGGGGGCCGCTCACGGGGACCTGCGGGAACCTGGGGGTAGGACAGACGAGGCGAGAGAAAAGGAGATGGAAGGAGGAGCGACAGAGACGAGAGAGGGGAGAGAGGAAAAAAAAAAAAAAAAAATTCCGGTTCCCAGACGCACCGCTGCTCGGCCCTCCACCAGCTGGGTGATCTCCTCCGTGGTGCCTGGCGGTGGCACTGGACGGCCCTCGGCCGACGGCACAACACTCCTCCGCCGCCCGGTGGACGGTGACGGCTCCTCCGGTTTTGGGCAGCCGGCAGGAGTCCCCCGTTCCCTGCTCCTCCCCGTTCCGGCGGAGGCAGCAGGCTCCGGCCACCTGGCGAACGGCGCCGACTCCTCCGCTCCCTCACGGATGGCAGCCGTCTCTCCACATCGTGGGCGGCCGGTAGCGAGCTCGCCCGTCCCCGGCAACTCGCTCCAGCCCACCGCCTCGAGCGTCCATGGCGGCACACTCCTCGCCAGCTCGATGGCACCGCGGATTCACCACAGCGGCGAGGGATCTTCAGCAGCGCGTCCCTCCTTCTCCCGGGTTTCGGCACCACTGTAATGATTAAAACCTTCATATTCATCCGGAAGAAGGAGGCGGGAACCGGCGGACAATCAAACACATTTTAATAACAAAATAAACACAAAACAGCGCACCAGCCCCTCACGGACGACTGGTGCGCATAAAATAAAAACCAAAACACAACTAAAAGCCCAGGCCTGGTCCTCTCTCGTCCTTCACTGTCGTCGCTCCAGTTTTATATCCTTCCATCTCCTCCATGGGCCTCGAGACCGGTGGGTCGAACAGGTGTAGTTCATCTCCAATCACTCCCCCGGCCTCGCTCCCATGTCCCTCGGCCCCGCCCTACTCGTCACACCTGCCTAGTTCACGGAAGGATGACTGGGTCTCTGCATTGCCCCAACTACTCTTCGGTTATAACACTACTCCCCATCAGGTGACTGGAGAGTCTCCCTATTTTCTCATGTTTGGACAGGAACCCCGACTACCTGTAGATTTTCTGTTGGGTCGTGGTCAGGAGAGGGGTCCTGGTAGTGTTAACAGTTGGGTGTTGGAGCATCAGACTAGACTGCAGGTGGCCTTTGAAGGGGCCCGGGAACAGCTGCGTCTAACTGCAGGGCGCCGCAAGGAGATGCATGACTCTCGTATCCGGGACGCACCCTTGAGTGAAGGCCAGTTAGTCTATCTCCGTAACTATGGTCTAAAGGGTCGTCACAAGATCCAGGACCATTGGAGTGCAGTGGTGTATCAGGTACTGAAAGCACCTGGAATAGGAGGCTCAGTATACACCATTGCCCCGGTCAATAATGCGAGTAGGGTGAGGCATGTTCATCGCTCTCTGTTGAAGGCCAGAATAGGGCGGGAGCCCTTGGCACCCCCCCCCCAGAGAATAGGGCGTCGGTTGGCGAGGAACCACTGTTGGAGGATCCTTCCTCAATGGAGGAAGTTGACCTTTTTAGGGTCGTACATGAGACTTTGCCGGCTGCTATGGAGTCAGGGAGTCAGGGCCCCGTTTTGGCGGACTCCAGTTCACTAGCGCCTGTGGTGGATGTGGAGGTTGAGGCTCCTGTGGTTCCTGGACCATCAGGGCAGGGCGCAGTAAGCCAGTTACCTTTGACTGATTTTGGTCCCTTTGGTCCATCATATGTGAATGGGGCAGTGAGGCGTACTAGGCGAACTACTGCTGGTCATCATTCTAACCGTAACCATCTTCCTAGGGCTGTAGGGAGGGTGGCAGGTTTGGAGGCTGTTGAGGCCTCAACCGGTTCTATATCCGCATTGTTTAGACCTTGGGATTAGGGTTATTGGAATAATCGGCGGGGCGACGATTCAAGAGCTGGGGGTAGATTGTGGCAAGGTGGGTGACGTAGTTTAGTTTCATTGGCTCATTGGTGCATGATTGTCACCTACCATAGCCTATTGGAGGTGGCGCTGATGGTATTTTAAGGCTGGAGTTAGATCGCCTGGGGTGCGTCACGACTGGTACCTCCCATACTGAGTGTGCAGGTGCAGACGTGCATTTTATGCCCGGTTGGGTCACAGGTTGTCCACTGCATGTCAGGTATGTGCGTGATTTTCTTTTTTTACCTACTGTTATTTTGGCGTCGGATGATTACTTATCTGTTTAACTCTTAGCCATGAAATCAGTGAAAAGTCTTCCTGCATGTTAATTCATTATGAGCTGTGAGCGACTATAAACTTCGTGTGGCACGAGGAATTGCTTTGGGTAAGCGTGATCAATCTGCTTCCTCTTTTTCGCAAGACAAGTAATTAATTAAGAATTCTTCTTTCTTAGTGTGCTGAGCTGTCTCTCCCGTCACGTTTCTTGAAGGCAGAAGTTTATACTGTCGTTAAAGGAGGATGCGCTGCTGTTTTTCTTTCCCTGCTTTTTGGGCTGGTTTACATCTAGGGCATTATTAGTGTCATCGCTCGTGCCCTGATAAGTGTTTCCACGCTAGTGTTGGGGAACGCTGATTCTGGGACCTGCTCGATTTGGACTGTTGCATTCATTTCATTTTTGTGGGATGTTGTTTATATTGTTGTTTATTAGTATTTTGTTTTGTATACTTTATATACTTTATACAATATTTTAAGTTTGATATTGTAATAGTGTTTCTTGATAAATGTTTTAGTTTACTTTGATGGAAATATTTCCACTGTATTACTGAATTTAATTTGTTTTCTTTGTTTTGGTTTATTCTAGGCACTGCTGGCCCGGGGCTGGGAGGCTAGCTGGCTAGTTTGGAGTATTACAGGTGGTGGTGCAGTTGTGTGGAGTGCAGTGCTGCTTGGATTCACCTCTCACTGTGTGTGTGTGTGCGTGTGTGTGTTACACGAATCCACAGATAGGGTCTTCACTCCATCTAGCCTGCCCCCCTGCCACTGGAAAGCCTGTGTCTTTTATTATTATTATTTTTGTTTATTCTTTTGTATTTTCAAATATTTTTATTTTGTCCAGTACACAGAGTTTCTGATTGTGACAGTGTTTGATGGTGACCTGACAATTGACATTGACTATCATTGATGTTTTAACTAATTATGGTGATTTGAATAAAGTCTTTGTACATTGTTCACACGCCTCTCTCAGCCTACGAACCTGTGTCCCTTATTTTTGGTTATTTCCCCGTTTCCTTACGGGGTGGCGTAGTCGGATTGTATTTGGGTGTGTTCAAACTTACTTGCAACGCCCCCCCCCCCCTTCTTCAGCACTGCCACATATATTCCAGTTTAATATGTTAAACAAATGTTTCTTATTTATCTCTCGCTCTCTCTAGAGTTGAAGCCTACAGCCATTCTATCCATGCAGCAACTGATGGAAAAGGGGTTCGCTTTGGTGCTGTTGTGTTGTCGCAAAAATGACATATACAGTACAGACCAAAAGTTTGGAAACATTACTATTTTTAATGTTTTTGAAAGAAGTTTCTTCTGCTCATCAAGCCTGCATTTATTTGATCAAAAATACAGAAAATAATATATTTAATATATTCTAATAATATATATTCTAATAAATTTTCTTTACTATCACTTTTTATCAATTTAACACATTCTTGCTGAATAAAAGTATTGATTTTATTTAAAAAGAAAAAAAATTACTGACCCCAAATTACTGACCAGTAGTGTATATTACAAAATATTTATTTTAAAAACAGCTTTTTTTTTTACTTTTTATTCAAAGTATCCTAAAAAAGTATCACATGTTCTGAAAAAATATTAAGCAGCAGAACTGTTTCCAACTTTGATAATGAATCATCATATTAGAATGATTTCTAAAGGATCATGTGATAATGATCCTAAAAATTCAGCTTTGCATCACGGAAATAAATGATAATTTAAAGTATAATAAATTTAAAAACAATATTATTTATTTTATTAAAATTAAATCACAATATTACATTTTTTCTGTATTTTTGATCAAATAAATGCAGGCTTGATAAGCAGAAGAAACTTTTCAAAAACATTAAAAATAGTAATGTTTCCAAACTTTTGGTCTGAACTGTATATATATATATAAACATTCTTGTGTCTTGTCTTGCCTCTCAACAACTTTTAAAATATCAGCTGTAATTTAGTGACTCCATACGCTGATTCCAACTTTAACTTACCTGATAATGAGCTAATTCACCTTAAGGAGGTTAATCAATATACTGTATAATTCAAGAGACTAAGACTTTTAAGGTTCTTCATTTTTTACAATTGTTTTACATCAATTTTACAAAATTGATATTTCATTTATATTTTGTGTAAAATCATGTTTAAATTTAAAATTGTGACTCAAGTGATGCTATATACAAAGTAACGTGACCGCAAACTAAACCAACAGGGTACTAGAAGTGCGGTCCTGAAACTTCAGCCATCATTATATCGTCCAGTACGGTAGGTGGCACGGTCACGAAAAACTAGGGTCCTAGAACTGCGGTCCTAGATCTGCAGCCTCCGGTTGTGCAGGAACATACTATTGGGTAGACGTCGGAACCAATGAATACAAACGTCACTGGTGTGGAGTCCCCCTGCGCTCACTATATTCCTTAAAGTGACATACTTGTCCGTATAAACTACTCACTTGACCCTACAAAGCCCATTAAACACAGGTCCCTTCCTTGACTTCCAGTTGGAACCAACCAAAGGGTCAGGTAAGGGTTTAAAAACCAACACACCCTCAAGAAAGAGACAAATTAAAACATACATGTGGGTAAAAGTCCACTTCAGTTTTATTTTTGCAGTGACTAACATCAATCCAAAAACCAAAGCCTCTCTGGTGATGGACAGACCAGATTAACAATCAGCAAGAGAAATCAAACAGATGAAACTGAGAGGAGTGGCACAGTCCAGATCATTCCAGCGTTGCTCAGCTGTGGAAATTCAGTTACATTCAGGAAGTTAGTCAGATAGGCTTTAGTGCAAACAGGAAGCCATAAGTGTAATAAAACGTAGAGGTCTGAAACCTTTACAAGTTTAATACCAAGGAGGTTGTTAAATAACCTCAGATATGGACATTTTACCTCCATAGGCCAGCTCCACACAATTTTCGGTTCCTCCATTATCATTTGGCTCACCAGTAAGCCAGTCACTGTAGTCAAACTTTGAGCCATCACTCCAAAACCAGACATTATTCTAAGAACGTTACATCAACATTACTGAACTTGTTGCCATATGCATCATTTTATCATCTCTTACAGTGGTAGGTTTACATGAACATCAGATTTCATTGCGTGTGAAACTCTGGTTTGTTGGGGCAGTGCAAACCAGCTTTTACTAAATGTGAACAAGCAACACTTATGGGTCACTCTAAATATGACAAATCCGACACTGGTTGGATTGAGATTTAAATGTAAATAAGACAGGTTACCTTAATTGCATCATGAGCACCAATCCAGGTTCGGGGCATGCCACTAGCACATTTTCTCAGAAAGGTCTTGAGGAAACCGCTAGTGCGTTTATCATGGACTGATGCAAGGTTTCCATCGAGCTCAAGGCACTTTTTCTGACAGGATGAAAAAAGGTTAAGTGCATTGCACTTCATTTAATGAAAGCTGAAAACAAACCCCATATACACCCCTTAAAATATAGGGGAGCATGACGCGGACTTTGAAAGATGCATGGCACAGAGATACAGGATTTGTTTGATCAGTAAACACTTGACCTCTGTAAAAAGACACCCTTGACCATGTAAAAAAAATTTTTAGAATTAGAGTAGAACTAACAGGGGATTTTTTTTTTCTCTTTTCGAGATCAAACCTGCAGTAAAAAAAAAAAAAAAGCTAATTGACTTTACTAAATTTTAATGGTAAGTGGTTGCAATCAATAAAACTTTAGCTATATTTAAATTTAACAAAGTAGTTTAAAATGTAGCTGAAATATATTGACCAACCACTTACCATATTTTTTTTTTTTAAAAAGTTCAATGTCAGTGTGCCTATATTTTTAGCATTAGTGTAAAACAGTTACAGTATGACTCATTACACAATTTGGGGCTTGCTCCTATGGTCATAGAATCTACAGAGAAGACAACTTGCCTCTGCTTCAGCCCATGGTTTCAAGTCACTGAAAAATTTAAAACATTGCATCCGGAATTTTTCCCAGCCAGTGGGACAGCTTTCATCATGCTGAAAATCTGCAGAGAAATATAAGCAGTTCTTACTAACTGATGAATAGAAAGCCAGAACAGTCATGGAGCAGAAAACTGTTATTAAAAAGAAAAGATTCAGCCCATTGTTCACTTACCTTTAGATTGGACTCCACTTACAGCCAAAGCAAGAATGAATACTGCAGAAATCCACATGCTGACACAGTTCTATTAACATCAATATTATGCAAAATAAATGTAAAGAACATGCATTGACAAGTTTTAACACACTAAGAATCAAAATACAGCAGAAAACTAAGGATGGCTGAAGCGAAACAGTCGTTCCGAAGCTTTGCGAGATCCCGAAGCGCAGATGTGTCGAAACACTGATCCGAAGCGTGATTCGAAACACCCATGTCACGTGACTATGACCAAACGAAGCCTCGAAGTGTTTCACTAATTGTTTCATCAGGTGTGGTCCGCCGAATCAGCGTTTGATTGGAACGGTCGGGAACAGACCACACAATCGCACATCTGTATAAAAGTGAAGTAAACGCATTTTGACCTCGTGGGTTTTTGTGAGAGGAGTTTGACTTTGAGATAGCGGATTTTTGGTGATATAGTGACATAGTGCGATTTGATTAGTTATAGGCAATTTAGACTTACATTTAAATTTACACAACACATTGACTGAGAGGCTAGAGACAGACAGAGTATACCTATAGTGACACATTAATAGATACATAGATATAAATATATATAGACAGCTAGATTAATAGATAGATACATATATAGATAGATTACAGATAAATATATAAATACATATATTATAGATAGATACATATATAGATAGATTATAGATACATATATAAATACATATATTATACATAGATACATATATAGATACATAGATTATAGATACATATCTAGATACATAGATCGATTCATATATAGATAGATAGATTTGGATAGATAGATCAAATGGAAGAGAAGAGATGCCGTACATCTGTGGTGTGGGAGCATTTAGAAACCCCAAATAAAGTGAGATGTGTTTATTGTGATCGGCAGCTAGCCTACTGCAACAATACATCATCCATGATGCGCCATTTGAGGAGCACTCATCCTGCCATTTTGCAGGGTGCAGAGGATGGCATTCCCCCTGTACCTAGGCCTGCTACTGACACTGCTGGGCCATCTAAGCAAGGTATGCATTGTTTGGGATATAATTATAATTGAAATATAATTACAACCTTTTGGGACACTGTTTATAAAGTTTATAAGTTATATAAAGTACTGATTATAAACACTGGAAGGTTTCCAAATAATGAACCAGTAGGCTATACTTTTAATAGATGTGCACTAATTGAAGCTGTATTTTTCCAATGTATTTGTCTGAAAGTATGTTTTGTCTTCTCTTTTAAAAGTCAGACAGAGGGAATTGGATGAGGCTCTTATAAACATGGTGGTGAAGGATCTGCAGCCCTTCACCATCGTGGACGATGAGGGATTCAGGGCATTTGTGAACAAGCTTGATCCAAGCTATGTCCTCCCATCCCGGAAGGTGCTTAAAATAATGGTCAGCGAAAAGTACAACAAAGCCAAGGAGAAGACAATGGAGGACCTACAAAAGGCAGAATTTGTTAGCCTTACAGCTGACATGTGGTCCTCCATTAATATGGATGGATATCTTGGTGTGACTTGCCATTACATAACACCAGAGGCAAAAATGGCAACTGTTGTACTGGGTGTAAGGAGGTTTTACCAAACCCACACAGCCCAGCATCTCATGGAGGCTAAAGCCTTGCTAATGGCTGAGTGGGGAATAACCTCCAAAGTTCAGTGCATGGTGACTGACAATGCATCTAACATGATCCTAAGTGCCCAGCTACTCCACCTTCGCCATGTCCCATGTTTTGCTCATACTTTAAATTTGATTGTGAAAAAGGCACTAGATCAAACCCCAGTCATCAATGAAATACGCCAGAAGGCCAGAAAGATAGTGGGGTTGTTCAGATCCAGCTGCAAAGCAAAGGACAAGCTTGTGGAGATGCAGAGCTTGATGGGAAGACCAACTCTGAAACTGATACAGGAGGTTGACACGAGATGGAACAGCACATTTGACATGCTACAGCGCTTGTATGACCAACGTGAACCAGTGGCTGCTGCACTTTCCAACTTAAACAATGATACTGCTCCCCTGTGAAAGTATTGATTATGACATTATTGAACAATCATTGTCAATACTGCAACCATTCAAACTCGCAACAACAGAGATGTCAGAGGAAAAGAGAGTGTCTGCTTCAAAGCTTATACCACTGTACAGGATGTTGCAGCACAAGCTTGCACAGAAAAAAGGAAATACAACGCAGGAATCAACTGTTCAATTAGGTAGGCCACAATGACCATACTACCCATGTGATTGGCCATAACTGTCATATTATTGTCATTATTATAAATATGTGTTTCTCCTGTTTTGGCTCATAGGCTCACATCTGCAAGAAGGTCTGCACTCCAGATGTGGAGGTTATGAGAGTTTTAGAGCCTTGGCACTGGCTACACTGCTGGACCCAAGGTTCAAAAATGTGGCATTTGGAAATGCTGCCAAAGCCCAGGAAACTGAAAAGCATATCACACTGGAGTGTGCTTCACTGATGCGTTCAAACACAAATCCTGGTGAGCAGTTTCAGTCTGTGTTATGTTATGTAATCTGAATCATGTAATATAATATATCCTTCATATATGCCGTCAGTTTAGGATTTGTTACTAATTGCTGTTTTCATTTTTATTCAGACATTTCTGTCAACATCACACCCATCATCATCATCACCATCACCATCAACATCAACACCAGTAGAAACACAGGACAGTTTATGGGAACTTTTTGATACTTGCATCCATCAAACCAAGATGATACACAATGCTACAGCTGATGCCACAGTGGAAGTGAAAAAATACATCAACGATGCGTATTTGCCCAGAACTCATGATCCACTAACTTACTGGAAAGAGAGAGCAGTAATCTTTCCTCATTTGTATGTCCTTGCAAAAAAATATCTTTGTTTGCCAGCAACAAGTGTCCCTTGTGAGAGGATTTTTTCAAAGGCTGGAGAAATTATCTGTAAAAAAAGAAGTAGGCTAAGTCCTTCCACAGCAGATAAATTAATATTTTTGAATAAAAATCTCTAAAAAAGTGAGACATTGTGGCTTGATTTCTTTTATTAATATTCATTTTTCATGACCAAAATAACATTATGCACAGTGAGGAGCCTATAGGTTACAAGCTTCACATATTAGAACATTATAATAATAAAAAAACAACACATTTTTTTAATGGCTCGTCAAGGTTGTTTCAGATCAACACCTGCAAGTGACCACTAGGTGTCACCGTTGAGACGGGTGTCGGATTGATTCGAAGCCTCGAAACAATATGGCACATTTGGTTCAACTGTTTCATTGGTTCACGAGGCCTCGATTTTGCCATCACTACAGAAAACCCTCTTACCAACGGACTCAAAATTCAACTAAGCACACTCTTAACACCCCCGATGTAGTTCTCTGATCAGTGCTTGCAATCAGCTTCATTTATACCCAGTTGCTCAGTCACAAACACTGGTTCAACACCAATGAAAGCTCTGTTAATCTATCAGTCCTTATTTGGTAAACAAGACCCTAGGGCTGCACGATTAATCGAACGATTGTGTTCTGTGATTAGTAGTAAATCTTCAGCACCTGCTTTCAGATTGAGCAGCATTTACTATACACAGAGCCATAGTTCTCTAACAAACTACACGAAATCCAACCCACTATGCAACTGCCAAAACATACTCTGTCAAAAAAAAAGAAATTTTGTGTGATTTACCATTTAGATTTTCTACTTAAATCAAATTAATCTAATTCAATATAATCTAGATTTAACTCTACATTAAATGTATACAACTGCCTAATTACATTAATTCAATGTATTTAAATTAATCCATTAACTAAATTAAATTTACAAATCTGCATCAGTCATGCAAACAGGCATTACATATGAAATGAATTCTGTCTTCCATGCATTATAAATGGTAATTCACACAAATTGTATTTTTTTTTTTGACAGAGTATGTTTTGGCAGTTGCATAGTGGGTTGGATTTCGTGTAGTTTGTTAGAGAACTATGGCTCTGTGTATAGTAAATGCTGCTCAATCTGAAAGCAGGTGCTGAAGATTTACTACTAATCACACAACACAATCGTTCGATTAATCGTGCAGCCCTAGGGTCTTGTTTACCAAATAAGGACTGATAGATTAACAGAGCTTTCATTGGTGTTGAACCAGTGTTTGTGACTGAGCAACTGGGTATAAATGAAGCTGATTGCAACCACTGATCAGAGAACTACATCGGGGGTGTTAGAGTGTGCTTAGTTGAGTTTTGAGTCCATTGGTAAGAGGGTTTTCTGCTGTATTTTGATTCTTAGTGTGTTAAAACTTGTCAATGCATGTTCTTTACATTTATTTTGGATGATGTAAATAGAACTGTGTCAGCATGTGGATTTCTGCAGTATTCATTCTTGCTTTGGTTGTAAGTGGAGTCCAATCTAAAGGTAAGTGAACAATGGGCTGAGTTTGTTCTTTTTAATAAGTTTTCTACTCTCT
Organism: Carassius carassius; assembly: GCF_963082965.1. Taxonomy (NCBI): domain Eukaryota; kingdom Metazoa; phylum Chordata; class Actinopteri; order Cypriniformes; family Cyprinidae; genus Carassius; species Carassius carassius. The sequence goes on from NC_081760.1 coordinate 35,057,449, forward strand.
CATGACTGGTCAGGCTTCCTATTCATCAGTTAGTAAGAACTGCTTATATTTCTCTGCAGATTTTCAGCATGATGAAAGCTGTCCCACTGGCTGGGAAAAATTCCGGATGCAATGTTTTAAATATTTCAGTGACTTGAAACCATGGGCTGAGGCAGAGGCAAGTTGTCTTCTCTGTAGATGCTATGACCATAGGAGCAAGCCCCAAATTGTGTAATGAGTCATACTGTAACTGTTTTACACTTGTAATGCTAAAAATATAGGCACTGAAGTTAATTGAACTTTTTTTTTTTATGGTAAGTGGTTGGTCAATATAGTTCAGCTACATTTAAACAACTTTGTTAAATTTAAATATAGCTAAAGTTTTATTATTTGCAACCACTTACCATTAAAATTTAGTAAAGTCAATGAGGTGTTTTTATTTTTATTTTTTTTTGATCTCAAAAAGAAAAAAAAAAAATCTCCTGTTAGTTCTACTCTAATTCTACAAAAATGTTTTCTTTTTACATGGTCAAGGGTGTCTTTTAAAGAGGTCAAGTGTTTACTGATCAAACAAATCCTGTATCTCTGTGCCATGCATCTTTCAAAGTCCGCGTCATGCTCCCCTATATTTTAAGGGGTGTATATGGGGTTTGTTTTCAGCTTTCATTAAATGAAGTGCAATGCACTTAACCTTTTTTCATCCTGTCAGAAAAAGTGCCTTGAGCTCGATGGAAACCTTGCATCAGTCCATGATAAACGCACTAGCGGTTTCCTCAAGACCTTTCTGAGAAAATGTGCTAGTGGCATGCCCCGAACCTGGATTGGTGCTCATGATGCAATTAAGGTAACCTGTCTTCTCATTTACATTTAAATCTCAATCCAACCAGTGTTGGATTTGTCATATTTAGAGTGACCCATAAGTGTTGCTTGTTCACATTTAGTAAAAGCTGGTTTGCACTGCCCCAACAAACCAGAGTTTCACACGCAATGAAATCTGATGTTCATGTAAACCTACCACTGTAAGCGATGATAAAATGGTGGATATGGCAACAAGTTCAGTAATGTTGATGTAACGTTCTTAGAATAATGTCTGGTTTTGGAGTGATGGCTCAAAGTTTGACTACAGTGACTGGCTTACTGGTGAGCCAAATGATAATGGAGGAACCGAAAATTGTGTGGAGCTGGCCTATGGAGGTAAAATGTCCATATCTGAGGTTATTTAACAACCTCCTTGGTATTAAACTTGTAAAGGTTTCAGACCTCTACGTTTTATTACACTTATGGCTTCCTGTTTGCACTAAAGCCTATCTGACTAACTTCCTGAATGTAACTGAATTTCCACAGCTGAGCAACGCTGGAATGATCTGGACTGTGCCACTCCTCTCAGTTTCATCTGTTTGATTTCTCTTGCTGATTGTTAATCTGGTCTGTCCATCACCAGAGAGGCTTTGGTTTTTGGATCAATGTTAGTCACTGCAAAAATAAAACTGAAGTGGACTTTAACCCACATGTATGTTTTAATTTGTCTGTCTTGAGGGTGTGTTGGTTTTTAAACTTTAAACTAACCCTTTGGTTGGTTCCAACTGGAAGTCAAGGAAGGGACCTGTGTTTAATGGGCTTTGTAGGGTCAAGTGAGCAGTTTATACGGACAAGTATGTCACTATGTTTAAGGAATAGTGAGCGCAGGGGGACTCAACACCAGTGACGTTTGTATTCATTGGTTCAGACATCTACCAGGAGAGGGTGCAGCTAACATGCCACTTACTGTTTGACTTTATGGGAGGCCGTTTCAGCATAAAAACATTCCAGCATTACTCTAATTAGATTTTTACTAGTAACAATTCCAATTAGAGAGCTCTACAATTCCACTAGAGAGCTCTCTAATTCAATTGTTACTAGTAAAAATGTACTCTGTTACTAAACGTAACCTCGGTTCTCTCTAGAAGAGCGAACGAGTACTGCGTCTTAGCTAAGACGCTACGGGAAAAGTCTCTTTTCACGAAATACTGAAGCAAAAAATTATCCTTACTTTGTATTTTTGTAAAGCGCATTTGCAGCAGTACACAGCCATAGGCGAGACGGCTCGCTCGCTCATTGGCTTGTTCTGCGGCAACTGCACAGCCTATCGAGTGCAGGCTGATGCAACATCAGACCAATAAAGGCGCTTCGCGCCCTTCTTGCCACTTCCCGCCGAAACGGGTGTGGCCCAACCTATAAAAGGAGCTCGAAAAGGCTGACTCACCTGATTTATTTAATCGCCGAAGCGAACCAGAGTGAATCGTACGCACGGCAGAGAACGCAGTACTCGTTCGCTCTTCTAGAGAGAACCGAGGTTACGTTTAGTAACGGAGTACGTTCTCTTACGAGAGCTCTCTCGTACTGCGTCTTAGCTAAGACGCTACGGGAACCCGATGTTTTAAAACGCCGTGCGCGCAGGGATCACACACCAATAAACCTGAAGCAACATATATGACATCACACAGCCGAGGCAAGGCCTGACCAATGTGGCAATGCGGGTCTTACGCAATACTGCCCATATAACAGTCGGCAGCGCATAGCGCTCATGAATTCAGAATTCCCCTCAGGGCCCTGATTCTTCTATACCGACAGCAGCCTTGCTTGCAAGGCGGGAACCTCCAGGTTATAGAACCTGATAAATGTAGATGGCGAGGCCCAACCCGCCGCCATACATATATCCTGCAAGGAGATCCCAGTAGACCACGCCCACGACGAGGCGATGCCTCTTGTGGAGTGTGCTCTGACGCCCAACGGGCACTGAAGGCCCCTGGAAGCGTAAGCTAACGCTATGGCGTCAACTATCCATCTGGATAGAGTCTGTCTCGAAACAGCCATTCCTTTGGAACGTCCACCGAACGAGACAAATAGCTGCTCCGTCTCGAAAGGCAGCAGAGTGAGACACATAAGCTCTTAAAACCCTGACAGGGCAAAGAAGACTCGAGTCTCCATCCTCCCCTGACACCGGCAGGGCAGACAGGGCAATAACCTGAGCCCGAAACGGTGTGTTGAGGGATTTCGGCACATAACCGTGCCTAGGTTTGAGTATGACCCTTGAGTCATTGGGCCCAAACTCCAAGCACGACTGGCTCACCGAGAGCGTGTGCAAATCACCCACACGCTTCACAGAAGCGAGAGCCAACAAGAATACTGTCTTGAACGACAGATGCTGAAGGCTAACCGATTGGATAGGCTCAAAAGGGGGACCCTTCAAGGCCTCCAAAACCGCCGCGAGGTCCCACATAGGGACTGACGGAGGTCTGGGAGGATTTAGTCTCCTAGCTCCTCTGAGGAACCGGATGACAAAATCGTTCCTTCCTATTGACTGACCGGACGCCGTTTCAGAAAACGCCGCGATGGCCGCCACATAAACTTTTAGCGTGGATGGGGCTCTGCCCTTATCCAACAGCTCCTGTAGGAAGGAGAGGACCTCCGTCACCTCACAACTAAGGGGTGAATAACCTCGAGCTGTGCACCAGCTGGAGAACACCGACCACTTCGAGGCATACAGACGTCGTGTCGACGGAGCTCTAGCCTGAGTGATGGTATTTAGCACTCCCACTGCGAGATCAGCGGGTAACCGTTGAGTGCCCATACATGGAGGGACCACAACTCCGGTTGAGGGTGCCAAATCGAGCCCCTGGCCTGCGAGAGGAGATCTCTCCTCAACGGTACCGGCCATGGGGCGACATCTGCTAATTGCATCAAATCTGGGAACCATGGTTGGTTCTCTCACCCGTTCTATCACCTGCGGAAGGAGGGAGACGGGAGGGAACGCATAAAGCGGGCAGCACGGCCATTTCCGTGACAGCGCGCTTTCGTTCTTGGAAAAGAACGCGGGGCAGTGAGCGTTTTCGTGGGACGCAAAGAGGTCCACCTCCGCCATGCCAAATCTCTCCCACAATAGCCGAACTTTTTGCGGGTGTAGAGACCATTCGCCCGTAGGGACAGTGTCTCTGGACAGCCTGTCTGAACCCAGATTCTGCAGTCCAGGCACATGCACTGCTCTCAGCGAGCGCACGTTGCGTTGAGCCCAAATCAGGAGGCGTTCCGTCAGCCTGTACAGGTTTCGGGACCCAAGACCGCCCTGGCGATTTATGTAGGACACCACGGACATGTTGTCCGAACGGACTACGACGTGGTGATCCTTGATATGGGGACAAAAGCGCGTTCTCCACTGCCAGCATTTCCAGGCAGTTGATATGATGGAGCTTTTCCCGTTCTGACCATAGGCCAAAGGACGGTCTGCCTTCGAGCAGCGCTCCCCATCCCGAAGTGGAGGCGTCTGTCGACACCATTTTCACACTCGGGGAAGTCCCCAGGCTTACACCTGATCGGTACCAGCCGTTCGCTGTCCAAGGTGCTAGAGCCGCAACACAGCTCTGATCGACCTTGAAATGCAGCCGGCCAGACGCCCACGCTCTGCGCGGCACCCGAGCCTTCAGCCAGAACTGCAGGGGGTGCATGCGGAGCAGGCCCAGCCGCAGAACCGGAGATGCTGAGGCCATGAGACCCAGCATCTTTTGACAGTGTTTGAGCGACACAGTCGCGCCGCAGCGGAAAGAACTCGCTGCGCGCTGAATGCCCATCGTGCGCTGTGGTGACAGTCGCGCCGTCATGGAACACGAGTTCAGAACTATACCCAGAAACAGGATCGCCTGACTGGGGTTCAGCGAACTCTTCGCCCAATTGACACTGAGGCCGAGCTTCTCGAGGTGATCGAGTAAAACGGCCCTGTGGTCCACGAGCTCCGCTCGTGATTGGGCCAGAACCAGCCAGTCGTCCAAATAATTCAGCACTCGTATGCCTCTGAGTCTGAGAGGAGCGAGCGCTGCATCCATGCACCTCGTAAACGTACGAGGAGCTACGGACAAGCCGAATGGCAGGACTGCAAACTGGTATGCCTGGCCCTCGAAGGCGAATCTCAAAAACCGCCTGTGGTTTGACGCTATCTGTATTTGAAAATATGCGTCCTTCAGATCTATTGACATGAACCAGTCCCCTCCGCGAATCTGCGCGAGGAGCTTCCTGGTCGTGAGCATTTTGAAACTGCGTTTCATCAATGCCTTGTTCAGCTGTCTTAGATCCAGTATGGGCCTGAGACCCCCGTCTCTCTTGGGCACCAGAAAGTATCTGCTGTACAGCCCCCCCTCGCTTTGAGCTTGAGACACAGGCTCTACAGCCCCTTTGCTCAACAGTTTTGATATTTCGGCCCGAAGTATGTGCGCTTCTTCTGTTTTGACCGTAGTTTCGACGCGCGGTGGGCGTCGAGAAAACTGTAGCGAGTAGCCTCTCTTTATAATGCCTAGCACCCAATCCGAAACCCCTGGAATCGCTGACCATGCATCTGCATGAATGGCTAAGGGCTGGATGTGACACGCGCTTTGTTGACTGGGCAACGGCGGCGCTCGAGTGTGCTGCGCATCTGAGGCGGGGAGCGCGCTGATCACAGCGGGCAGATCGCTCATCCTCGACCCCGTTCCGGCGCTTAACCGACTGGAGGGAGGCTGAGCGGGTCCCGTGGGACTCAATATATCTGCGAGTAACCGTGGGCTGCATGTGTGCACTTTTACCACTTCCAACTCGCCGTCTGCCTGTGCAGAATGTACGCGCACAGGCCTCGTTTTTACAGAAGCCCCGCGCCGTAAGTGACATAGTGTAGTGTAGTGGGCACTGGGAAGTGGGCACGTTTACTTGCGGCGCGCTCGACCGATCTGTGTCGATCTTATGTGCGCAAGCCCTGTGTGCAGGGCTGTGCTTACATGCGGGGATGGGCACTGGGTAGTGGGCATCGTCACTGCATTTAAAGCACCATCGGCCGTGGCCGGACGAGCGTGCACGGGTTTCGTTTTTACAGAAACCACATGACGCGTGTGACATAGTAATTGTGGGCACTGAGGGGTGGGCACGTTTACTATGTAGTGTGCGCGACCGACTTGAGTCGACATTATGAGCGCAGGCCCTGTGTGTAGGGCTGTGCTTACATGTGGAGATGGGCACTGAGGAGTGGGCATCATCACAACATTTATAGCACCATCGGCCGTGGCCGGAACACCAGAAAAAACACTGTTTTTGTGAAACATCTGGGTAGCCGTGATAACGGCTTTTGTGTGCAGGCAAGCGGGCACTCGTGCAGGCTTGCGCATTGCAGAAGACACTGAGGCAGTCGCAACTCTTGGAACTGCAACAGCGGCGCGCTTGGGTGAGAGCTCGGCCGCAGCGGAACTCAAACACCGGCGCTTTCCCAGCAGTGCTAGGATGCTTTCGGGGCTTCTGGCTTCACCGCAATCCTCTGCCGCGGCTCCCGCGGCGCGGGGCGACGGCTCGAAGAGCGAGAACGGGGTCCTGAGCTGCGTTGCTGACGCTGTCGTGATGGCGCAGCAGGAGGCGGTGGGCGTGACTGAGAGCTCTGTGGGGCCGGTCTAGACCGGCTAGCTGCAGAACTGGAGCGCTTCGGCAAGAAGTGCTTGAACGCCTGTGAAGCTTTCTGGTCCTCGGCGAATCTCTCCACAAACTCGTTGACGGAAGATCCAAAGAGGCCGACAGGAGTTAGCGGATCGTCAAGAAACGCAGCGCGCTCAGACTCATTGATGTCAGAAAGCGTCAGCCACAAATGCCTCTCAGCCACCGTAGCGGAAGCCATAACCCGTCCCATGGCCTGTGCAGCGGACTTAGTAGCGCGGAGGGAGAGATCCGAAGCACTCCTCAGATCCGCGAGACAGATCGCTTCAGGTCCCATCTCATCCAGCTTGCGGAGAAGATCGCCCTGGAAAATCTGTAGCGTCGCCATGGTGTGTAACGCAGACGCAGCCTGCCCAGCAGCAGAGAATATCCGTGCGAGCAGCGATGACGTCATGCGGCAGGCTTTGGATGGCAACGCCGCCTTAGTCCGCCGTCCAGCAGAGGGCGGGCAAAGGTGCGCTGCTATAGCCTGTTCCACCGGCGGAAGTGACAGGTAGCCTCTGTTCTTAGCACCGTCCAGTGTGGAGAATGCTGACGAAACAGATGAGCGGATTCTCGCCGAGAATGGAGCGTCCCAAGCCTTCGCCACTTCTTCGTGAAGCTCAGGAAGAAAAGGGACGTGTTTTGAGCTTGAGGAAGAGCGCTCATCCGGAAGATAGCTACCATCCAGCCGGGAACGTGAAGGGGGCGCTGGTGCAGACCACTCGAGGCCGAGGCTCGCCGCGGCCAACGAGAGTACATGCATCAGCTCCTTATCGATATCCCCCTGTCTGCTGGGCCTCTGAGCAGCGGGCGCGAGATCCACGGAGCTCGCCCAACCCTCACTGCCCGAAGCAAGCAGAGAGCACGTGTCTTCTTCCTCCGACGCGGGCCTGAGATCCACTTCCTCCGATGACGCGTCGGCAAGCAGCGGACGCTGAGCATCGGGAAGCGATGCAGGGGAGACCGGCGAAGCGGAGGGAACCGGCGAGCTCGGCCTGGAGGAGGTTCTGGTAGGCGATGCGAGCGGCGCTTCTTACGGCGCTGCGGCGCAGTGGATGATGCAGGCTTCGAGAAGGATGCCAGGCGAGTCCTCAGAGTCACCATAGGCATCAACTCGCAATGAGGACATCCGCCATCAGCGAGCGCGAGCGCTGCATGGTCTTCACCCAGACAGGAGACGCAGATGACATGACGATCTCCTTCGCTGAGCGGGGTTCTGCACAAGCCGCACGAAGGCATCTTTAAAAAGACGCAGCTCTTTTGTGAATGTGCGTCGCAGGGCGAACACACACACACAGAATATCACAGAACAAGGATTATAAAGGATATGGGCGCCGGATAGCGCAGCAGGAACGGCAGTGGAAGGCGGCGGTGCCAGCGGCTTCAGGATGGCTCGTCCTGCTGATATGCTCTTCCAGACGGCGCTTGCTTCCTCGTGATCCAGCGATGCGTGAGCTTTGCTGAAGAGATGAAAAATCAGGTGAGTCAGCCTTTTCGAGCTCCTTTTATAGGTTGGGCCACACCCGTTTCGGTGGGAAGTGGCAAGAAGGGCGCGAAGCGAACATTATTGGTCTGATGTTGCATCAGCCTGCGCTCGATAGGCTGTGCAGTTGCCGCAGAACAAGCCAATGAGCGAGCGAGCCATCTCGCCTATGGCTGTGTACTGCTGCAAATGCGCTTTACAAAAATACAAAATTAAGGATAATTTTTTGCTTCAGTATTTCGTGAAAAGAGACTTTTCCCGTAGCGTCTTAGCTAAGACGCAGTACGAGAGCGCTCTCGTAAGAGAACTGAATTAGACGGCTCTTTAATTCCATTCTTACTAGTAACCATTCTAATTACAGAGCTCTATAATTGTATTACTAGTAGAAACTCCTATTCATGAGATGCAAAACAGATTGCAGATTTCCTGCCTACAAAAGTGCGTTTCAAAATAAAAGCCCTGTAGCATGGTTCTAAAGTATCCTGAAATATTTTACAGACTTGGGTAACATATTAATCATGTTCGCATTAAAGGAAAATTAAGATGATGCCTGAGATGAAAGTCTTTTGACAAACTTTATATTTAGGAGTATAAATTAATTTTAAATATTTACAGTGTTTAGTATTATGCAATAATAGAATGATTGTGTTTGTTTAGTAAAATATAAAACATTAGGCCAAATAGTCTTAAACTTTTTTTTTTTATAAATTGTGACTCGAGGTAAAATCTAGCCAAAAGGTTTTTTTTTTTCTCCAGGTTGCAAGATTTTATATTTTGCCTTCAAATAAGCTTTATGCCTGTTGTGGTTGTATGTGTTCAGGGCTCCAGACTAACTTTTTTCACTAGGAGCACAGTGGCCCCCAACTGAAAATTTTAGGGGAACAACCAGAAAATTTAGGGGCGCACACCGTAGATCAACATGCTAACCAAATCTACTAACCACTGTATTACTGATAAATACTTTAATAGATGAAAAAATCACAATGTGCTGTTTCAAATTCAGTGTCACATTTTATTCTGCACTTTTGAAGATGCAACAAGGTAAACTGACAGCACCATCGCTGTCATGACAGTTCAAATAGTAAACAAAATACCATACATTCAGAATAAAAAAAAAAAAAGTTAGTAACAAATTGGTCATTTCACAGTTACAAACAATACTTAAATGTATGTAAACATTAGGGGCACTGGCCAATAACATTCTACTAGAACATGTAGGCCTAAACAACTTGAGCCTTTACTCACTCCCCCTTAGAGCAGATCCTCCTGTGTTCCATTAGGAGGCTCAGAAGGCCAGCCCTCGTAATTTGGCCTCCTAGACCTTTTACCTTGACTGAACCATGTTTGTACAGCTTCCTTGGCATCAAACTCTTGTAAACTAGGTCCCTCCATGCTAATTCGAATCAAGTCATCCACAGTGTCTACATGCAGGGACCCCTGACATGAGATTTAATCCTCTTCTGAGCAGAAAATCCCCTTTCACATATAGCAGAGGAGACCAAGAGGACCAGCATGATGTGAACAAGATGTAGGATGTTCTACAAAGAATGGATCATTAGTGTAGGTTTTTGTTATTTAATCAAAAAGTAATAATTACTGACTTAACAAGGATATGATCATAATGGGGTACCTTGTAATCAGAGCAGAATGGCAACTTAGTTACCATCATCCCCCATATGGCACGGTAAGACTTGTCCATGTAGTTCCTAAAAATGAATGTCTTCATGGATTGATACTCCTCTCTAGCCAGATGGAAATCACAGCCATTTGTGAAAAGAGTGAAAGGAAGAACTGACCAAACAATCTAGGTTAAGGATCAAAGTAGATGTTTGAAATGTTGCTCTGTGTTATACTTTTTATATCTTTATGATAATTTAAAAAGAGTCACTAACCTTGTTAAGACAGAGGAAAAGTGGTCTAGCAGGAAGTCCAGCTCCTCTGCACCATAGTCTGTCAGCTCTCGTTGCTCTGCGGGCCAGGAATCATGACTGAATATCTTGAATGACTTCACTGCCTTTGCTGATGTAGACTCTTCATCTATCAATGAATAGAAGTACAGAGTTGAGAGAAAAAGAAAAATGATGATAGCTTATCTTATTTTCACAGATTTTTTAAAATATATAATTATGTGGTTTCACTTACAAAGCAGACTGCTGAATCTTTGCTTTAAATGAAGCAAAGTGCAGTCGATGGTTGCTCTCACTGCTTGTTGTAGCTTAGGTGTGCTTGCCATGGAGAGTCCTTCCTTTCCCAGCCCAGCAGCTTCACCTTTGATGGTGATCCCCTGGGTACAAAAAACATTCAACATTTAGACAAGAAATAAATAAATAAATAAATCAACTCCAAATCTAAAATTTACTTAAAAAAAAACTGCTCACCTGAAACTTGTACAAAAGGTGAGTCTCCCCCTCCCCCTCTTGTTGTCTTCTCTGGACCTGAAGGTCTGCCAGTAATTCTGCCAGCCTCCCACCTGGCTTGCATCTCACTGACATGGCCTCAATAGTTGCAAGGAGATTCTCAATCCCATTCACAGCCTGTAAAACATTTTCCTTGTGAAAAACAAGGGTAAAAGCTACATATTCCAAAATTATTTGTTTAACTATATTCTTCTTAACATGTCAACATTACCTGAGGCAAAATAACTTCATTTCTTTGGAGAAGAAAGCTGAATTTACTTATGGCCTCAAACAAGTCAGCCAACAAGTGACAGAAACCCACAAAGCTTCCATCTTCCATCATCTTCTTGACCTGCAAGACATAACCAATTACTAACCACTAACCACCAATATCAGTAATTTTGTATGCCTCCTAAATATGAAATCATTTTGAAATTAAATACAGACCTTCCTTGATCTCCCAGCAGTATCAGCATTGGTGGATGATGCAGTCAAATGTTCCATGTGGTAATACACTGCTGTGAACTGGCCAGGGTTCTGCAGATTTTTTTCCTTTCCTCCAGGTTTTAACAAGGTTTGGAGGGCCCGGTTCACATGTGGTAGCCAGCGTTACACGAACACCCAACTCCTCTCCAAGTGCTCGTAGTTCTCTCATAGACTTGCTGCTCAAGTGATATGTCTTCCAAACCATGTTGAGGAGATTGCAGACATGGTCCACCATCGGAATTTTCCTTTGTACAGATAGCATTGCCAGCTCCAGTCTACAATTACAATGAATTAAACTTAAAATTAAACATGCATTTTTTAGGTTACTACCCTATCTTTATTCTGAAGATTCACATTTAACCTACCTATGTGACATGCAATGAAAAGGGACAATAAAAGCCCCTGCCTCAGCTTGGAGGAGGGCTATTACCCCTCCTTTATGCCCGAGGTTGACAGCTGCACCATCAGCTCCCATGACAACGGTCTTCTCTAACCACCCTGTTTCTGTATGGAAGGCAGTTTCAGCATAAAAACGTTCCAGCGTTACTCGTCTTAATTATATTTTTACTAGTAACAATTAAATTAAAGAGCTCTATAATGTAATTTGTACTAGTAACAATTACAATTATAGAGCTCTATAATTCAATGTTTACTAGTAACAATTACAATTACAGAGCTCTATAATTAAATTTTTACTAGTAACAATTCCAATTAAAGAGCTCTACAATTAATTTATTACTAGTCATATGTCTCCATTGACTACCATTCATTTTTAATTATAGAGCTCTGTAATTCAATTGTTACTAGTAACAATTAGGATTATAGAGCTCTCTAATTGAAATGTTACTAGTAACAATTACAATTATAGAGCTCTGTAATTCAATTGTTACTAGTAACAATTACGATTATAGAGCTCTCTAATTGAATTGTTACTAGTAACAATTGAATTACAGAGCTCTTCAATTGATTTATTACTATTAAAAATACACATTAATATGGAAGGGCGTTTCAGCATAAAAACGTTCCAGCGTTACTCGTCGTAATTGTATTTTTACTATTAACAATTAAATTAAAGAGCTCTATAATTTAATTTGTACTAGTAACAATTACAATTATAGAGCTCTATAATTAAATTTTTACTAGTAACAATTATGATTGTAGAGCTCTCTAATTCGGTTTTTACTAGTAAAAATTACAATAATAGAGCTCTACAATTAAATTGTTACTAGTAACAATTACAATTACAGAGCTCTATAATTAAATTTTTACTAGTAACAATTATGATTATAGAGCTCTCTAATTCAATTGTTACTAGTAACAATTCCAATTAGAGAGCTCTACAATTCATTTATTACTAGTCATATGTCTCCATTGACTGCCATTCATTTTTAATTATAGAGCTCTGTAATTCAGTTCTTACTAGTAACAATTAGAATTAGAGAGCTCTGTAATTGCAATCTTACTAGTAACAATTGCATTACAGAGCTCTGTATTCGGCGACATATCATTATGCTAATCGTGCCTTATGCATATTCAACTGGGGTATATAAACAGGCAGGCGGGAAACTTTGGCGCCCCCAGCCGACATGGACGAAGTACACGGTGGAGAGGCAGGGCAAGCGAGAAGCACCTGGCTGCAGCCTGCAGACCTACTCTTATTGGTTCAATCGTCTTTCATAGACTTACATGATAGGAAATGTGTGCGTAGTTGGTGTAGGACGGAGAATGCTGTCTAAAAGGAGGGCTATTACCCCTCCTTTATGCCCGAGGTTGACAGCTGCACCATCAGCTCCCATGACAACGGTCTTCTCTAACCACCCTGTTTCTGTATTTCGTGGGAAGTCGTGGCCTAATGGTTAGAGAGTCGGACTCCCAATCGAAAGGTTGTGAGTTCGAGTCCCGGGCCGGCAGGAATTGTGGGTGGGGGGAGTGCATGTACAGTTCTCTCTCCACCTTCAATACCACGACTTAGGTGCCCTTGAGCAAGGCGTCGAACCCCCAACTGCTCCCCGGGCGCCGCAGCATAAATGGCTGCCCACTGCTCCGGGTGTGTGCTCACAGTGTGTGTGTGTGTGTGTTCACTGCTCTGTGTGTGTGCATTTCGGATGGGTTAAATGCAGAGCACAAATTCTGAGTATGGGTCACCATACTTGGCTGAATGTCACTTCACTCACTCACTCACTTTCTTAAAATATTCAAGTAGCTACAACAAAACCGATGACATTAATTCACCAGTGAGAGGCAGCAGTGCGCTAAATGCGCAACAGGATCAAAACAACAGAAGAAGAAATAAGGACAGTGAGCACAGAGACATATCGGACATATCTAGGGCCCTGTCCCAAATGGCACACTCCGGACTTGTGGACTTCCTCAGAGTCCACACTTCGGTGACGTCATGTAGTGCAGACCTATAGGGCCCTTAGCGCGAGTCCGCGAGGGTGCATTGAGAGGTATTTTGGGACAGACTCGATCGTCACGCCGGAAACAGGAAGAAGGTCTGGTTGACTTATCCCTCTCCATACGGAGCTGAATAAACTTAAAGGTCATCTCATCAGTCCCTTTATTAGAAAAATATTACAAATATCATTAAACAAATTACAGTCTTTAGCATAGAGAACAGGATTAATTTTAATTTCCCAAATAATATGTCCATGTGAAATACACAGCCTGCTTTTACAGTTCTATAATTGTAAATGCCACCTGGGGATTAGAATAGATGTCATGGTTATTTAAATGATAAATACATTTGTACATAATAATACATAATGTTAAATTTTAACACAAAATTAAAATGAGTTTAAGAAAAATGTATAGGTTTCAATATTCATACTACGTTTATATGACTCATAAAGCCATGACATTCGGTTCTATTTATGTAATGAATCATAATGCGATCGTATTATTTAACGCGCTATTATTATGTTTGAGATATCAACTGGTCGATAATGTTTGTATAACTGTAAGTAACAACTGGTAAAATGTACGCCTATGTCATAAAAAACATTGATACTTTTACACTTAAATATTCTCTTCTCAGCCATGTTTACAGTCCGTGAGCGAAATATCCTCCCATCTGTTGTCTGATTGGTCTTTCGCAAGGATTCCTGGGTAATTGAAGTGCGTGGAGCCTGCTTCTATGCGGGCTTCGCGGAAGACCGCTTTAAGGGTACAAAGGGGGCGCTGCTGAGCACACTTCGGAGCGTTAAAATGCTGAATGGGACGGCCTACGGACTCGTAGACTCGGCGAGCACGCGCATTTCAAGTCCACGAGACCGAAAGTCCACATGAAGTGCGCGATTTGGGACAGGGCCTATGGGTGAGCATGGCAGCAAGCAAAGTTTTGAAGCTGCGTCGAATTTGCTGAAACTAAGAAGTAGAAAGACTGTTTACATTTCACCTCTGGACAAAGAATGATTGATTACATCTACACAATAATAATAAGGTAAGTTAACTGCTAATTTGAACTGACTAACATTAGCTCCTTGTCAGGACCAGTGTTTGCTAACAGGGAGCAACGATCTTTGCTATTCTGCTATTAGAACAAAAACTATAGAAATACACAACCTGTGGCACATTTGGTTAAAGGTAAAAACTTTTAAAGACTTTTTTTTAATTTAATTTTCTCAAATTGAAAAATGTTTTACTAGTTAAAAAAGAAAGCATGTAAATTCCGAGGAACAATTCAAGAACATGCAAGAAGTCGTCAATATGATCTTTATGTGCCACTTATAGTATTTATTGTTAACAGTAATCTTTTGCAAAATTTCCTCTATGATTTTATAAAACTGAGGCATTGGCCACTTTTTAGGTTAAAGGCATTTTTCAGTTTACAAATTTATTTTCATCATTTTAATACTATCATAGTCATTACGTGATCAGACATATAAGGTATAAACTGAATGAGCTCGTTGTTTTGCAGTAACTATTTCTTTGCTGTGTTAAAAACACTGAGTACTGTAACAGAAGAAATGCTGCTTTTGAATTGGTTTTATTACTGAGGCCTCAAATAGAGATGTATAGAACATTTATTTCTATTGTTAAACATGCAAATATCAAGAAATGAATGTGTCCTTGTTCTACAATTCACAACATTAGTGGAACTTGCCTTTATATGAAGAATTATTTTTCATATTTAGGAAAAAAAGCTTGTGTCAGCTGTCTTCTCTGAGCAGCGGTCTTGTGATCACCGGCCTCAGTATAATAAAGTTGAGGTATTTCAACAGCCGTAGAGCAGTTTTGACTCAATCATGTGCTATGCTTTATTTGCAATTTCTAATAATTTATTGCAGTTACAGAATACCTGTAACCGTATTTGTAAATGTGTTTCTTTTCACATATCTAAGAGTACACTTCACATCCTAGAACCCATAAAAATGTATGTTGCTACCTTAAATGTTTAATTTTTTTTATTATATTTATTAATAATATTTAAAATAAACAGCGTTTATTGACTTCAATGACTTCTTTATTGACACTTTGAAAAACATGTTTTTATTGTAATTTTTACATTTCTTAAGCTTAGTTTTTCTTTTTTAACTAATTAAAAATGCAGATTTGACAGAACTACACACCCATCTGAGGCCTACCAGTTTTAATTCATGATCGCCCCGGATACTTCTACAACTAACCCGCCTGGTAAGTTCTCATAGTTAGTAACACCTTAAAGAAGCACATCATTTTAGAAAAAATACCTGTGTATTTGCTGGTATAGTACTGAGATACCTTTATAAAGATTAATTTTGATTACATACCTAGTTCAATCAAAAATGAAAAATGTGTCATTTAATCTCCCTCCTGTCATTCTATTCCATAAAAAACTGTGCATCTTCATGACACGAATGAAGATATTTAACCCAAATCTCTGACACCCAAGAAACCATCAAATCAATCTAGATGAATGGAGCCGATTAATCAACTTTTTGGGCCAAACTGTTCAATGAATTGTAAGGAGCAGTTTCAGTTATATTTCCACTTGAACTCTGTTAGGCATGGTCTGGTGAACTGTTCTTGATCCAGAACTGTTAGCTGAACACACTGAACGTGCTGTAGAAAGCCTAGATGATAGTCACTGCTCAGGGTTTGTTGTTTGTTTTTGCCTAGCCACCAGTTTCTCTGTAGCTGGGCAACATGCTATTTGAGTTAAGTAAACTAGGTAATATTAAAATTAAAAGTAATATTTAATCTTTCATAACATGGGTGCTATTTACATCAGGTTCGATATCTTAACTATTGCATTACTAAGGCAATGACTGACACGTTTATGTTGCATTCAAAAGAGCTCTGTTAACAGCCCAACAGTGAAAAATTAAACCATATCCGTATTAGCACAGAATGGAATGGTTAAGCATTGAGAATTAAGAATGGTTTGGCTCAAGTCTTCAAAAGAGACGTGATTGCTATATGATCAACTGTCTAAACTTTTGGGTAAATAGACATTCAGTTAAAGGACAGAAATTTCTGGGATTTCACTGAAAATGTCTTTATTTGGGTTCTGTAAATAACTAAAAGTCATGGGTGAGTAAATGATGACATGAATTTCAAGTTTGGGTGAACTAACCCAATGTTATGGCAGTGTAGGCAAGACCGAAAACACTGAAAACTGATCATCCACATTTCCTGCTAATATTGTGTTTATTTGGTTTTATACAGGTGTCTGATGTTGATGCAGTCTGGGCACTAGTATATGTTGGCTTGCTGACTATCACTGACGATGAAGCACTTCTCCAAATCTTGACCCCTTGTCTTCTGCCATCATTGTTCAGGGTAGTACTACAAAGAACTGTCTCCAGGGTCTACCTCCAACATTTGCTTCCCGACCACCATGTGCTACGTTTGGATCACTGCTACATGTGGGTTACCCTGATACTGTGAAGAGCACCTACAATATGATGCTTGACTTGGGACAGAAAAAAAAAAACATTGGCAACTTGTGTGGCCAACTCATTGCCGTATTTAAAATCATTGTACCGCTACCTCCATTGTTTAACATAACCAAAAGCAGATTGTTTTTGCTTTGTTTCAAATTTTTTGTAATACAAGTTAAAACTACATTGAAAAAAATATATCATCTTTAACTTTGAACTGTCACTACATTTGATTTAATTATGTGTGTGAAGAATAGAACATTGTTGACATGAATTTGTAATAGATTTTTGAAGTATTTAAGTTACTAGAGTAATGGTAACTTTTTTTAAGGCAATTGGTCAAAACTAGATTTCTGTTCAAGTAAATACAACTTAGAAATTCCAAGTCGCAGGAAATGTTACTTGATTTAGCTAAACTTAAATAAGTTGTTTGAAATACGTACATAGTATAATGTACTTAATTTAGTTGTTGAAAATAGTGTATTTGCATGCTTTTTTATAATAAGGTTTACTCATTATAATTTACAGTGCAGTCAACCTCCCTGCCCAGTGCACACTAGTGAGATCAATTCAGAACACTGTAACTGTAATAAAGTACTGTTACTATACTGTACTACACTGTGTGATTCTTTCAGCTCTCTCTCCAGTGCTAGGATGCATTTTTAAAGCAGTCACCTGTGCTCCTGTTCATAATTTCCTGAGATGCTACTGAATGCTTGCTTATGGATAATTGTGTGTTATTTGAGTTCACACTGTGACAATAGAGTTAACTATTTGATGTGTTTGTGTTTTATGAATGAGAACATAAAATATCTGTAAAATGAGGCCAACTTTGGAGAAATCATTTTAAAAAATTGTAATGTGTGTATATATGAATATTATAGAATATTATAATTTCTAAACTACTAAATTATTAAAACATTACATGATTGAAGTGGCCCATGGTCCATTGTTAATTTCGAATTTGGCCTTTGGATTTAACTATTAATGCATTAAACCATTTTCAATTTATGTTTTCTGGTGGACAAAACACTTAAACTTATAGAAATGTTGTCTTTTTGGTTTATACTGTCCTTATCTTGGTGCCATTAGTTATATATGATGTTTACAAGAAAGCTATGAATTGGTTGTTCCTGGTTGTTGTTTTACATGTGCACTTCTAAATAACATTGTAAGTTCATTGATTAGATATACTGCAGTGTAATCATATTTTCGTCAGCATTCTGAAGATTATGAAATATTTGGGGATTTGGAGGAGCTAAATTGTTATAACATGCAGGTTTTTCTTTCTTTTTGCTCCGAACAAAAAACAAACAAACAAAAAAACACTTACCTACAGCACTTAAGACATTTGACAAAATCACACACAAATGAAAAAAAATATATATATATAAAAACGACAAGGCGCATGACGTCAAGTAGCTTTTCACGCGACGAAAGTGTCGCGCTTCTTATCACACGTCTTTGGTCACGGCAAGGTACGCGACGATCGACACGATGATTGCTTAGTTTGCAAATCAAATGCATAAACCACACCCCATACGTGTACTAAGTACGTCTGAACTAGCTACGTCGCCTTACAAGACGCCTGATATAAACGCCGTCTCAATATACGTCGCCTCACAAGACGCCTGATATATATGTAGTCTCAATATACGTCGCTTTACACGAAATGTAAAGTTTGCATTACAGTAGATGCATTTGTAACAGGTTGTTATTTAGATATTTCCCAAAACGTGGTAATAGTGCATAATAATTACTGCATGAAGTCTATTTTATGTTTGATAAATTCTGTTTATCTGTTAAGTTGGTGTTGAAGTACAGCACATTAATGTTCAGTTTGCTTGGATGCTACAAAAAGTAGGGAAAAACTGAGAGGAAATGCATGATTTCTGCTTGAATTACAGTTCTTTCTTGTTTCCTTGTGATCTTGACATAGAAGAGTGTAATTTTAACAGAAATAAAGTTGTATTTATAATAGATATTCATTAGACATTCGATCTTTAACATTAAATTGCGTCGAGAACAAAGTCGTTCTAAGCAAACATGCTTAGGTTTATTAATTTATAATATTTGGGACGCTAAGGCTGTGATATTAATGTTGTCCACTAGATGGCGCCATGGGATTGATTTTAACCCAAATGTGCTTCGAGAAGTTTTAATCCTTATGAATTGAATCAAACGCGATGATCTACTTCATTTGCATAACTATGGTGCGCTGACAGTATAGTTTTATATAATTACAGTACATAGAAATCTTTGAATTTTATATTTATCATTACATTAACTTTTATAGACATCAATAAGACATAGGCTAAAACATCAAGATAGGATTAAATACAACCCCAAATCAGAAAAAAGATTTTTAAAATGCAATAAAATCAAGATCTTATAATAAAATCGTAATTCTATTACGTTTATTTGATTGGCAAAAGTGCAAAGAAAAGATTTTCAATGTTTTGACTGACCAAATAATTGGTAATCTATAAATATAAGATAACTGGGACAGAGACATGTTTAACACTGTGTCCCAGCAACTCTCTTTTAAATTACAATGTTTAATTGTTTGTAAATCGAAGATACTAATAGTTTTTTACAAGACTTCAGCTGCTCATCAGTCTGTGGTCATCATTGCCTGGATGTCCTTTTCATGATGGGTTAGGGTTTATGATGTTCAATATAGGAGACAGATCTGGACTGATCTAGCACATTCACCCTGTCTCTACCAAACCATGCTGTTGTAGTGCATGAATGAGAGAATGACAGAAAGAGATCTGGCGTTGTCTTGGTCTAATAACCATGGACTTCTCTTGAAAGATGTCATCTTGATGGCAGTATATGTCTCTGTACAATACCAATGACATGTAATGCCTCCATGTCAGTGTACCCTCACACATGCCAGTCACCCATGCCTCTTGCTCTGATAAACCCCCATCCAATAACAAATGTTTGCTTTTGCATCTATCACTGGTAAAAGTCTGGATGGCCCATTGGTCTTTGGGACTGAGAACTCATCTGTTTTTCCCAGTGGACTCATCTGAGCACATCACACATTTCCATTGTCTCTGACTATCTGAGAGAATCCGTGGCATCACTGCATAGAATTGATGTATCGCTTTCTGATGAGTCAAACCTGATAGCCTGACCTATTACCAATTTACTCTGATTATAGACAGTTTGAACCCTTTTAGCCCTGAGGCTTCACCTCAGTGAAGGTATTGTTTTTTGCTTTGACATACACAAAAATAATGACTCATAACTCAAAAACTGTAGCAAGGAGAGTCAAAAGGATGGTATCATTTGATACAAATCTTTCTATATTTTTAGAGGGAAAAATCTTTGCCCTCTGAATATTCTCATGTGGAGAAATAGATGATAAAATGTAAGAGAAATTTGCGTGGTCAAGGGATATTTTTTTATATCTCTCTTATATTTATCTCAAGATAAATCGAGCGCAGCGTTAGTTCAGTCAGGCCATGGAGGCAAGGCTGTGAACAGCTGATGTGGATATCTGTCAAATCACTCCAATCACCATCTCTCTCCTATTAGACACGGGACATATATATATACACGTGGCACCACTGCTCGGTAAGTATGCTCAACGGCTTGCAACCCTCCCTCCCCATTATAAGCATGAGCACATTACTGCGCACCTTCTGGCTGTCGTCTTCTTTGTTTCAGATCACTAAGGCTTCCTAAATCTTAGCTGGTATGGACCTCACAGTGGAGAGACACTCATCTTCATAACCAGGCTACAGGATAGACGTCCCTCTGCCACATCTACATGATTATCACTGTTTGCTTTAAAGACTTATTAAAAGTCTTAATTGTTATATATTTCTAAATTCATGGTTCCAGGGGGTTAATGTTAAAGCTCTTGTATGTTCAGTTATTCTGGGAGCAAGAACCCCCATAAGGAACCATACCGCCAAAGATAAATTGTGTTCAATATACTCAAGTAAACTTGCCAAAGTGGTTCCTGTCTGAAATAAGGTAGGAGAACATTTCATTTTTGGTGATGTTCTACATGATTCATTCATGTATTTGCATTAAATTTTATGGTGATATCATGAAGTAATCAAAAGTTACAGCATTTGGAACCAAGCTAGCCTTTCTCTTAGTCCTTGACAGTTTAGAAACTTTTGTTTTGAATTTCAAGTTTAGTCAAAGTCCTAAATAATTACACTTGTTTTATTTTACTATGAGACCTTTCAAATTACATATGACAACGACTAACTGAGCTGTATGATGTTTCTGACATATTAGGGTACATGGCACAAAAAAAATATTTAATTTCTTTAATTATATATATTTATATAAGTTATATAAAAGATAAAATACAGAAACATTCTAGGTTTTATATTCTGCTTGCCAAGTGTTCAAAGGATATTTCCAACTGATTTCTTTAATTCATGGGTTTAGGTATTATTCACACGAAAGACGAAATGGGTTGTTTTGATTTTAGACTCATTTCAATTGTGAGAATCTGCTGTAAATAATTATGACATTTTCCACAATCAGAGCATGTGTTATGACATGACCAGCATAAAAATCCACAAGAAAGTTACACAATGTGCACACTTGGAGTTTATAATTCGATGATGAATATCTTTAGATCTATGACAGATTATGGTAAACTCTTTTTAATCAGGAGAATTTCCTGAAAATAATGACATCCAATTATGTGCATGTTTCTTTATGAGGAATATCTATCTATCGATCTGATCGACTGATTATGGTAAATTTTGGATTATTAATCAGAAGAATTTTCTGAAAAGAATGTGCCATTTTTCAAGATCTATGCATGTTTGGCAGGAGTGCAACCTCTGATTTAGTTTTTATATATATATTATTTAATTAATTAATATTTTGCTCAGCTCCATGTCATAATTAATTTTTATGTATTATAGCTTTATGAGAGATATCTTAGGATCTCAATGATGGATTTTCTGCAAATAATGACGTGCCTTTTTCTATGATATATGATATTTCATGAGGTTATGAACGAAATCGCCATTACAGATATCTTTGATGTTTTTTTGTTTTTTTTGCCAAGCTCCTGTGTAGTTTAATGCGTGTTATAACTTCATAGGAATATTTTTAGATAATGACGGATTATAGTGATTTGGGGCTCTGTTTAATCAGGAGAATCTAAATTATGGTATTTATTTTTGTTTTATGTTTTACAAAGTTATGAGCAAAATAAATAAAGCCCAAAAATAATATTACTTACATTCATTAGAGCTGAGATATTCGAAGCTTTTAAATAATTTTTTGGTTATTTCATTCAGGGGTTACTTACTAATTTGATTATTTTTCATGCAGGAGGTGTTCTTTCACTTTCATTTTTATTAAATTTTTTTTAAATTCTTTTTTTTTTTTTTGCAGCCATCAAAATTAAATGTTTATATTTACAAAATATATTTAATCTTTTAAATTATTTTATTTGTACTTTTAATTAAATAACAGTTAAAGATTAAAGATTGTATTGTAAAACATTTACAAAAACTCCAACCGATAATTTATTTGTTATTAAATGATTAAACTTTCATCTGAAACATCACATGGTTTTCTTCTTGTGACTTTTACTCAACTTTAAATATTTAATAATTGTCTGTTTTGTTTTTAAGTCATCAAAACAGTTGGATCATAATATGAAAGTATACTTAGATTTATAAACTACTTCTCCGGGTGTGTGTGTGTGTGTGTGTGTACACTTTGGATGGGTTAAATGCAGAGCACGAATTCTGAGTATGGGTCATACTTGGCTGTTTATCATGTTCTCTTTTTATTTTATTTTTTTAAATGAATACATATATGATATGTTTTACAAATATTAGTCATGATAGTTTTTTGTAATATTCAGTGAAATGAGCCATTGTATACTTATCGGAAGCCAAAAATCATATGTTTGAGGGACATGGAAAAAGTATTGGCTTATAGGAAAGTCTTAGAATAACTTTTATGTCCCACAGAAGAAATAAAATCCTGCAGGTTTGGAAAGACATGAAAATGAGTAAATGATTTCTCAGTGATTACTTGATTATGAAGTTCTTGATTTTGGTGAACTATCCTTTAAGTAAAATACATCCCTTAAGTAAAATCAAATACATTACTATATGCATGAAAGTATACTTCAGATATTACTTATTTTAACTTCTATCACTGGATTATAGAAAAAAAAAACAGGTTCTCTTTCATTTTATTACTTGGTAAAATTACACCTCCGACGATGAATTATTTAGAGGGTTAGTGTAATGCAGAGATTTACTTAAAATATATATAATTTTTTTTTTTTGGCAGAGTCAGTTGAGGCGACGTACCCTTCTCACACGTAAAAGTAAACGACTGTCGACTTCAGAAGGTAATCCGGTCACATTCCACTCGCCATAGGAACCAATGAATACAAACGTCACTGGTGTTGAGTCCCCCTGCGCTCACTATTCCTTAAACATAGCGACATACTTGTCCGTATAAACTGCTCACTTGACCCTACAAAGCCCATTAAACACAGGTCCCTTCCTTGACTTCCAGTTGAAACCAACCAAAGGGTCAGTTTAGAGTTTAAAAACCAACACACCCTCAAGAAAGAGACAAATTAAAACATACATGTGGGTTAAAGTCCACTTCAGTTTTATTTTTGCAGTGACTAACATTAATCCAAAAACCAAAGCCTCTCTGGTGATGGACAGACCAGATTAACAATCAGCAAGAGAAATCAAACAGATGAAACTGAGAGGAGTGGCACAGTCCAGATCATTCCAGCGTTGCTCAGCTGTGGAAATTCAGTTACATTCAGGAAGTTAGTCAGATAGGCTTTAGTGCAAACAGGAAGCCATAAGTGTAATAAAACGTAGAGGTCTGAAACCTTTACAAGTTTAATACCAAGAAGGTTGTTAAATAACCTCAGATATGGACATTTTACCTCCATAGGCCAGCTCCACACAATTTTCGGTTCCTCCATTATCATTTGGCTCACCAGTAAGCCAGTCACTGTAGTCAAACTTTGAGCCATCACTCCAAAACCAGACATTATTCTAAGAACGTTACATCAACATTACTGAACTTGTTGCCATATCCACCATTTTATCATCTCTTACAGTGGTAGGTTTACATGAACATCAGACTTCATTACGTGTGAAACTCTGGTTTGTTGGGGCAGTGCAAACCAGCTTTTACTAAATGTGAACAAGCAACACTTATGGGTCACTCTAAATATGACAAATCCGAAACTGGTTGGATTGAGATTTAAATGTAAATAAGACAGGTTACCTTAATTGCATCATGAGCACCAATCCAGGTTCGGGGCATGCCACTAGCACATTTTCTCAGAAAGGTCTTGAGGAAACCGCTAGTGCGTTTATCATGGATTGATGCAAGGTTTCCATCGAGCTCAAGGCACTTTTTCTGACAGGATGAAAAAAGGTTAAGTGCATTGCACTTCATATAGTGAAAGCTGAAAACGAACCCCATATACACCCCTTAAAATATAGTGGAGCATGACACAGACTTTGAAAGATGCATGGCACAGAGATACAGGATTTGTTTGATCAGTAAACACTTGACCTCTTTAAAAAGACACCCTTGACCATGTAAAAATACATTTTTGTAGAATTGGAGTAGAACAGGGCACTTTGTTCCCCCTTCATTTAGAGATCAAACTTGCAGTGAAAAAAAAATTGGGTTGACTAAATTTGATGGTAAGTGGTTGCAATCAATAAAATTTTAGCTAGATTTAAATTTAACAAAGTTTGTTTAAGTGTAGCTGAAATTAATTGACTGCAACCACTTACCATAAAAAAAACCAAATAATTTTCAGTGTGCCTATATTTTAAGCATTACAAGTGTAAAACAGTTACAGTATGACTCATTACACAATTTGGGGCTTGCTCCTATGGTCATAGCATCTACAGAGAAGACAACTTGCCTCTGCCTCTGCTTCAGCCCATGGTTTCAAGTCACTGAAAAATTTAAAACATTGCATCCGGAATTTTTCCCAGCCAGTGGGACAGCTTTCATAATGCTGAAAATCTGCAGAGAAATATAAGCAGTTCTTACTAACTGATGAATAGAAAGCCAGAACGGTCATGAGAGAGTAGAAAACTGTTATTAAAAAGAAAATAATTCAGCCCATTGTTCACTTACCTTTAGATTGGACTCCACTTACAACCAAAGCAAGAATGAATGCTGCAGAAATCCACATGCTGACACAGTTCTATTAACATCAATATTATGCAAAATAAATGTAAAGAACATGCATTAACAAGTTTTAACACACTAAGAATCAGAATCAGAATCAGGATCAGAATGAGCTTTATTGCCAGGTATGTTCACACATACGAGGAATTTGTTTTCGTGACAGAGCTCCGCAGTGCAACATAACAGCGACAGATCAAAAAACACAATAAGGAATAAAAAATACAAAAAAATACAAATAGGTGGGTAAGGATTGACAATATACAAATTGACAATGTATGGCAGGTATATTAAAAAGAGCATTTATGTATGTACATGTATATTATGTGGAAAAATTGTAACTGTACGCTAAGTATGTGTGTTTGGATAAATAAGTGTATGTGTATATAAATATAAATATAAGTAGTATAGTGTGTTCCATGTATGTACATGTATATTATGTGCAAAAGATTTACGTGTACGCTAAGTATGTGTGTTGGATAAAAAGTGTAGTGTATATAAATATAAATAGTGTAGTGTGTCCCACAGTTATTATCAGCTGTTCATAAGATGGATTGCCTGAGGGAAGAAACTGTTCCTGTGTCTGGTCGTTCTGGTGCTCAGTGCTCTGTAGCGTCGACCAGATGGCAACAGTTCAAAGAGGGAGTGTGCTGGATGTGAGGGGTCCAGAGTGATTTTAACAGCCCTTTTGCTCACTCTGGATAAGTACAGTTCTTGAATAGATGGGAGGGTTGTACCGATAATTCGCTCAGCAGTCCGGACTACCCTCTGTAGTCTTCTGAGGTCCGATTTAGAAGCTGAGCTGAACCAGACAGTTACTGAAGTGCAGAGGATGGATTCGATGATGGTGGAGTAGAACTGTTTCAGCAGATCCTGTGGCAGGTTAAACTTCCTCAGCTGGCGAAGGAAGTACAACCTCTGCTGGGCCTTTTTCACAATGGAGTCAATGTGAATGTCCCACTTCAGGTCCTGAGAGATAGTGGTGCCCAGGAACCTGAATGACTCCACTGCAGTCACAGTGCTGTTCATGATGGTGAGTGGGGGGAGTGCAGGGGGGTTTCTCCTGAAGTCCACGATCATCTCCACTGTTTTGAGTGTGTTAAGCTCCAGGTTGTTGAGACTGCACCAGACAGCCAGCTCTTTAACCTCCTGTCTGTAAGCAGACTCGTCACCGTCCTGAATGAGGCCGATGAGTGTGGTGTCATCTGCAAACTTCAGGAGCTTGACAGAGGGGTCCTTAGATGTGCAGTCATTAGTGTACAGGGAGAAGAGCAGTGGGGAGAGAACACAGCCCTGGGGAGCTCCGGTGCTGATTGTACGGGTGCTGGATGTGTATTTTCCCAGCCTCACTAGCTGCTGCCTGTCAGGAAGCTGTTGATCCACTGACAGACGGAGGTGGGCACGGAGAGCTGAGTTAGTTTGGGCAGGAGGAGGTTTGGGATGATCGTGTTGAAGGCAGAGCTGAAGTCCACAAACAGGATCCTCACATAGGTCCCCGGTCTGTCTAGGTGTTGCAGAACATAATGCAGTCCGATGTTTACTGCATCATCCACAGACCTGTTTGCTCTGTAGGCAAACTGAAGAGGATCCAGCAAGGGTCCAGTGATGTCCTTCAGGTGGGCCAGCACCAGTTTTTCAAATGACTTCATGACTACAGACGTTAGAGCCACCGGCCTGTAGTCATTTAGTCCTGTAATTTTGGATTTCTTTGGGATGGGGATGATGGTGGAGCGTTTGAAGCATGAAGGGACTTCGCACAGCTCCAGCGATCTGTTGAAGATCTTTGTGAAGATGGGGGCCAGCTGGTCAGCACAGGATTTCAGACAGGCTGGTGTAACACAATCTGGGCCTGGTGCTTTTTTCCTTTTCTGCTTCCTGAAGACCTGGCGCACCGCATCCTCGCTGATCTGTATTGCAGGTGTGGGGGAGAGGGGGGATGCAGGAGGTGTGAATGGTGAGAGCGCTTGATTGGAGAGGTGTTCAGGGTGGGTTGCAGGAGTTGTGAGTGGTGTGAACAGTTGTTTGGAGAGGTGATCAGGATGGGTTGCAGGAGCTGTTAATGGTGTGAACGGTTGTGTGGAGAGGCATTCAGGGTTGGTTGCAGGAGCTGTGAATGGTGTGAACGTTTGTTTGGAGAGGCATTCAGGGTTGGTTGCAGGAGTTGTTATTGGTGTGAACGGTTGTGTGGAGAGGTGTTCAGGGCAGGTGATGGGTGTTCTTTCAAACCTGCAGTAAAACTCGTTCAGATCGTCTGCCAGTCGTTGATTCTCCACAGTGCTGGGGGGTGGTGTCTTGTAATTGGTGATCTTCTTTAGGCTTTTCCACACTGATGCAGAGTCGTTCGAAGTGAACTGAGTCCTTATTTTTTCAGAATAATTCCTCTTTGCCACTTTGATCTCCTTTTCCAGTGTGTATTTAGCCTGTTTATACAAGACATTGTCCCCCTTCACGTAAGCATCTTCTTTGGCCTGACGGAGCTGTCTGAGTTTTGCAGTGAACCACGGTTTGTCATTGTTGTAATTTAGTTGAGTCTTGGTAGGAATACACATATCCTCACAGAAACTGATATATGATGTTACGGTCTCTGTGAGTTCGTCCAGATCGGTGGCAGCAGCTTCAAAAACACTCCAATCAGTGAGGTCAAAACAAGATTGTAAATCCTGCTCTGCTTCATTAGTCCATCTTTTTACAGTCCTTAATACAGGTTTAGCTGATTTTAGTTTCTGCCTTATTTATTTATTAAAGTCCCCAAGAATGATTAAAACAGAGTCTGGGTGTTGTTGTTCTGTCTCTGTGATCTGCTCAGTGAGTTTCTGTAAAGCTGAGCTCACGTGCGCTTGAGGAGGGATGTAAACACTAACCAGAATGAACGAATGAAACTCCCGCGGCGAATAGAATGGCTTGCAGTTAATGAAGAGCGTTTCGAGATTTGAGCAGCACGTCTTCTTTAACACAGTTACATCTGTACACCACCGTTCATTGATGTAAGAATCAAAACACAGCAGAAAACCCTCTTACCAATGGACTCAAAATTCAACTAAGCACACTCTAACACCCCCGATGTAGTTCTCTGATCAGTGCTTGCAATCAGCTTCAATTATACCCAGTTGCTCAGTCACAAACACTGGTTCAACACCAATGAAAGCTCTGTTAATCTATCAGTCCTTATTTGGTAAACAAGACCCTAGGGCTGCACGATTAATCGAACGATTGTGTTCTGTGATTAGTAGTAAATCTTCAGCACATGCTTTCAGATTGAGCAGCATTTACTATACACAGAGCCATAGTTCTCTAACAAACTACACGAAATCCAGCCCACTATGCAAACTAAGCTGTTCCACTAAGCTGTTCCTTATATGTACATTTAACTTTTCCGGCCTCTTATTGCTACCTGTCCCAACTTTTTTGGAATGTGTAGCTCTCATGAAATCTAAAATGAGCCAATATTAGGCATGACATTTCAAAATGTCTCACTTTCAAATGTTTAATATATTATCTATATTCTATTGTGAATAAAATATAAGTTTATGAGATTTAAAAATGATTCCATTCCTTTTTTACTCACAATTTGTACAGCGTCCAAACTTTTTTGGAATCGGGTTTGTATGTATGTCATCCTTAATGTTAAATTCTTAAATGATAATGTTCAATTGGAATACATGTAATATGACAATAGGCTGTTACCAATTAAATCAGTATCTACTTTATGATACTTATGAAAGTAATATCGCCACTAGATGTCGGTAAGTCACTGTGTTAATAAAGAAGCCTTTTATTCAATGTACAGTCGTGGCCAAAAGTTTTGAGAATTACATAAATATTGGAAATTGGAAAAGTTGCTGCTTAAGTTTTTATAATAGCAATTTGCATTCATTGTATATTGTTCAATTGCATATCATTGTGTTGCATATAAATGGCTTCACAGGCAAGGATATTGTGGCTACTAAGATTGCTCCAAAAATCAACAATTTATAGGATCATCAAGAACTTCAAGGAAAGAGGTTCAATTCTTGTAAAGAAGGCTTCAGGGCGTCCAAGAAAGTCCAGCAAGCGCCAGGATGGTCTCCTAAAGAGGATTCAGCTGCGGGATCGGAGTGCCACCAGTGCAGAGCTTGCTCAGGAATGGCAGCAGGCAGGTGTGAGCGCATCTGCACGCTCAGTGAGGCCAAGACAGGAATGGCAGCAGGCAGGTGTGAGCGCATCTGCACGCTCAGTGAGGCCAAGACTTTTGGAAGATGGCCTGGTGTCAAGAAGGGCAGCAAAGAAGCCACTTCTCTCCAAAAAAAAAACATCAGGGACAGATTGATCTTCTGCAGAAAGTATAGTGAATGGACTGCTGAGGACTGGGGCAAAGTCATATTCTCCGATGAAGCCCCTTTCCGATTGTTTGGGGCATCTGGAAAAAGGCTTGTCCGGAGAAGAAAAGGTGAGAGCTACCATCAGTCCTGTGTCATGCCAACAGTAAAGCATCCTGACACCATTCATGTGTAGGGTTGCTTCTCATCCAAGGGAGTGGGCTCACTCACAATTCTGCCCAAAAACACAGCCATGAATAAAGAATGGTACCAAAACACCCTCCAACAGCAACTTCTTCCAACAATCCTCAAGAGGCGGGTGGACAAACAAAAACCCACTAATTCTGACAAACTCCAAGAAGTGATTATGAAAGAGTTGCAGTCAGGATTTGGCCCCGAAGTTGATTGAGAGCATGCCCAGTCGAATTGCAGAGGTGGTACATCACAGAAACAACTGAAACAAAGATCTAAAAGCAGTTTAGCAGCAAACTTTTTGAAAACTAATATTTATGTAATTCTCAAAACTTTTGGCCACGACTGTGGTGCTGAGAAAACACGGAGGAACTTTGTGCTTCGCGAGTCACCCATCGCGTGCTGGTAGAGGCGTGTACCACAGATTGCTTTGCCGATTGAGAAACGTGTCAAGAATATACCCTGACATTTATTTTGACTCTAATTACCAGCCTCAGTGTGCTATGTAACCAACCTGCCACTTTCAAATCTTCATGTCTTCCTATATATATATATATATATATATATATATATATATATATATATATATATATATATTTTTTTTTTTTTTTTTTTTTTACAAAATATATCACAAGCAAGCATAGGTATGAATTTTAATCTTAATTTAAGTTTTACCAAAATGCATATCGCAAACAAATATTTAAAATATCAATAATAATAAATAAATAAAGCTTTAAGCTAACAACCCACCAACATTTTGCTCTTCATCAAAAGATTCTGAAAAACTTTTTTTTTTACAAAACTATTAAGCAGCAAATAGTTTAAATAAGAAATAACTTGCTATTATTGGACCAGATAAATTTTTCTAAACATATAAATACATATATTTAAATCAAAACACACGTATTATTATTCCCATATGAGATACAACATTTAAGAGGCACTCACAACCGCATAAATGTGTGCCCCCTCCCAACTCTCTATCGCAGTGCTTTATGGGAAATGGAGTTCGGGGAACGTTTTTTTTTTCATGTACACACAAAAACACGAATAGGGAGGTAAGCAATACATTATTATAAAATGTCATTGATGACGTAGAAACGTCTAGTCTTGAGGTCACATGCAAAACTGTAGGCATGTGCGTTTTACGCGGCTTGTCCTCATGTTGTGTGTGTAAAATGTGCCTGAAATTATGAATAAATTAAGAATTTACTTTTCATTTTCTGTAAACTATAGACTATAAAAATAAAAACAAAACAAAGAAAAAAAACTCTAAAAGGTTTTTTTTATGTTGCCTTATCTATAATCTATCATAAAACTAAATGCAAAGTATGATTTAACCGAAACACATAAAGAGAGGCGGTGCGCTGAAGCGCGTGGATCCTCCCTCTCCTCTCGAGAGTTTAGCAGCAGGTCGCGCGACTGGATCTTTCTGTGCTCGTGCATCAACAGAAAGTTGAGTTTCTCATCCGCGTTCAGAACAGGTACGGTTTAAACATGGACAAATTGCTTTTTTTGCCTTGAATCATAAGGGTCATGTACATGCAAAATACATGTATTTTTTTGCAGATTATTACTAAACAAAAGAGCGCGTGGAAAACGCACTTGTTGTTTTCTCCTGCAGGTTGCATGTTCATATATTACTAACTGTTTGACATATCTTAACGTACTTACTATAAATCTTCGTTATTTCTACTGTTGTTATTCTCTCGCAGTACTTCTTTTATAAAGTATCACACTCCACTGATCTGACTTGATGTTAGCTCGCGTGGCTAAGCGGCTAAATAAGTCTGAATATATTACTCGTTTTAATATCGACTCTGTCAAGTGTGCATCATATGTATTTCATGTTTGTCACGTTTCCAGATACTGTATATCATGAGTGAACGTGCCTCTTAGGATTTATAGCAAATACCTTACTCGTCTTGGCCTTCTCGAAGTTCACCCGTTTTTATCTTTTTCCAGTCGTTTGCAGGGCAAAGTCTTGGAGGGTCGTTGACCATTCATGTATTTTCTAGGGGTGGATACTGTCAGCTTTTTGCAGAGATACTGAGCTGGCAGTCGCTATCAGTGCGTGCAGGGTCACACAAGACGTGTAATCGACCTTTGAGCCAAGTTCACTTCTAAAACGCCTCAGATTCCCTCTTTTAAGGGTAGAAAAAACTAAAATGCTCATGTATTTGGTCTGAAGCTGAACTGAGATGTAAAAGGCTGTGTTTAGGCCGATCTGTTTTAGTCAGTTTCTTAGAAGCTCCTTTGTTCAGATGAACAACTGACTATCATGTGACCTGCTTTGTGTGTGTGTGTGTGTGTGTGTGTGTGTGTGTGTGTGATCTACTGCAAAGCCTTAAAATATATTATGAACTGATACTCTGGTTCAAACCTGTTTTTATACAGTCTATGGTTCAAACATGAAGTTATTTACCTTGTTTATTTTTGTCAGATTAGAATCTCAGTTTCCTCTTCACATTTCAGAGCTGATATTTTAAAGCAAATATAATTTGTTAAATGATTTGAAGCAGACATATTTGATGCAAAAATTTAAAAAAACTTGTCATTTATGCATGCTAAATTTGTTCCACATCTGTATGAGTTTGTTTCTTCTGGTGATAGATATTTGAAAGTATGTTGGTAACCAAAAAGTTTCTGTTTCCCATTGACTTGCATAGCATTTTTTCCACACTATGGAAGTCATTGGAGACTGTTCTTCAAAACATATTTTCACATATGTTTCTGTATCAGAAGAAAGAAACATACAGGTTTTTAACAACTTTACACATAAATTCCACCATTTTGTTATTTATTCAGTGTTTTTGTCTGCTGTCCTGGTACCACAAACAAATATATATTTTTTTATTATTAAATTTAAAGCAATTCAAAAGTTTATCATTTGTAAAAAAAAAAAAAAATAAAAGTGTGGTGGAAGTAGTAGTTGCAGGACCACCAACAACAACAATAATACTAATATTTTTGATGTTCTTGTATATTTGTAGTCCCCAGTGACCAGCATGTCTTCTGGAAACGCTAAGATCGGTCAGCCTGCTCCTCAGTTCAAGGCCACAGCTGTGGTGGACGGACAGTTTAAAGATGTTCAGCTCTCTGACTACAGAGGTGAGCATCAGACTCCCCACGTGTGGTGTTTTGTAGATTAGGACAAAAGTATTTCTAAATGCCATTCTAACCTACTTTTACTTTCCATTGCATCATGATACTAGCCATCAAACACCACATGTCTGTTTCTAATTGAACTCCGCGAACCACTGACTGGATTACAGTTGTAACCTGTTTTTCACTTCATCTTTATTTTCCCTCCATTTCTTCTTTAGGGAAGTATGTTGTGTTGTTCTTCTATCCACTTGATTTCACCTTTGTGTGTCCTACCGAGATCGTTGCGTTCAGTGAACGGGCCGCTGAGTTTCGTAAAATCGGCTGCGAGGTCATGGCTGCTTCCACCGACTCTCATTTCAGCCATCTGGCATGGTGAGGATCCTGCTTCTCCACATCTAAAGGGCTAAAGGGCTCTTACTGGCCACTTCAGAGCAAAATCTGTATTTGATATCGTTCAAATGTTGTAATGCAAAGTAAATTGCCTTTATTATAGATCAGTAGTGCCAGAGGTCATTGTACATTTAGATTTCACTGTTGGTTCTTCTCTTGTTTGTGAGCGTGATTCTTAGCTGGCTTTCTATGGTTTCACCCAGTTAGTGGTTATCTTCTACGTTGTACTGAACAGCCTGGCTTTGATAAGAGCTACTATAGTGTGTTAGAGAGGCACAGATAAAGGAAGGGTGTAAGTGCTTTATTAGCTCTAGAAATTGTCACCCTTGAGTCTTAATGACTTTTATTTGGAAAGCATTAATATTTACACTTAAACATACTTTTTTTAGGTAAAAAAAACCCCCGACATTTCTTCAAAATAATAATTTTAGGTTATTTTGAGAACCCAAATGTTTCGAAGGGTAATAATAATATATTTAAAAAGAGAACTTTTAAGGTTTAAAAAATCCAGACTTTTGTATGAAGAAGACTTAAAATAAATGTAAACAAATTATTTTGATTCATGAATTAATTTCTTTGTTTTAAAAACCTAGACTTTTCTACATCATAAATTATGATAAAAAAAATCTAAATAAATACATATATAATTATATATATATTGCTATTATCATAATATATATTTGTATC
Organism: Carassius carassius; assembly: GCF_963082965.1. Classification (NCBI taxonomy): domain Eukaryota; kingdom Metazoa; phylum Chordata; class Actinopteri; order Cypriniformes; family Cyprinidae; genus Carassius; species Carassius carassius. The sequence continues at coordinate 35,090,984 of NC_081760.1, forward strand.
ACTTTAACATTCAATACCTGTATTTAGCCTCTTGATGGAAATTCGGTGAAAAAATGTAAATATGTAATTACCAAGAGGTATAACCATGTCTATTAAACTCTTGATTTATGGCTTGTTCCCGATAGGATCAACACACCCAGGAAGCAGGGTGGCCTTGGCTCCATGAACATCCCACTGGTGGCTGACCTGACTCAGTCCATCTCCCGCGATTACGGCGTCCTGAAAGAGGATGAAGGCATCGCCTACAGGTCTGTGACGATGTGCTAATGTTTGCACTGGTTCAGTTAAACTCCAACCACTTAACCACTCTTGCTTGCTATGTGTGATTGCAGCAGGAGATAAGGATCAAGTGTGCTCGATAACACCCACGTGTACTGCAGAGCAGTCATGGTACAGGAACTATGAGAGAAATACTGTATGGGGTTTAATTGCACATTGGAATTTTCTATCAAATGTTAAGTCGCTGATTTAAAATGTGTGTTCCAGGTTCAGAGTTAAGCATTTTACACAGTGTTGACACACAGTAGTTAAAAAAGCTTTATTCGGTAATTACATGATTTAGATTAATTATACTCTTCAGAAGTTTGAAATTTAATATTTGAATATAGATTTAAAAGTGTTTTTTTCTTCTTGTGATCAAAGCTGAATTTTCAGGATCATTACTTCTGTCTTAAGTGTCAAACGATCCTCCAGAAATCATTCTAATATGTTAATTTGCTTATAAAACATTATCACTGTTGAAAACCGCTTCATATTTTCGTGAAAATTGCAATCTATATTTATTTTGAAATTTTTCTGAGATGTATAGAAAGTTCAAAAGAACAGCGTTTATTTAAAGTAGAAATCTTTTTTAACTGTATAAAATGTCATTTATTGTCACTGTCGGTCAATTTCATATGTCCTTGCTGAATAAAATAACACTTCTTTAAAAAAAAATCTTGCATTTAACTGAGGATTTTCTTTTTTAATAGTGAACATTCAATGAATTCTTAGTGCTTAACTTGAACTGCAGCTCAAACGTTGTTAAATTTGTTTTTTCAACCTTAAAGCGGGCATACAGGTTTGATAGTGAACAGAACAAATTGCCGTATAAACCGAACGTTTTCTGTGTCTTCTCCTGCTCCCACAGAGGTCTGTTTGTGATTGACAATAAAGGCATCTTGAGGCAGATCACCATCAATGATCTGCCGGTGGGCCGCTCTGTAGACGAGACGCTGAGACTGGTGCAGGCCTTCCAGCACACCGACAAATATGGAGAAGGTGAGCGAGACGGGGCTCTTTCTGAATGTCCTGTTTATCTTGAGTCGACCGCATGTTTAAACATGCTCTAAAATGCTTTGTGATCTGATCACTTAACCACATTTAGAGGTAGTCAAAGACATGTGACTGCGTTGTATAAGTATTGTAAACACAGATGCACCCTGATGCAGACAAAGAGATGTTTACTTCCATAAAACAAAATTATACTGACAAAATTAGGGTTTTAAGCCCATACCTGTACTATTTAATTATTTAATATATATATATATTTTTTAATGTAGTATAATTTATAATTATACTGGGATTTCGATTTCTTTTTCCTTTAACATTTTATCAAAGAATCCTGCAGGATGCAGGAACTGTTTCAACATTGATGATGATAATAATAATAATAATAGATGTTTCTTGAGCAGCAAATCGGCATATTAGAGTGATTTCTGAAGGATCATGTGACACTGAAGGACTGGAGTAATGATGCTGAAAATTCACAGCAATAAATATTTTAAAATATTTTCGAATCGAAAACAGTAATTTTAAATTGTTATATTTCACAATATTACTGGGTTTGCTGAATTTAATTAAATAATTACTCCAGGACAGTATACATTACTATACGTACAAACCCGATTCCAAAAAAGCTGGGACACTGTACAAATTGTGAATAAAAAGGGAATGGAATAATTTACAAATCTCATAAACTTATATTTTATTCACAATAGAATATAGATAACATATCAAATGTTGAAAGTGAGACATTTTGAAATGTCATGCCAAATATTGGCTCATTTTGGATTTCATGAGAGCTACACATTCCAAAAAAGTTGGGACAGGTAGCAATAAGAGGCCGGAAAAGTTAAATGTACATATAAGGAACAGCTGGAGGACCAATTGGCAACATGATTGGGTATAAAAAAAAAGCCTCTGAGAGTGGCAGTGTCTCTCAGAAGTCAAGATGGGAAGATGATCACCGATTCCCCCAATGCTGCGGCGAAAAATAGTGGAGAAATATTAGAAAGGAGTTTCTCAGAGAAAAATTGCAAAGAGTTTGAAGTTATCATAATCTACAGTGCATAATATCATACAAAGATTCAGAGAATCTGGAACAATCTCTGTGCTTAAGGGTCAAGGCCGAAAAACCATACTGGATGCCCGTGATCTTCAGGGTCTTAGACGGCACTGCATCACATACAGGAATGCTACTGTAATGGAAATTACAACATGGGCTCAGGAATACTTCCAGAAAACATTGTCGGTGAACACAATCCACCGTGTCATTCACTGTTACCGGCTAAAACTCTATAGGTCAAAAAAGAAGCCATATCTAAACATGATCCAGAAGCTCAGGTGTTTTCTCTGGGCCAAGACTCATTTAACATGGACTGTGGCAAAGTGGAAAACTGTTCTGTGGTCAGATGAATCAAAATTTGAAGTCCTTTTTGGAAAACTGGGATGCCATGTCATCTGGACTAAAGAGGACAAGGACAACCCAAGTTGTTATCATCGCTCAGTTCAGAAGCCTGCATCTCTGATGGTATGGGGTTGCATGAGTGCGTGTGGCATGGACCGCTTACACATCTGGAAAGGCAAGTTCAAGAACAACATATGCTCCCATCCAGACGTAGTCTCTTTCAGGGAAGACCTTGTATTTTCCACCATGACAATGCCAGACCACATACTGCATCAATTACAACATCATGACTGCGTAGAAGAAGGATCCGGGTACTGAAATGGCCAGCCTGCAGTCCAGATCTTTCACCCATAGAAAACATTTGGCGCATCATAAAGAGGAAGATACGACAAAGAAGACCTAAGACAGCTGAGCAACTAGAAGCCTGTATTAGACAAGAATGGGACAACATTCCTATTCCTAAATTTAAGCAACTTGTCTCCTCAGTCCCCAGACGTTTGCAGACTGTTATAAAAAGAAGAGGGGATGCCACACAGTGGTAAACATGGCCTTGTCCCAACTTTTTTGAGATGTGGATGCCATGAAATTTATAATCGACAATCAACTTATTTTTCCCTTAAAATGATACATTTTCTCAGTTTAAACATTTGATATGTCATCTATGTTGTATTCTGAATAAAATATTGAAATTTGAAACTTTCACATCATTGGATTCTGTTTTTATTCACAATTTGTACGGTTTCCCAACTTTTTTGGAATTGGGTTTGTATGACCATGAAATATTTACTAAGATGATGCCAAAATATTCACTTTCAGTCTCCACTTTCAGAGGTTTAAAATAACAAGTCTGTCTATTCTCCGTAGTTTGTCCTGCTGGATGGAAACCAGGAAGTGACACTATTGTTCCAGATGTGCAGAAGAGCAAGGAGTTCTTCTCCAAGCAGTAACAGTCCTGCCGTGTTTCCTGGATCATGCTCCCATTCAGTGGGACGCTCGAGCACTTAACCTCAGCTTGAGAGTTCTTGAGAAGTTGTCGAAGCCAACGTAACAAACTCTTTGCAGTTCAAATGCACTTGTTAGACAGATTTCTTTTCTTTTCTTTTCAATTGTCTGAAGAAGCGGTTGCATTTAGCATGTCCCATGCACTGAAATATCTGTAGTTTGTTTTCAACTTTAGTTAATCTGTATTACATATTTAGTACTCCGTGAAGATTTGATTCAGTTTGAATTCTCAAGTTGTTTGACATTCTGGTGATCCTCAATGTCTGTCAAATAAACGGGCTGTTATTGTGTGACGTGAAGTTCTCTTATTTTTACCAACCTATCTCTGCTGTTGTTGTGTTTCAGATTCATTATAAAATATGCAGTTTATGACTTTTTGACTCTGACTATAGGTTCATCCACCCAGAAGTTTTCACAACTCCATAAGAAGCATAAAAACTGTGTGTGTGTGTGTGTGTTCTCTCCCACTCTCATTTGCAATAATATGAACTGTGCAACCCTGGTTATAAATCCACCAGTGTAATTGTCCAGGCAAACTTAATTGATAATAGACCAGCGTATCATTGATACATCTATAATATATACAGCTTTTGTTCATATTTTAAATTAAACTATTTTCATATTTATTAATATACCTATTTGAATTTAGTATATTCAGTTATTATAGGTTAGGTTCAGTTAGTTGTTAAACTAAAGGAAAATATGAAATGTAGTCTGAAGTAAATAACGAAGTTAATTCTTTTTCTCAATGATTTGTTTTAGTTTGGTTTTAAATAACTATAATAACACTGTAAAGGACATTACCACAAATGCTTTTGGTAGAGCTCGAATTGAACCGGGACACGTCTTAAGATTGGACAAATCAGACCGGTAGATGTCAGTATTTCATTACATTTGGGAAAAACCGCTCAGGACCATCTTGTTCTTATGAGCCGTTGGCTGCAGTAGGCCCAGTAGAGCAAGAATAATTTAGGTCTATGATTGATTCCATTTAATGTTAATTAAACATATCTTATATTCAGAACAGAGATCTCAATGATTTACTTGCGCAAACAAACGTGATTTGTAGGTTGTGTGTTGCTACTGTGGGGGTGATGTAGCTACAAGCCATCTGCTAGAGATAATCTAATGATAAAACACCCAAAATAGCGATATTCCAGCGAAGGCTACAGGAAATCAAAACGTCAAGCACTTGACACTGAATTTTAAGCACTCACTGATGTTTGATAATCTGGAGCTAGTTAAACCACAAGTGATTTTGCTGATCTTGCTTAATTGTTAACATGGTGTTATTTTCTACGTCAGATGACTGATACCAACCGAGTTAAAAGGGAACGTCCTCAATAAAAGAAAGAAAGGGGGACGTCCTCATTAGAACGTTTTGTTCAGAGAACATTCAAAAGTAACATTCCCATAATGTCTGTAATGACCAAATAGAATGTTCCCAGTGTTGGTATTACCAATTTAAAAAAAAAGTTTCTTATAAACGTTTTTTCCCAAATGGACGTTCAGAGGACATTCAGAAATGCGTTTTCATAATAAAGAAAACTTTAGAAAACGTTCTTAAAAATTTTTTGTTATCTGAGAATGTGATTGACGTCTTTTACAATAAAAGTGCTTTTAGAAGCCACCCCCTCCCCACCAGAGATTTTTTAATGTCCCTAAGTGTTAAAAAAATAGAATTGTGTTATCAAGCTAATTTAACAATTTTGTATATATGCCGAGATAATGTTAATGTTCTGTAAATATCTTGTTTTTAATCTTATATGATGTTTTCAAACTATGTGATGACGACGGTTGTTGCTTATCCTGGGACATCACAGTTTATATATATATATATATATATATATATATATATATATATATATATATATATATATATATATTAAAACCTATAATAGCCTACATAACACTAGCTTTTATTTATTTGAATCAAAATGTGCTTATTTGGGTAGAATTTTGTCCCGACAACAGGACAAGATACATGGAATTAATTCCGTTGATGTGTGATATCAAATAAAGTCACCATCTGACTGTCTATGCCCAAAGTAGAATTTGCTATAGATGGGTTTACAATCTGTAGGATGAAGATATAATTAGTTCTAATGCCGAAAGATTCCCTCACAAAATTGTTGTATTTTGTGGCTGACTAAAATTAAGAAAATTGGCAACTTGTGAAAGAATAAAAGCATGTTTCAAAACAGATCATACTGGCCTTGTGTCTTATGGCGTGAGTCTGTGGTTTTGGTACTGGACAGTTAATCAATATTTTCCGGAAATCACTGGAAAAATAGTCACCGTATAGTCAGCTCTTATTTACTGCGATCTGTTTTTCTATTTTTGTGCTTGCGACGGCTCCATTTTTTGCAAAGTGCCTGGAAAATGCCCGTGTTCGTATTTTTATCTCTCTTTCGCTGAAACTGTTTTGGGAAGGTTTCTGCGCGCGGGGAAAATCCCGAGTTGCTAAATTTTCACGAGTTCACACGCGCTTCATTCATTCGAACTTCAGACTTGAAAGCGCGCGGACTTCCTGACCGGTAGCGTGGGCGGGGGTTCCCGCAAGTCTACACTCAGTGACAGTGTTGCCAGATTGGAAATGTCCAAGTATCGTACCAGAAGTTCAAAATTGTCGTATTTGGAAGAAAATTATCGTACACGAGTCAAAAGAGTTATTTATCTATTCTAAACCAACAACATTTTGACACGACCTGCAAATTACCATAATAGATAACAAGGCTTATTGTTGGACGGAAGCAGTGAGACAAAATACTATCCTTTTATTTTCAGTAACTGTCTGCGACGCGGCGCATATTAAAATGCTTTTTAAGACTTGCTTAGTCGTGTCCAGTGAAGAAGGAATTTATCTGTTGCTGCGTGGTGCAGTTAACTCCACATCCGAGCCGCTGTCATCGGAATCTTGCGTGTTGCCAGATGTTGAAGGGGTTCTTGCTGTCATGGACCGCAACAGTGCTCGTTGGCTTTAAAGCAGGGCACTCTCCTGCATTCTTAACACACCCTCAGGTGCACACGAACGCATTTAGAGTGTCTGTAATGAGCCGATTTCGTGTATGAGAAAAGAAGCCCTATGTCTGCAACTACCATCATTTAAATTTTCATAAAATTCTGAGATTATCGTACATTACGGGATTTTTTTCATTATTGATCGTACATCGTACAGAGGTAAAAATTATCGTACAAATACGATAATTATCGTACGTCTGGCAACACTGCTCAGTGACGTACGTGCGCCAAAACAGCCCATATATGGGCTTTGCGTCGGCAGGAACAAGAGGCCAACGTGGGCACGTCTCCAACGTCAATTTAAAGCCGTACAGAACGAGCTATTCGTTTGCTAGAAATGAACAAGGCAAACAGTGAAATAATTTTCAACGCTTTTACTTAAATATAAAAAATAAACAAAACAAACAGAAATACAGGTCTGGATCAACCCAACTCACAATATCAATAACTTACTGGAATGTTTTCAAGGGCAGCACTTAAAAGCAAAACCAACATAAAGGTTTCTCCCTGTGCTTTCATTGTCCATTCTTCAGCATTTAGTACCTTGAAAACAATTATAACACTTTAGTTTTCTACAAGAAAACGTTTAAGAAATATACAACGCTCGTACTCAGTGCTGCAATATCACTTGCATCAAAACATCACAAACATGATCTGCTCTTCCAGTGTTGCCCATTTGTCAGTGTCCTTGTCCTCAAGGTCTAAAACGACTTGATCTTGGGAGTCAGCATCAGCTGGCACCCGCTGCTAACATGGGTCATGACCTTCTGCTTGAGCTGGGCCACTTGCTCCCTCAGTAGGGACGCGGTGCTGGACAGTCCGGCGTTATCCGACTTGAGAACTTTCACTTTGTCCTCCAGCCTGGAGATGCGCTCCAGCTTCCGTTTCCGGCACTTGGTGGCGGCCACCCGGTTCCTGAGCTTCTTGCGCTCCGCTTTGACGCGCTCCTGGTCCTCCATGTCGATGGGTGACATGGGAGGAGAGCCGTCGCTGCTCTGCAGGTCGGGCACGGTCTGTGGCTCCTCTTTAAGCGCGACAAGGCGCTGCGGATGATGGAGAGAGTGCTGGAAATGGTGATGAGGGTGCGTCGTGGCTTGGTGGTGGTGATGGTACTGTTGGTGGTGGTGGGGCAGGTAGCTGATGGTGGCTGTGGGGTAGTTGGATGCAGGTGTGAGGTTAGTGTTGGGATTGCAGCTGTTCAGGGTGGTGTACACAGGGGTCTCCGGTTGCAGGGAGGCGGCGAAGACAGACGACGCGGCCGAGCAGGATGACATAACGCCGGCTCCGATGGAGACGTTTGGCGGGGGCATCTGGTTCATTTTGTGGAGCTCGTCCAGCGCTTTTACGAAGCCGTCCGCGAAGCCCTCCTGTTCTTCTGTGATGCCCCGACCGTACAGATACTGCCCCGGGGTGGGTGATGTGAAGACGCCGTTACCGTTCTGGATGATGAGTCTCTCCAACTCCGGAGAGGCGAGTTTCAGCGAGCCAACGTCTCCGGTTGCCGCAGTGTAGAAGTCGCTCTCGGAGCGCAGGGACTTGAGGTTCCGGTAAGGTTCGGTGAAGCCCACGCTCATGTTCTGCTTTAGGAGCTTGTAGTCGTGCAGGGCAGCGTCTGGATGACCATAAGCAGAAAGAAACGAGTCGTCATGATAAAACGGTTGCTCCATTTTTGTTGACATGTGAATAGAAATTACGTTGGAGGCTTTTGAGTTGACTGTACACTTTACTGTCCGTAAATCTTGTTCTCTCCGTAATATTACATGAGGCAAAAAAGATGTCAAAGAGTAAACAAAACTTCCAAAATAGTTTGAACAACTTTACTGTACCAAGTCGACAGGCGGTTTCCCTTGACAGCTGATGTCCAAAAAGTGCTTTTTCGCTGTTGTGTTCCCGGACAGTTATTTTTATCAGTCGTAGCCTACGCGTTATCTCACATCTCGGTGCGCACTAAATCTCAGAAGAAAGCGCACCTCGGAGTGTTTTATACTCAGCGTTCCGAGGGCGTGTCCTGGAGAATCGGAAACCTCTGATTGGACAAGAGTTTGTTCCGATGTCAGAGGAGCGATGACGTTGTTGCCAGGAACCGCTGAGATTGAAAACAACGCTGGAGGCGAGAGTGCAAAACTGAAGGGAGACTGCGCTCCTATTTTTGTTTCCACAGACAAGACGCAAAAAAACTGGCCGCAAGAGTTACATAGGCACTTTCAAGAAAAGTTTCCCATCGCCAAGTAAACAGAAACTCTGTTGTGGTCTTGAGAAAAACAACCTGAAGACGGCGTAAAGGGATCATTGGTATAAGCTTTGAAGTAGTATATACAAAAATGAAAATAGTTTTCATTATTTTCTTGGGAAATTTCACACGGAATATTTAAGCAGCTGTTTTACTCACAACGAAAGTGGACGTGATTTTAATGTCAAGCTCAGAATATACTCCTTTAATTTAGGTGGCACATCTAAACTGGCCATTTGAGTAAATACAGGATCGCAAAAGATGGGATTGGATCATTTTAACCCAGATGAATGTGTCAGGGCTACCACATCACCCCAGGGCTTCAGGAGGTGCCCACTAAGGTCCCGTACTGTAGAGCTTCATGAGTAACATAAAATAAAGGTGCCAAATTAATTCAGATAATATATAATGCTTTTCTTTTTTTTGAGGACATATTGTCCATTTGCATTTGAGTACTTTGACCTTCTGAGTCATATAATATGCAAAACATGAGTAAAAGTAGACCTCTCTTATAGAGCTTTAAAAGTATGATCCCACAGATAGACTCACTAAATGTCTTTAGAGATTCTTACTTTAAAATATAAGCTTTAACTGTAGCTCTTTATTGATCAGGATTAAACTGACTCATGATTTGGCAACTGATATCCATCCCATATAAGGGCAAAACCACACAGTAGTTCCTCCTTAGTGAACAACCGGGAAACCTCTCCCATGTCGGCCTGATTCCAGAGGCAACGCCTCCGCACATGGAGAGGTGGAGGAGGGGGAGTAGACACATACAAAACATGCTGTCGAAAGAGTGTGAGGTTGAAAGTCCAGTTTTAATGTGACAACTTAATGTGAACTAAAATTCAGTACATTCCTCTTCTCTCATACTCTCATACTATCCATACAGACATTCAGGGAAGCTATAGCATACACTAGGTCAGGACACAATGGTGCTTCACACCTGTGGTGTGGGAAGACATTCACACGACCACATACAAACTCTTTTAGCACTAAAAGAAAGCCACTACTGTCTCCTCAATATGCTAATAAGACTGAATCATCATTGACTGGGTTTAAAGCCAGGTGCAAACCCATGTTTCGTCATTCGGCAGCAGCGTGGAATCTTTCACCTATATCTTTCACCTATATCACACTCCTCTCAAGGCTCACACTCAACTTCCTCATTGAATAAATATCTTAAACTATGTTAGAAAACAGGCTTTTTTCCAATGAATGGTCAGCGAAAAAGGGCACATAACCTTCTTCTATCATCTGCATCAGGAGGTCAGACTAAATATGGGATAACATTTTAAGTAACTAGAAGCACAGGACCTTAAGAACCACACCAGTAAGCCAATGGGTCAGCCACAGGGTCATCGGCTGGGAGCCACCCATCACAGATGTTTCACCCCGTGATAGTATCTTATAGTAATATTAATCATTTTTACCTCTTGGGTATGCAATATTTACAATCCTGTTATCAAACTTTGAAGTATACAGTATAAAACACTGAATGCAAACTTTCTTGCAATAAATATTAAATAAACATTAATTACATGTATATTTAAAGGGATAGTACATCCAAAAATGAAACATTGTGTTTACTCACCCTCATATCATTCCATATATATCATACCTATATGAATTTCATTCTCTGCTAAAACACAAAAGATATTTTGAAGAATGTTGGTAAATCAAGCAGTTCCTGGTAGCCATTGACTTCTGTAGTATTTTTTATACCATGGAGGTCAATGGGGACCAACAACTATTTGATTACCAACATTCTTCAAAATATCTTGTTTTTTTATCAGCAGAAGAAAGAAATTAATACAGGTTTGGAACAACTTAAAGGGTAAATAATGGCAAAATGTTCACTTTGGATTAACTATACCTTTACAACAACCAAAAAATCTAAAAAATAAAAAAATCATATAATGTCAACATGGACAATATAAAATTGTAAGGTTATTCAGAATATAAGATTATTCTGTCCACTAGCACTGCTTCTCGCATCCGCTGAATATTTTATTTCTGAGTGACTATGATTCACTGACAATGATCTGTGTGGACTTTTAGTTGTGTCATCAGCTGAGATCAGGGTGGAGGTCATTCTTCAAATTTAGGGCCGCACGCATCCTTCAGAAGTCTCAGAGCATGATGCTGTAACACCATGGTCACAGGTTCAATTTTCAAGAAATGCACATACTGATAAATATTCGTATTTTACATTTATGGATGTGCATATCTTACATGCACTGTAATGTAAACGTCCAGTTTCAGTAGCTAGACATATTTTTTTGCATCATAATAAATGATACAGCCAAGCAAGTCATATTTTGATTCTGTTGTTTAGCATAATAATGAGCAAGTCTTTTTATTTCAAAATTAGGCCCAGTATGTTTGTTCATGAATGAGCCAGTCATAGTGAAAGTGTGAGGCTAGAGAAAAAAAAACAAGACAAGAAAAAGATACACATCCAACCGTAACCATGTGGTAGCAAAGAGAACAGTGGCTTCCGTCTCACTTCTTTGATATCTTTAAATCAAACTGGTTACACAGGAAGTTGGCTTCCTCTCTCTTCATTCCACCACCACAAAATTCAATTACTACTCTAGATATCATTCTTTTTAAAAATTTACCGTATCACATATTAGTCTTTTATAGATTTTATGATATTTGCTTTACTATTGTTTTTCTTTTTTCCAACCAATTAGATTTTTTCATATGTGTTAGAAGGGCCATTGTATCACTTCATTACTGAAGGTCACAAAAAGGCTAAATCCTTTGACCTTTTAGTCACAGGACGGTGACTGTGGGCCTTATTCATTGATATTAATTTGCATTCCTCAGTTCGTTTTCCCATCAAACAGCTTTCGAGAACACTTGATCCCACTTGCCTGACATCAAACGGCTGTCAGTTTCATCACACCCAAGTCCAGATCAAAGTGAGTTACACAGAAGAGTTCAGTTTTCTTTGAAGGCAGACCCACATGAGAAGTTGGAAACCGGCTGTAGAATAGTACTTCCCCTTTAAAAAACATATATTTCTCATTAATTTTCATCATGCTTTCTGGAGGTTCATGCACACATATTCATTCACGCTTCTTGTAAACAATTTCCCCGTAAGTGTCATCTTTTCCCGTTTGAAAGGATAATCTGGCATGACAGACTGTAGTTAGTGGCAGTGGAGAAGGTATGGCATGGGGTGAAGGAGAAAAAGCTGATGAAATGAGAGAGAGGGTGGCAATAGTGCACATGTGGTCATATCTGTCAAGCTGGTGAACATGCTGAGTTAGGTGAGAGATGTCTCACACAAATGCTTCAACTCTGTTTCTAAAACATCTGCTTTTCACAGGTACTTTGAAGTCAAATAGAAAATGCAAGTTATGCTTGTGGCCATTCCCCTAATTTTCCAGTGCTTGTGGTTGTGAAAGGTCACTTCTGAGCTCTTCTGTCTTCTGTCGAGCTCCATAAAACATAATTAAAAGTAGAGACTCATGCACTATATTCTAAGCCATATTAATGTCCTGTAACTTCAATTAACAGTGCCAAGGTCTTGGGTTCGATTCCCAGGAAATGCATGAACTGAAACAATTTAGACATTCAGTGCCTTTAAGTTTCTTTGAATAAAAGCATCTGCCAAGTGCGTAAATGTATAACTATAGAAGACTTGAAATATGTGTCTGTTGCATGGACTACTTTAATGGGGCCTTCTTTTTTATCCTTTTTAGGAGTTTGGTAGACATGGATGTAAAATGTTGTTGTATGGCATAATGAAAATGAAAGCCATCACAAAATGGCTTATGCAGTTACACACTTGATACATACTTCTAAAGTATCTAATCATAGTTGAGTTAGGAAACTAGGGACATTTCCTAGTTCAAAAAGTCCAAAACATAATTGTAATCTTGTTATTTTCTATGAATTAAAAAAACAGGATAATAAATGTTTGTATGTTTTGGATTTTAAATTTTAAATGAGTTCCATGTACTGTAATTAATTAATAATTATGAATAAATATTTGTGAATCGTATCTAATTAACTTCAATACAAATCAATATAAAATCAGTGTAAAAAAATAGTAACCATTGAAAATAGATCAGAACCCTTTTAAAAAATTTGACTACAAAAATAAACGTAAGAATATATTATAAATAAATCTGTATTTATTATTTTTTACAATATTCTGTACATATAAAACAGTTTTCAGTGTTATTTTCTGTTTGTACTTTTGTAATTGGATCTTTGCTAACTCTAATTAAGCTTATTATTTTTGCATTTCAGACTCATTGTGAGCACAAAGTATGTGCATTGTGTATGTGCAAGTGTAATTGTTGAAAACGCAATTGTTTAGTTGATTCACTTTTTACTGATATTGGGGTGTACTTTCAGCTTTTCATCATATAGCCAAGATGTTTGTGTGGTAATTGCTGCACTGTAACTTTCTGGAATGTTTAAAATTGTGTGGAAACCAATCCTGCCGCCTGTACAGGCCCTGCTATATAGGTGCATTCAAACAGCATAACTTCAATTTAACATGGATAGTTAGTATGTGCCTAACTCGAAAGGGCACCAAAAACCAGGACTGTCCTCTGTACAGTCGAGCACTTAACAAGCTTCTTGGGCAAGGTTAGTGTTAGGATCAGCACTGATCCATGAGAGGCCTGTAGGAGTCATGAGTCAGGTAAGAGTGACTCTTTCTGTCCCCATGGGCAAGGAGAACAATTTAAAAGTCCTTCACAAACATATTATGCTTGTACGAATTGAGGTACAGCATTATATAAAGAAACTTTTGTGTTAGCTTGACTATTAGGGCTAACAGATGGATATTAGCATTTAAAACTAAAGCACCCCTTTTCACCACCCAGGCCCTTTTTTTTTTTTCATATAAATGCCATTGAGCGTGCTCATGTGATCTGGTGTGCGCATAAGCTTCGACAGATTTTGAGTGTCTGCGACTTAAATTTCCGTCTAGTTTTCACTCAAAGCAGTCGAATACATTTTGAAGACTTGGAATATTGCACAGGGATCCGATGGACTACATTTGTGTGTTTTTTAGGGCTTGAAATGTTACAATCACCACTGTCTCATCATCACTGGTTTTATCCGATGAAAACATCATGTGGTTTCGGAGGGAAATGATGGAGAGTTCCTCAAGTCCAAAAAGCTTTTCTACTTTCCAAAAAGGGGATTACCAAAAATAAACAATTCAAAAGAAATATATAAATAAAAGCGACAACTTTTGAGCTCTAAGGGCGAGCATTCTGGCACAGAGACATTTTAAGCTTTGTTTTTAGCATACAAAGATGTCTGCAGGCATGGTATCAACTGCATGTTTGCAAACTGAAAGCATTTTGACTTAATAACTTTTGGTTCTTTAGGTTTTTAGGTAATCTTTTGAAGGTTATCATATATTCTTTCAGTTTTATTGTTTTTAATTTAGGATCTTCTATAAATTATTTTGAACCTTAGGGAAAAATAATCTGAATTGCTATAACATGCCAGAACTTGTTGGGAGTGAATTCCAGACTGCGCTGCACTATTTATTGGCAAAGATTATGAGAATTATAAGGAGCTGTGCCAAAAAAAAACAATGATCAGGAAATGCTGTGCTTGTTCCACCCAGTTTGATAAAGGTTCTGTTTATATATCTGTTCCTTTAAACGATTTCTGCCTGTATTTACTAATTTGATTGATTTCCACCATTTTTGGAATTTAATCATCACATTTGCTCTTATTGAAAGGTCAAAGGTCAAGCATTGTTTGACCAGCTGCTCAGGAATGATGATGGCAGGTCATCAACAGGTCATGAAAAGTGATGTAATTTTCGGATGATGTGAGATCAGTGTATCAATGTGTTTTTTTTGTTTGTGTGAGTAACAACCCACACACACCCAAGCAAATCACATCACACACATGTGAGAGACTATTCATACTATTGAAAGCACAGTCACTGTTTGGTTCCCTTAATGTTCTCTTTCTGTGACGCCCCAGACGCCCCCAGGTTTAGCTCACACCAAATGTTAAAATCCTAACATAGTTCTTCCTCTTTGTAATGGCATGACTTTTGATTTAGTTTATTTAAGTGCAAAAAAATGATATCAGACACTTTTAAAAGCCTTTGGATACTTGCAGACAGCATTGCTGCTAGCTGTTATGCGAACACCTTAGTGTTGGTGTAAAGAGGACTTTCTGAGTGGCATCCATTGCAACGGACAATGCAAAGTAAAGTGTCTTGAAATATGTTCAGCTCTCTGAGGTGTTGGTGATTTCCCTCTGTGGCGGTGCGCTGGTAGTGAACTTTCATTTGAATGCTGTTGATAACTGTAAATTGTAGTATGGACATGCATATGACTGCATGCACACTTTTGTTGGAATGTTTTATATTCTTTCCATCCCCATGCACTTAGTTAGCAAATTGGTCTTTATTTAGGGCCACGGTGTTGCATCATACAGCAGTTTTTCACTAATCCTACACCCACACAAAGAGAAAGGAAACAAAAGAGGGAAAAAAGGAAAAGAAAAGCAGAAACATACTCTTTGAACACCGCAATTAGCTATTAGTCTAGCTTTTTTTTCATGGCTCTGGAGTGCTTCCTCTTTTGAAAAATTTGCAGAAGCACTTGCGTGTTCCAGCACAACCCTGACTACAAACATAAGAACAAACCTTTAATAAACTGTTTAATGTATTAGGATGCAAAGGTTTATTATTTCATTATTTCATTTCAACATCAAAATTACATGCAAAGAAACTGTAGAATGGGAATTGCTTGCCTGAGCTGGTTTGCTGGTCTTAATTGGTCTCCCAGCCTAACTGTCAGCTGGTTTTAGGGGTCTTTTCCTTTTCTGAAACCAGCTATTACCAATTAACCAAATGGGTAATGTCAAAATATGCTAATTTTAAGCAGGAACTGGTACTGAATAAGTAAACAAAGTCAGTTTTTCTTCTTTCCTGATATACATCAACAAAAGACAATGATTGGGGAAAAAGATAACTGTGCCGAAACAGTGCCCTCTGACACATCTTGTTTTATCACTTATCTTCCTTGTGTTCTGCAAGTGAGATGCTCAGATGACCCGTTTGATTGTGTTATGGATTTCTGCCCCTGCAGACTCATCAGTCCATTATTATAAAACTGTGAAAGCCATTTCCAGAAACTAGTGTTAACTCACTTCCCTGCAGATGGGTTTCAAAGAAGTGTGATTGTGTATGTGCGAGAGTTTGATGTAAAGAGAGAGAGAGAGAGTGTGGAGGAAGTGTGGTTGACCAGCCTGCACTCATTGCATTTAGGTGATGCATGTGAAAAAGGATACACACATGCATAGGCTATATATATACTGCGCAATGGAAATAATAGACAGAGCATTCAGAAATTAGATGTTAGAGAGTAAATGTGATCCACATGACCTAATAACACAGTGACATGCAAAAAAATATGCAAAATAGGGAAATGGTGTACTATGCACATTTCACATGCACATGTACAGTTCAGACAATTAGTGAATTAGTGGTATTTGTATTATTTTTGTATAATTGTTTCATCATCCGATTCTTTGGTCATGCAGAGGTGGGTTCATTTCTGTCATTTTGAGTCTTAACAAAAAACTAATTCTGCTAGTTGTTCTTGAAACTTTGTCCAATCTTCATTATAATTGGCACAGATGACAACACCAGCTTCTTGGCGTCAAAATAATCACAAAAACAGGCAATACTTCAGAATGTCTGGGCCTAAAATTAAGGTCCCATATTCCTTTGCTTTTGCTAGGTTAAACCATGGCAAATTTGTCAAGATTCACCATTCTACCCCATACTGCCAA
Organism: Carassius carassius; assembly: GCF_963082965.1. Classification (NCBI taxonomy): domain Eukaryota; kingdom Metazoa; phylum Chordata; class Actinopteri; order Cypriniformes; family Cyprinidae; genus Carassius; species Carassius carassius. The sequence continues at coordinate 35,107,711 of NC_081760.1, forward strand.
GTTTGTTTTCTCTACTTCTAGGAGAAATGTTTCATTCCATCTTCACAAAAATTGGCACAGATGATCCTGACCAATTCTCCCAAAACTGACCAAAGGGATTTAGGATTTTCAGCTCCGTTCTCCAATAAATCTCCAACAAAATCCATGGTACTGTGTCTATGTCTACTCGAATGAAAACATGCTCTAATACGTTACTCATAAACGCTTTAGTTCCTTGAATCTGAACACATCTTATTTCCCCACAATGACTTAAAATAATAACTTGCGTACAAAACGACTGTAAATATTCCCCTTTTCGGGGGAATGATTTCACTGAGAAGCCCATGTGATATCAGTAGCATTTAGGTGATCAGTAGTCAGTACTGCTCTCATGTGTTACTCATCATTGAGTGTCAGAATTACTGCACTGTGCTTCTGCTAATAAAGCAGCCGTCGCCTGTTCGTGCGTGTTTCCCTGCGAGGGGTTCTGTGGTAATGCTGTTGTGACCCAGCAGTGTGCTTGCAGATGTTCTAGTCATCTCAGTGTGGTCTGATCGCCCAGTTTGTGTTCCAGCAATGCATCTTTCCCATAACCTGTCCTACATGTGGGTGATTCTTGCGAAAATCTGGTCTAACCGTACCCGGGTTTTGTTTAAGATAAACTGTATATAAAATTAACCCTTTTTTTTCTCTGTTTATTTATTTATTTTGTTTGATTATTTTAGTCAGCATAAATTAAGGCATTACAACAAATACTAAAGGGATGCATAAAAATGTTACAATTTAAAAAATATAGCACTAATATTTTATTTAATGTTAATCTCATGAGAAGAAGACTTTTTTGCATTACCGCAAATTTGGGATGTGCTTAATTGACAACGCAATTACTTTTGTCACATATATATTTCTGTAATTTTTTATTACTTTTATTTGACGTTTTTATTTTCTGGTTAAATATGATTTGGTTAACACTTTCTTGACTGGTTTTGTGAGTTTCACTCTTGCACATACTCACAGACTACCATGTAATCAGATCGGCCTATTTTACTCACCCTGTGAATTTCCTGATATTCATGCACACACATACTTGTACTCTCTCTGTCTGTTTGTAAGTCTGAGCAACAAGAAAAATGCAGTGTCACCTGTGGTTATGTTAATGCATGCGTGTGTGGGTTTTGTCGAGAAACTGAAAGCGCCGTTGTGTGAACTGGCCCGGCTGTTGCTCTTCCACGGCTGATGTCTGAAGCTGTCAGAAGTCTCGATAAACATCAGGGTGTGAACATCAAGACAGTTGCGCTTTTCTACAATTGAATGAATTTGATTTCTCAGCATCCCTCTCAGTATTAGATTTTAGTCATGACATGCATGCTAATGTGTGCAAGAACACCTGCTGTTCAAGGGAGCATCAAATACTTTACCTCGACAGAGTTTACGACAGGTTACGAAGGCACATTGCAAGTTGATCAAATATGTAGTGCTGTATCGCAGTATTTTATTAAATATCCCAGAGGAACAATTGTTGCTTTTTAAAGAGATAGCTGTCCCTAAAGTGTGTATTTAATTTAAAAGGATAGTACATCTGACATCTGAAACGTAATCACGTTCCAAAACACATTGGACCCTATTGACACTTTTTCACTGTTACAACAGTTACTGTAAAGTTACTGTAAAACATTTATTACTGTATTTTCATTTACAGCATTAGTACTGTTCAGTTTATTGCCATTTTTTACTTGTATAAAACAATCCAATTGCTATACAGCACTGTAAACCATATTTTTTTACCACCCCAACTCCACAAAAATCTAGCATGCACTAGCTGAATAAGGGCATCAGCATTGTCCCCTGGGGACTTTGTATCTGTAGCATGCATGGCAAAATAAAACACAGTAACAATTTGTTTGTGTTGTTGTGTTAAATTTCAATTTTCAATTTTGCCAGTCAAAGTTGACAGGCTCTCTGATGAGAAACACCATGAGGGGATTCAGGCTTATGCTATTTCTGCCAACAGGGTTGATTCTCGTAATGTTCCTGCAAGCGCAAGAAAAATAATTCAAACCAGTGTTTACAGAATTTGTCCCAGCTGTCAAACTTTGTGCTGCATGCACTTTGAGATGAATTAAAAACACTATCTCTGAATGCACCTATACAAGGAAGGTAAATAATTAGTAGATAATCCATCACAAATCATTAAAGCTCCATTCTTTATAATGCATTCCTGTAAATCAACTCATGGAACTCTGAGAGTATTATGTATAAGCCAGCTAAACTGTTTGGTTATGCTTGAATCTCCCTTGTCACCCCACAGATGATGACTCAATATGTCAATCTGTCATGCCTATATGGATGAGGAGCTGCAGAAGCAGGTGTGGCTCATCAGGGCGTGTGGTGGTCTCGTGAGAGAGGTGGAAGTTCTCAGAGTGAAAAAGAGAGAGGAAAGTGCTGCGAGCTTTTAGTCAATCAGACCACAGGACACTCAAAACGCTCCGGCACTCAAACGGTTAAACAGCTCTTTTTGTATCACTCTCCCTGTTCACATTGTACAGTCAGTTCATTCACCTTATAAGGAAACAGTCTGCTTTTACAGTAAGAATAAGAAAGCAGAGCAATGCGTGTGCTTCTATATACTGGAATTGTTGTTGTTATGGTGCTGTTGCCAGGTTTAGGCTGAAGGTGAGAAAAAGTCACATCGGTTTTGCACGTGTTTTTGAGTGTGATATCTTTAGTTTCTCAAATCCATCAGCATAGGCTCTTTATCAGTTCATCTTCTAGTCAAGAAGCCCCCAAAATGACTGGTTTAGGGGTGAAATGTGTAATTTCTGCATCAGAGGAATCACAAAAGTAGTTATTTGTTTTCAAACAGGGTTACAGAACACAATTTTGAGTGTGTATGCATGTATATATATATAAATTCTATTTTAATTGGTTTTAGTAATTCAGATATGTTTTTGTCATTTTGTATTAGTTTTTAAAATTATTTTTTATGTAGCTATTTTATTTTTATTCACATTTTAGTAATTTATATAAAATATAAAAAGTTATATTTTATTGCATTTCAGATTTACTATATATTATGAAGACAACATATAATTTGAATGCTCACAGTAAGGCCAATAATAAAACTAAATGGATTCAGTTTTGATTTCACATTAGTTTGAGTTCATATTTGTCACAACAGCTTTAAAAATTCTGCTTCAAAGTCACTGATGTAACATTCCAATTAAAAGTGAAGTATCAGTGCCATGAGAGCTTCATGTAGGATGGACCAAAATGCACATGTGAGACATCAACGCACCCTTCAGACTCCTCGCTGAAGTGCTCTGTTGCTCAGAGAGAGTGGGATACAGCAATGCTCACTTTCAATGGAATTCGCCCTCTGTTCCTCTGCTAATTAAATCGGCCAAACATCTGTCTCGATAATCTGCATCAGAGGGGCTAGCCTTAACATGCAATAATGAGCACTTAAGTAATTGGCCAATTATAATCAGTCTGCAGCGGTCATCATTGCCATGGCAATGAGGGATGAGCAAGGTCTGTGGCCGTCGCCAGCAAAGCAATTGTACAAAAATTCACATACTGAACTACCAGTTTAAGTGCATTAAACTTAAATACTTTTAGATGTTGTGTTAGAAGCAATGTTAGAATCTCAGATTGTTTGCTGCAAAACACAGACTACATCATTTTATATTAAAGTGCTAAAGATTTAGAATAATTAAGAAAAATGATTTATGAAGTTATTTGAACATGCAAAGTTTGCAAGGTTAGGTGCATCAAATCTTTAAATATTATCTGGGTTTTGCTTAATGTACTTTAAATTGTAATTCTTTGTATTTTTTTATTTAATTTGATTACTAATTTTTACATTTAGATCAGCCTACAGTTTAGCTATTATTAATGTATCCTGAATAATCTGTTTATTTCTCTTCACCTATTACATATTTAGTTTATTTTTTTGATAATCATTTAGCATTTAAGATGATTTATATTGTCATAAAATATTTTATCCTATTTAATATCATATTATTGTTACTGTTATTTTATTATTATTATTATTATTATTTTTTACAAAAGCTGTAAGTGCCAAGAGTCTTCCATTTTCTTTGATTTGATTTCCTCATGTAGTGTGGCTTCTAGGTGTGTGTCGACACTTGTACTGACAGTAGATCAAAAGAAAATGTATCATTAATCAGATAATGACGTGCAGACTGACGTTGTCATTCGAGAGAAATCTTTGTCATTTGTGTTGTTTTCATGCAGTATTTATAAGGATGTTGACACACTTCTGTCTTACTATTAACCTTCTTCAAAGGTGTACAGGTATATGAATACATATGTTTCCTTTCCATCAGATCATCTGTCATGGAAACAATGAGCTCAACATGTTTTCTTCAATATATTCTCTGAAAAGACCACAGATTTCAAGTTCCTATTATTTGCCCAGCAGATGTGTTAACTTTGCACTTTTTGCTCAATGTTTCAAAAGGTGAGTTTTGTGTGTGTGTGTGTGTGGTTATTGACGTCAATAGAGGACGAGAGATGAGTGAAGCAATCCATGAATCAGACAGTTTCCTTCTCTAGCGCTTATTTCGACATTTTCTTCACAGATTGACATTGTTTGCACTCGAAGGGGAACCAGAGGTGGTTTTGTGCTCTACCAAATTCTAGCTATATACTTTTTATAGTTTGCGTTAAAAGTCAAGGGAAGAAACAAGCTTTTAGCTGGAATTTAGACCAATAAAACATCCCGGAAAGAAGTGGTTCCACTTGTCTTCTTTTATCATGATGATACTCCATTATTTTTCTGGTCATGGTTTCTGGGAATTTCTCATATACTTCCTGCCACTTGTTGTCCCACTTTGAGTTGCTCAACTCAATTAATTCGAAGAAGCGTGCTCTTTACGTGCCTTGTTAGTATAGGTTCAACAGGAGCACAGGTACTTTAACCTCAAAACAAGTCTCCATTCGCTGTGCTTTGATGAAACTCACTCATCTCTGCCTGCATGGATTCCAGTCGAAGCGTATTGCGTTTCAAGCCTGATATTGGTTTTTGTGTCATTTGTGGAAGAGAAATGCTCCTTGGACTGTGCAGAAATGGTTCTAACTGTTTCCTTTGTGTAAAGGGCTACTGTGTTTCACTTCCTTTTTCATTGTGGTGAAGGCCAAAAGGGAGAGAGCGAATGCCTAATGCCTTTTGCATCCCTCAGAAACACTTCCGGAATCAAAAGAGGCTCTTGAATTTGTGTCCGAGAATAGGGAAGGAATAACTAACTCACCAAGGGTGACCATACGTGCCCTTTTTCCTGGACTTCTATATTGCCTAAAATATCCAGGTTTTGCCGTTGATTTCCTGTTTTCATACTTGCTGAAATAAATGATTTAAAATGAGTTTGACCAATAACATGCAGGCATTGTACATAATCGACCAATCGTGACGCGTGAGAAGGTGGGATCTACAGAGAACGGTCAAAGAAATTGAGGTCAAAACTTTTTTGAATGTAATATTCACAATAAGATCTATACATGCGTTTAGAAAACTCACTGGGTGAATTTGAATTCCCTGCTGACTTCCTCAAAGGGAAATTGCAGTTAGTATACAGTACAGTATTGTGTGAGGTGTTCAGCAAATGGCATGTGTCTTCATGGTGCTGTGGTTATGGGTAGAACGCCTGTCAAAGTGATCTTAGGGATTGTGATTTAATAAAAGAAAAAAAAATCAATTAAGAAGGAAGTATCAGAAATATTATGAATGGGCTCAAGATTCTCTGCTTTCACAAACAATCTCCACACTATCTCCTGGCAGATCAGAAGTGTGGAAGAGGGTGCGCATGCAATCATGCACAAGCGCGTCTGGGAATAGGCTCTTTGACGCACTTGCTCCCAAACACCAGCTGTAGAGTCTTGGCAATGTGATGCCGCACTCAAGCTCCTTCTGCCTTCACATGCTCCATTAGATTATTGGGATAAATCATTTTTATCCTTTTTTGGTCCGTAAATTATTATTTGTTTCTCAACCTAAGGCTCTCATTCAGTAGGTGCATCAGCCTGTCTGGAAAGTGCCACAAACTGATTGAGCCAAACACACATACAGATATACTGCAAAAGCTGTAAAGTCTGTAAACTTCCTTAGCAAAATAATTCATGAGAAAATGATTGAGTGCTTGAATTGAACTAATGAAAGAGAACTAATTATTTTATTTAACTGTTAAAGTTTGCCAGGTCTTGGCAGGTTTAGTTTGAGGTACTATTTTATTTTATTTTATTGTGCATTTGGCAAATGCTTTATTTTATTGCAAGTTTGTTTATTTTATTTTATTTTATTTTATTTTATTTTATTTTATTATGCATTTGGCAAATGCTTTATATTATTGCACTTTTTATTTTACTTAATTTTATTTTTATTTTATTGTGTTATTTTACTTTATTTTATGCATTTGGCAGACTCTTGTTGCCAGACATGGGGACTTGTGACTTGGTGACTTGGACTCGAGTCGACTCGAGTCGCTATTTTTATGACTTGTGACTTGACTTGACAAAAAATAAAATACTTGAGACTTGACTCGGACTTGGAAGTTAAAGACTCGGGACTTGACTTGACTTGAGACAGGATGACTTGAATGACTTGAGTGTTAATCACATTAAGTTTTCAGTTTGAATATAAAATATATAAATTATTTAAAAAAAAATAAAATTGATTACTCAGCTGGAGCGCAGGCTGAGAATCGCGTTGTCATGTCATGACATCATCAGTCATGCCCTCTCTACCTTACGCAGACCACGCCCACTTAGATCAGATATCACATCACATCAACATCTCAGCTTGAGGGGTACTGAGGGTCATCGCTTTTGTCGTCAATAATTCGCGCCTAAAAACGCGTGGAAATCGCTAGTCGCGCCGCTTTCTCATTGTTTCCAAAGCGCTCGGGCAGTTGCGCCCCTGAGGCGTCGAGCGTGTCGCACCGCGTGCGCGTCGCGACCGCGTTGCTTCCATTATGAGCGCGCATACCGGTGGCGCATACATGGTGGGATAGGCCACATCGTGCTCGGCTTGCAGACAAGACTCTCGAATCTTATATTTTGCAAGTGCAATACCTTGTAATAGAGGTAATGACTTACGGATGTACTCTGAGAGAGAGAGAGAGAGTGTGTGTGTGTGTGTGTGTGTGTGTGTGTGTGTGTGTGTGTGAGAGAGAGAGAGAAACACACTCCTGCTTCACCTGATGAAGGAAACCAAACTGAGTCTGACTCCAATCACAACCCCAACATTCAGAAACTAATTGACAAAAATCTGAAGTATAATTATGATGAAAAATTAAAAAAATGAATTTGAGCTCCAAACCAAACTCCAGTGTTATTCGGCCCTAAACAGAACTACAAAACTGGCAAATTACTTATCACTCAAGCAATTAAAAGAAAGACAAATCCTTTCAAAATATCGACTCAGTGATCATGATTTGGAAATAGAGATTGGTAGACATAAAAGATCCTGGCTACCGAGAGAAGAGAGACTGTGCAAACACTGTGAGCTGAATCAAACAGAGTATGAGAAACACTTCCTTCTTGTCTGTCCCAAATACAGCACTACAAGAGAAACCTTTTTTCCACAGTTTGAAGCTTTGAATCCTTAATTCTTGTCTCTAAATGACTCAGAGAAACTACTCTATATACTTGGAGAGAATGAGACGGCAGTCACAATAGCTGCTAAATATTTATACACCATACACACCATACGAAAGGGATAATGTATTGTATTCAACTGTTTTATTTTATATTCTTAATTCTATATAATTACTATTATTAATTTTAGAAATATCTGCTGCTGCTATTTTTATTGTATTTTATTGTAATCATATTCTATTCTGTATCTAAATAATAAATTTGGCAATACTGTAACTCAAATGTCATGCCAATAAAGCAACTTGAACTTGAACTTGAGAGAGAGAGAGAGAGAGAGGAGAAATGTAAGAAAGTTTAATGTTGTATGTAAACTGTGTTTGAGGGGAAGTCGTGGCCTAATGGTTAGAGAGTCAGACTTGCAATCGAAGGGTTGTGAGTTTGAGTCTCGGGCCGGCAGGAATTGTGGGTGGGGGGAGTGCATTTACAGTTCTCTCTCCACCTTCAATACCACGACTTAGGTGCCCTTGAGCAAGGCATCGAACCCCCAACTGCTCCCTGGGCACCAAAGCATATGGCTGCCCACTGCTCCGGGTGTGTGTTCACAGTGTGTGTGTGTGTTCACTGCTCTGTGTGTGTGCACTTCGGATGGGTTAAATGCAGAGCACGAATTCTGAGTATGGGTCACCATACCTGGCCGAATGTCATGTCATGTCACGTCACGTCACATCGCTAGAGAGAGAGGTGTTCAGAGAGGAGTCTGTTGGATGTTTAGCTGTTATTTGTTTTATGGACTCAATGTTGAAAATGTAAAACATTTCAAACACTGTTGGCAGAAGTGAAAAATAAATAATTTTATGAAGTTACAATTTTGTTTGATTCCATGATGTATTTTACTGAACATGAGTATTTACAATGCAAATCCAAATTATTTTAATTTACTGTTACTTATATCTTGTCTTTTAACTTTATTAAGATCAGATTCTGCAGGTAAAATTACAATAATAAGGTGACTTGACTTGGACTTGACTTGACTTACTACAGGACTTGACTTGACTTGACATAACTTGTGACTTGACTTGACTTGACTTGCCCAAGAAAAAAATACTTGGGACTTACTTGAGACTTGAAGGTTAAGACTTGAGACTTACTTGAGACTTGCACATGTGTGACTTGGTCCCATCTCTGCTTGTTGCAATGTATGCTTTTATTTTATTTTATTATTTATGTTTTGTTTTATTTTATTATCATTTGACACATGCTTTATTGAAATTGAGGTATAGAATTTTTATTTTAGTTTAGTTTAGTTTACCCCCTAAACAACACTTAAAAACAAAACTAACTTGGGTTTGTCACTTTATATGAATAAGCTACCACAAGGACCACACTTTTTCACCATTAAAAGTCAATCTATGTAATCATCGACTACTCACTTTTATGGGTGTTAAAAATTGAGAATTCTGCTTTCTGTGTTTTACTGTCTTTTATCCACCCCTGTGTAATGTGCATTTTTCCATTATTCCTAACCTTGCAAAAAAATAATCAACAGTTTACAACTACAAGATGTGAGCAAGGGGCTGCGTGTTGTAAATGTTTCCCTTGGGATTGTTTGTTTTGAATTATTGCCACTGGAAACAGAACTTTATGAGCCTTCATGTTTAGCAACAGTAAAAGTGGAATCAGACACATGCGATGACCTCACCCTGAACACGAATCATGGGCTGCATTACAGCACTGACTGGAGTCTTGTGTTCTTTCGGTTGTAGCAAAATAAAAGCGACACGGGCTGTTTAAACTGATTTTAGAACTGTGTTAAAAAAGCAGCCAGCTGCATGATTAACCAAGCTTATCTACCAGTGATGTGTAGGGGAAGAGCACTCTGGTCTACATAAATGCTCATGCCTGGAAGTCCCAGACCACAAACCTCCCCGTATTCCCATAATGCCCCCCAGGTGAGGACGTTGGCAGGGGGTGTTGGGGGGGTGGGGTGTTAGGTGTTCGGGGTGAGTTGGATTCCCCCCCTCAAAGTTTCCCTTAGTAGCAATGAAATCATCTTTAAAACATTAACTAGTATTCTCAGGACGGACATAGTGCCGTGTCACAGCATTTAGCCTGTGTAGCCTTGGGGATTCCCAGCAGAGTCCGAGAATTCGTTTTTTTAATGTGTGTTTTTGTTTACTCTGTCTGTGCCACTTTCATCAGTTCAAAGACTGTCTGAATATTTGAGCGTATAAAAGAAACACTCTCCTGTTCCAGTCTGCAAATGTATGTGAGTCGCACTGAGTCACTGGCCTTCCCCGGAGCTGGACTGTTTAGTCTGTTCATGTGCACATGTGATTTAGTCCTCGAATATGCACTGCATGTATGTTTGTGTTTGAATTTGTGCATGTCTTCATGAGAAAGAAAGGGAGAAAGTGGCACATTTCACAAAGCGATACATAGCTTTGTATCACGGTTTCTTTTTTCTTTTTTCATGGCTATATATGTTTGATAAATAACTATATAAAATAGAACTAGCTACTTTTAGTGTATCTGCATTTCTCACAAAAATGTGTCCTTTGTCTTCTCAACTAAATCCAGTTATTAAAATGAAAAATAAAATGTAATTAAAATGAACTGAAATTAAAAGATTGTAATTTTTATTGTAATCTTTTAAACTGAACTCCATTAATTGTTGTAAAAAATATCATTACTTGAAAGAAAATATAATGTAACCCAATACAAAATATTGCAATCATTTTTTTTCTATTACACTATTTTACATTATATGTGCAATATTACATATTATGACAAAATGGCAAACATATATATATATATATATATATATATATATATATATATATATATATATATATATATATATATATATATATATATATATATATATATGCCATTTTGTCATAATATGTAATATAAAAATATAAAACTAAAATATTACAAATTATCTTTTATATTTAGTTTTAAAATAGACAAACATTTAAATTATTTTAATACTAGTTTTTTATTTATTTATTTTTGCTAATTTTCACTTGTTTTTTTTACTATGAATATACATAGCTGAAGAAGCTGGCATGGTGTTTAGAATAAAAATCAATTGATCAATCAAATCCTTATCTCCTTCTGTTGCCATGTCCTTCATTGTTTTGTTTTTTGTCCTTAGCTCATCTTTGTCTCACTGATCAGGTGGGTGTGTGTTTATGAAAACATGTCTTAACAAATACATTCTGCTCTTTATAAAGAGACACTGAAATATGCGTTCAATCCAAAATATAATCATGTGGCCAATTTAGTGACTCATCACCAGCTGTAGACCCTTTAGTCATGAGAAGATCTTGTCTCGGACTCTCTTCATCAGTGTACAGCGTCTGAGAACATCAGGGTGTCCGATTTTGGAAAATAGAGCCATGTGTGTGAGTGACTCAGGAATGTGTTGACATTGGAAAAATGTGTGGAAAAAAAAGTCTGATTGAATCCTGATTTGTAAATCGTTTCCAATCGAACCATTTGAGAGGCTTGCCAAACAACAGCTTTGAAAGCAAACCCAGCAACCAAGTTTGTTTACTCAGCTGGATGATTTTGTCGAGAGGTTTTGGGAAAGAGAGTGGAACATCTGATGACTTCTGGATATGTCAAAAGGATTTTAAACATGAGGGTATTTTGAAAGCTTTTTTGTGTTAACTGCTTCTGATGGAGCTTTAAAGCTCATGTTTTGAGACTAATTTTACTGTCTTTCTATTTGAGATCCTTAAGAACCCTGTGATGTGCGCCTAAAATAACACTAATCAAATTAACTCTCCCTTCCCGTGACATAATTTCATGTTCCTGTGAGTGCCTGGTGAGAGTCTTTCAATGCAGATAACATAAAAAGGAGGACCCTGATGCATGTTAAGTAACAGATTTTTAAAAAAAATCAGTTCACAAAATGTCAACCTTGAATTTTATGTCGTTTTTGAGGTCGAACGTGCTTTGGGGTTCCAACAGAATGGCAGTGTTTGCATGTCTTTATTTTGTTTAGGAAACTGCTGATGTTGATAGAATTTGAGTAAACAAAATAGTTCACCCAGAAATGAAAATTTACTCATGTTCATGCTATCTAGATTTAGATGAGTATGTTTCTTTGTTGGGAAAGATTTGGAGAAATTCAACCATCAGAATAAGAGATTACGTGTGGATTACGTTATTGTGATGTTTTTTATCAGCCGTTTGGACTCTCGTTCTGACGGCACCCATTCACTGCAGAGGATCCATTGGTAAGCAAGTGATGTGATGTTGAATTTCTCCTCCAAAATCTGTTCCAATAAAGAAACAAACTCATCTACATCTTAGATAGCCCGAGGGTGAGTCCATTTTCAGCTAAATTGTAATTTTTGGTTGAACACTTCCTTTAACAAACACTGACTTCTGCATGCTCCTTCTACAGACATGGTAAAGTCGATGTAAGACTCATCCCTCCATAATTTATCTTGGAGACTGGAAGACAAACTGACAGTGACAGTGAGCAATTGTTTAGAGCACAGTCATGCCATGTTTGTAACCAACAATGTGCCTACAGCATCTGACAAGCACTGGCAATACGCCTTATAGAGAATGACAGCCAGCACAAAAAGCCTGCGACTCTTCACTACGTCAGTCTGTGTGTCACCACCACCTCCCTAATGAAGGGTACATAGCAATTCTGACAGCATGCTGGGTGATGTTTACAACCTTTAAAATGGTAATTTCTTCCATCGTTTTCTTAACACTTGTAATTACTTCCAACCAGTTGGATACTATTGTCTTGTTGGAACTTGCAATTTTAGTCTCCGAGGAGCCTGTGGTGGAAAACTACAGTAGATTTTATTTCTCCTAAACTGAGGATGTAGTCTAAAACAATCTTTCCTCTCTTTTCCCCGTGCTTTAAATTTAGCTATCACATCTCTCAGCCTGAAGTAGATGAAACAGGGTGTTCATTTCATTAATGGGTTGTTCAAATAAGATGAGATCACACTTTTCAAAATGGAGATACTTTAAGCTTGGCAATGCATTACAGAAAACACAAACAAATGTTCAGTAAGGATGAATAAAATTGATCAAAAGTTACAGTAGAGACATTTATGATGTTATTGAAGATTTCTATTTCCTTTGAATTTTCCGTTCATCAAAGAATCCAGGAATAAATGTATCAGGGTTTACACAAAAATATTAAGCAGCAAAAATGTTTCTTGAGCAGCAAATCAGCATATTAGAGTGATTTCTGAAGGATCATGTGACACTGAAGACTGTAGGAATGATGCTGAAAATTCAGCTTTACATCACAAGAATAAATTATATTTGACCATATATTAAAATGAAAACAGTTATTAAAAATTATATTAATATTTCACAATATTACTGTTTTACTGTATTTTTGATCAAATAAATGCCGCGTTGATGAGCTTAAGAAACTTCTTTTAGAAACATTTAAAAATCATAAAAATCGACCCCAACATTTTGAATGATGTACATTCTCATGTTTCATTATCATAAATGTTGCTGCAATGTGTTTTTGAATACATTTAAAAGCATAAAGATCCTCTAATATTATTATAAATATGGTATTAATTAATAAGAGACACCCTTTTCCTCATTATTATTTAATAACTGAAACCCGGGTATACAATTATTGCATGCAAAATTAAACGAAATGCATGTACTGTAGATGCATGTAAAAAAAGAAAAAGAAAGCAAGAACATGCAATGGTCAAAGATGTCCGTCTTATGCATGTAAAACATTAATGCAAGAATGAATCCTATTTGCATGGCACCTTTTCCTCATTTACATTTAGTCATGAAACAGATGCTTTTATCCAAAGCGTCTTACAAATGAGGACAATGGAAGCAATCAAAATCAACAAGAGAGCAATGTTATGAAAGTGCTATAACAAGTCTCAAACTTTTTTTTGTAAGATAAGAATGAGAAAACGTATTCAGGGTTGACACTGTATTTAATGATTCACAAATGAAAGCAAGGCTGTGCGGGACACGTTAAGTCTGTTAAATGTGTTCAGACTATATGAGTATCTCTCACAACCTTGCTTTCATTCGCTTAAATGATATGGCGTCCCCACTGATTGAGGTCAGTGAAGGCTTGATGTGTTTGGCTTGAGCAGTAATTTACAGCAGTAATGTTAGTTTGGCGATGGTGTGACTCAATCATTTTCGCAATCCCCACCACCTCTGTCACAATAATTTTGACGGGAACCGGGTGTATTTTTGCCTATATGAAGAGCAGAGCTGGGTCAGCCTGTGTGTGTGTGTGTGAATGCGTGTTAACTGTCTCAGGGTCCGTGTCTAATTATCACTGCTGGCCTGTAGAGAGTTGGCCAGGGCGGACACACAGTGGCCCTTTGTTCGTCTGTGATGTTTGGGATTTACTTGTAAAGTAATATGTTGTCAAGATGGAAAAATAAAAGTGTGCTTGAAAGTTTTTAATATTCATTGCCAATACAATATTTTCTGCTTCCTTACTTTGTGACTAACATTTTAAGTAGATGACATTCAATAAATACCTTATTAGTGTTGTTTGCATCGTCAAGGCAAGCTTTATTATTATTATTATTGCTCATATAGGGTTGGAGATTAGAACAGCATTAAACTTCAGTGCTTAATTTGCATTGCTTGTGTTTGTGCTACACCCTTAAAAAATAAAGGTGCTCTCTTGGGACTGATGGTTTCATGAAGAGCCTTTAACATCCATGGCATCTTTCCACTGCAAAAAAAAAAAAAAGGTGAATAAAATGCTCTTCACACCAAGATAAAATGTTTCTTTTAAGACTGAAAGGCTCTTAGGGGAACCAAATATAGTCCTTATTTGTGGTTTTGTTGAGGAGAGCTGTGATGTTACTGTTCATGTTTAAGTGATTGGTCTTGCAATAACAATATAATAATTAAAAAATTATAAAAAAGGTGAAAACGATATATATAGACTTTTTTGTGTGTGTAATGTATCTAATATATCTGGTTTGATCCAGTAATTTTAAAGTATGATTCTGACTTTAAAGCATTAATCATTTGTGCAAACATTTTTATTTATTGCATAGAGACTAGAAGACTTTGGGGTGGATCTTTTGACGTGCATGAGTATAAAGCATGGGCAAGCACCAGTCACATTTTCTTACGTAAACATGATTAAACAAATCTAGTTAGTAAATGTAAAAATCATATCATTTGTCTTATAAAGACAAATCTGCAGTTATGTACCGATACATCCACAAGCACAGAGATGGTGACAGAAGTCTCACATAAAGCATGACAGTGAAACCAGAAAGTGATAATAGGAACAGAATAATCACACTTTTCTAGTCACATTGAACGGGAGGAAGCGGGTGTTTGATCATTCAGTGTGTTTTCTTGCGGAAAAGGGATTAAAGGTATGGCAGCTTTTTATCCCAGTGATGACATCATTTCTGACTAATAATAATACTTTTTTTACTCTAAAATAAAAAAATATATTTACGAAAAATTATAATTTTACAGTACTACTGTAAAAATACAATACTAAAATGTAGTAATGTATTTAATTTCTTCTGCCTTTGCAATTTAATAGTCACGCTAAACCATATTGTAATTTCCAGTTTTTATTTAGATACGGATCCCCTGATGTCAAATTATATCTCACCTGTCTTCAACAAGACTCATTATTTCAGGTATGATTTGCACAAAAGCTCTTAATGCCGAGGCATGATCATTAGCAATAGTGAAGATTTCCTTTGAAAACGTCACTAATTGTATTTGCATCCAAATGGCTTCTCTGATCTCTGGATCATCTCTTGGATGTGTTTGTGACCCCTCGCTGCCTTTTTCTTAAGCTTGTGTTTCTCACCTCCTGTCGGGCCAGACAGTGGCGTTTTCAGCATGGATATTTCCTCCCTCCTCCTAAGGAACTGTTTATGTTGTGTCTTGGATGGGGTTTTTCCAGGGCTATTTTGGACAGATAAACAGTGTGGTGTGGGTGGAATCTCTGTAGAGCAGCACCCACGCGCACGCCCTAGGGAGGTGAGGAAACGAATTCAGGACGTGAACCAACATGGGCGAGACATTACAGAGTGTGCAAAAAATAGATGCGTTTCCATTCCACCCCAAGGTGCCCTCAGGGCGGAAATTACCAGATAGATTCTCCAAGGACACAGCCAGATGCAACAATACAGCAGAGAATGGGAGGATAATAAGTCAGACAGGTTAATACCAGCTTAGCCTTTTTGGCAAACAGCTCTATTTCACAGGTTGTTCTATCTAACGTAGAAACACTAAAAATACCAGTGCAGTTCATTTTAGGCCATTTTGTTTTTTAAACACTGTATTATTTGTAAAAACACTACCTGAAACCTCTCAAAACTTAGCCTCCCCAATTAAAAACTAAGATGCCAAAATGGCCAAATCTTCAGAGTCCACACTATTAAGAGCAGCAGACCCAAATTCAAAAGCACATTTTTGCAATGTGATTTGACGCTTGTGAGGATGCAACACATGCTTGTTGCAAAAATGTGCTTTATGGCAGGGAAATCAAATGCTCATTGGCTCTCACAGATTGCATCATGCCATGTTTTCATGTGATGTGCATTTAAATGAGAAATACGTGCATTCCAGTGCTATCAAAGATTATAGGCTCTGTACAGTTTGGGGTATCTGCTCTGTGTGAGAAAAATGTCCTAAGGAAGTCCTTGACTATATCTTTGATGATACATCTAACATTTTTGTATTTAGAATTTGAAAGATAGAGAGTTAGAAGCTTCTAGACATTTTGTTTCAAATGCAGTCTTGATTATTGTAAACAACTATTTGAAACATTAAGATAAAGTTGTACTATGAACTATTTTAACATATGCAAAATACAGTAGTGCATGGTTAGGTCTCTATTTCTGTGGTTGTACTTGTTGTGATGTTTTTATTTTAGCAGTTTTTGTCTGTTTGTGAGGTTGATGCTGTATAAATTGCCCTGAGAAGGGACAAATAAAGATATTACTATACTACTACTTCACAGAATAGATTGAGATAATATTTGGCGATTAACAACTTATATTCTTATTATGTTTTTCTGTATATTTTTATGAAAAGGTTGTAGTTAGGTTTAGTGGTAAGATAGGGATTACCGACTCAAAATATATTTTCCTGCACATTTATGTCTGTTACTCTTTGTATGTTTTCTTTGCATTATTTCTAAAATGGTTATGTTTATACTTGGAGGACTAATTAAGAGCCACACCTTTTAGAAAGTTGTCATGTGTCATGGCTTAATGTCATTTATCAGTCCCTTTCTCTCGGTGTGTCTTGCACGCTTCTGAAGGACACCCAGACTGTGAATGCTGGCGTGGCTGTCTGCCGTCACTCCGTCCCTCACCCGGTTCAAGTGTGTCTGTGTGTGTGTGTGTGTGTGTGTGTGTGTGTGTATGTTTGTGGTGGAGTTATAATGATGTCACCAGTCTACTGACTCAGGAATTATAAAATGACACACCCTAATACTGACAAGACAATGGCTCTTCAGCCTTTAATTTCACACACACACACACACACACACACACACACACACACACACACACACTTCCTGACATCTACGAGATTCAGAAGAGCATTTGATTGGTATTCAGTCTCTCATCAGACCACTGCTTGTGGGGTCTTCAGACATACAGACTTGAAGCTGACCATGATGCGGATTTTGGGGTCAAGTATCCATCTGTCCATTTCAGTCTCAGTCAATCTGATAATTGGGTATATATCGAATTTCAAGAGCAGCTCATTTAAAAGGCAGTGCTGTATTGATATTGCTCAAACATTCTTTTTTATTAAGTCGTAGATTTAGTTTAAACTTTTTGTAGTTAATTTCACTGTATTGTGTGCTATTTAGTTAATCTTCCACTGACTAACTGATTGACTTTATTACAGTGTTCAGTAAAATGTCTGAATGTTCTATCAGTGGGATAGAATGCAAATATAAGCATCTCAAATGGTACAGCATGGTGCTAATGGAAAGGTCATAGGTTCAATTTCCAGGAAATGTGGAAAGTGATTGAAAAAAAAGTACCTTGAATTATTATTTTCCATTATAGGGTCAGATATTGACCAAGAAACTGTTAATTTAATTTAATTTAATTTAATTTAATTTAATTTAATTTAATTTAATTTAATTTAATTTAATTTAATTTAATTTAATGTCTAGAATGTGCCCAACAAAATAGTATTATTTTTGTAATTAAACATGTAGTATCATTATAATATTTGCACATTCTGTTTGGTCTTTTCTATTTGATGCAGCATTTTATTTACACTCAACCAAAGCCTAAAACTTAAGCTTACCCTAATGTTAACTCTAATCTTTCGCTGTGTTGCAAACATTGGTATCTGCTTTCATTAGGATTTAGTTTTCGATGTCACTTTAATGCCATTGTATGTTGTTGTGCATTGGTTGGCACTGTGTGGTAAACCTGACTTGTGTTGGCATCCATGTGCGTCTACTGTCACATCATCAGATGTGTTTTGGCCTCGTCTCCACCAAGGACAGCTCAGTTTGACACACGAGGTGCAACCGAGCCATGATTGGCCAAGTCACATGTCACAGTCTAGTCCTGCCGCTCGAGTCAAGTGACAAATGCTCTGATGTTGATGTACACAAAGTCAAGACAAATTCAAAGGCTATGGGGCTGGGTGAGATGAGTGGGGACTGTACATGCCGTCTACAACAGATACTCATTAGAAGGGTTTGCAGAAACAATCACGCTAAGCCAATGTATGCTGCATTTAATGGTTCAGCGATTAAATGCTTAATGCTTAATCTTTAATGGGCGGGAGGAAATTAAATGACATACATTGTTCATTTTTGCGTTAAGCCACACCTGCATATTACTAAGCAATTACAAACAAAATATTATGGAACAAAAATAATATGGAGTTTTGTTATAGTCATATAAAAATTGTTGTTTACTGACATTTAATCCTGCTTTGCCTGAATAAGTGCAAGCAGACGGTGTCAGTGATCATGTTCCTAACACATTGAGCCTTGGTGCTTATCCAAATGATGCAGGTTCAAATCTGGATTTCTGTGTACGAATCCTTTCCCCTCTTTTACCCCGTTAGGTTCCACTTGATTTCTAATGTACTTGTCTTAAAAAGAAACAAAAATTAAGAAGGATTTAAACTGAAATCCAAATCACAAGTAAATTGAATTCATCTTTAAATTCAGTCATTGATCTAAAGCATGAATCATCTGTGACTCGGTTTAAATCCGGGTGACTTGAGCCGCACTGTCTGTAAAGGAGTCACAACAAGTTCAGAAATACTCACATTCCAGTAATGTGTTTCATTTATGGAAGTAACATTCTGATTCTTGATTTATTTCTTGACATTCAAAGTAACCTCTCGCTGAAACCTCACAATAAGAGTTTACTTATGATATTAAAAAAAATCACTGAAAAATCTTAAAATACAATGAAAACCAGGCTTTAAAATATAAATTGAGCATAGAAAGATTTTGGAAAGTTAAAGCATATTAATGTTAAAATGAATAATAAATCACTAGTCAAATCAGCAGATTTGTAATCTTGACACTGAAATATCTCAATGTTTTACAGTATCATTGAAATCTGTTCACCGGTGTTCAATTTTCCATTTCTTTTCATACAAATAAAATTAGTAATTCTAAATTTGAGAACTGGAAATGTAGTTTGTGTAGATGAACACAGAAGTGAGTGAGAACAAAGAGACAATAAGACATAAACTGATAATGACACACAGTTCCAGTGATGAAGCTGGACGGCTTACAAACTCACAAACAACTGCTACTCATGTCACTTTAACCAGACACACACACACACACACACATCTTTTATATAAAAATTTTTGAGTGGCACAATATCCTGTGAAGATTCACCATTTGCACAATATTTGTATGGGTTTTGTTTTTACGCTTTAGCGGTTTGTTTTGTTATCTTAGCAACATTCAACTGAAATCTAATTTTTTTTTTTTTACTAAAATGACTCAGAAAAGTGAAGTTAGTTCTAAGAAAATATCATTTGAGAATCATTTATTGGCAGATGCCACCTATTAGTATTATGTCATCATATTAAAACAGTAAAATTTTAAGTCCAACTTAAGTGTCCAAATAATATTTGGGAACTTCTTTTAGGCATGTAAATATTTAGTATACATTCCTCTTTACTTTAAACGTTGTCTATTTAGATATGCCTATGCAGACGGGGTGTGTGTGTGTGTGTGTGTGTGTGTGTGTGTGTTAAGCAGGAAACAGTGAGTGTTTGGGCGTGTTTGGCAGGTTCAGTGTTCATACCTGTGTAGGTGTGATGTTTGATTGTTTAACTGGTTTAGTTAGAAAGACCAGATGTATTTTATGAAAATAGAATCTTTTCATGGAATCTCAAACATTTCCTTTCTTAAAATAGAGATTCCAGGAAATCAACCGTCTTTCCTGGGATTCGCTCACATTTGAACGACATCACTGATAGTGAAACCTGATAAGGTTTCTCAGAGCTGAAGTCATCGTAGTTTGATAAACTGCTATAGTGGTGAACGGAATCTATAAGAAATCTTATTTTCTCAACTCCTATTTGCTGCAGTACCAAAGAAAAAAAATACAGTGACGTGACATTCAGCCAAGTATGGTGACCCATACTCAGAATTTGTGCTCTGCATTTAACCCATCCGAAATGCACACACACAGAGCAGTGAACACACACACACACTGTGAGCACACACCCAGAGCAGTGGGCAGCCATTTATGCTGCGGCGCCCGGGGAGCAGTTGGGGCTTCGATGCCTTGCTCAAGGGCACCCAAGTCGTGGTATTGAAGGTGGAGAGAGAACTGTACATGCACTCCCCCCACCCACAATTCCTGCCGGCCCGGGACTCGAACTCACAACCTTTCGATTGGGAGTCCGACTCTCTAACCATTAGGCCACGACTTCCCTGTACAGTAGCGTTTCTGTGACTTTCCAAAAGTGGAAAAATTGGTCAGAGTTTGTTACTCCCTCAAGTTGTATTAGAAACACTCATTCGCCAGTATTATTATCATTTATTTATTTATTTTCCAAAATGAAATAACTAAAGTGTTTGGGTCCCTGCTTTCAACTCTGGCAGTGAAGCTCAACTTGTCTGGGAGTGAAATTTTTGACTGATCATTTTCAATAGCAAACTCTACACTTTTTGTGTTAATATGCATTGTTCTTTTGGATGCCAGGGTGGGGTATCGTTTCGTCCTCAGGCTGCTGAGGCGAGGTCAGGTGGTGATGCTCCTGGGACATCCATGGGCATGTGTAGCGTGTGTGTGTGTGTGTGTGTGTGTGTGTGTGTGTGTATGGAGGATGCTGTCAGTTCACATCAGCACACCTCTCTGGACACATGGGACAGAGGGACACTGACCCTGTGGTTACCCAGCTGCAGTGAGGGGCCTCCGGGGCTCAGAGTGGTTCACGTCCCCCTCAGAGAGCAGCTGGATGACTAGGAAATATCTTGCAGTGTTTCTTGGTATCTTGTTTTTTCTTTGGTGGTGTTCAGTGGCGAAAAGAGTGCTGTGTACTGACATTTGCACACTGCACTTGAAAAACTTTCATATATATTTCAAAATGTGAAAAGGTCCATAAATTAAAGTTATTAGTGTTAATATGAAGTAATTTACCTTATGATTTTTACATATTCTTTCCTGTTTCCCCTGAAATGTCATTTCTTTTACTGTGTTGTATTACAGATATGCTCTATGAAAGCAAGTCTCAGTAGCTAATGCGGTCTGCTTCTTTAATAAATGTATGTTGCTTCCAGGATTTTCAGATGTGACACAATATAACTGAAATCTCATTAATAAGTTCTTTTTTTTTGTAGTAAAGGTGAGCAAAAACAATAAAATAAAATAAAATGCAAAATAATTACTTTTGTTGTAGCACTAGATATTTGTTAGAAACAACTAATTTAAAATTAAATAAAAATACAATATATAGTAATATTATGCATTTTCCTTTGTTGATTTTTGTTGTTGATGTACTATAAGCATTTGTTAGAAAATTAAAAAAACATATATAATAAAAAATACTGTAAAAGTATCATAACATTTATACTTTAGTAATATCATATTATAGATGTAAAAAAAATATTAGATTTAAAAATGCAATAAATAGTTATGCTGTTGAAACTTTTTAGTAGCACTATGAACAGATATTTGTTAGAAAATACAATATATTAAAATAAATAATACACAGAATTCACCATAAAATGTATACTATACTAATATTATGCTTTATTATTATTAAAATCTACAATAAATTATGTAACTTTTTTTTGTGGCTGTTTAAACGTTTAACTGTCACAGGATTGTTTCTGTCAGCACCAGCAGCAGCAGCTAAATGAAAATGAAGATAATAAAAGTAAACACTCAAAACTGGTTCTATGATTTAAAGACTTGCTCACACAAGTCACAACGGAATCCCATAACCTCAGTCTCAGCTGCGCTGCTGTCAGCAAACACAGTAAGCACAATCCAGTTTTAGCCAGCTGAAATTACGAAACTCATTCACATCTTATTTCTGAAGAAATTATGCAACATTATCCAGCACGATCTGCGTGTGACATTTTAGTCTCATACTTTAGTTTTTCTATTCTCTATTTTTCTATGACTCATCCTGCACTCACTGAGGAATATATTCATTTTCTCAAATTAATCACTTTTACATTTAAAGTTTTCACTTTTATCAAAAATGACTTATTGACTTGTATTCAAGGTATAGATTTTTATCAGCACACACATTCCCATCAGACCTTGTTGCTAGTGCTCTGTTTGACCTGCAATAGGGTTTGCTTTGAATGCTGTTTAACTGGCAACAGCAACTGGAAAATCATGCTTAACGGCTGTGACGTAAACCAAAACCTATAGAGTGATGAAGGGTGTACATTTTTGTAAGCCAAAATTGAGTAAGTATTTCAGCATATCTGCTTCCGTCGTCCTGAATTCAGTGGATTTTTGTATACATTTTGTATTTTTGAATAAAAGCTGACATAAGGTCTGTGGTCAACGTGAGCTCAAGATGTTTGCGTGTTTTAATTTACGGTATAAAATACATCAGTAATACCAGGTATTTGTTTAAGCTTTTACTTGTGTAACGGGTCTAAAGAGGTTGTCGGTAACATTAAATGCCGTCACACTGAACAGGTAAACTCATCTTCTCACTTGTTGCTTTCACAGCCTCCTTGTGCTTATAGCCCTGCCTTTATATTCTAACTGTTCTAACTCAAACTTTCAGAGAATATGTTTTTTTTAAATAAAGACTGAGAGAGTTTTTGAAAGGTTAATGATGGTGATGTTGAAGTCATGTGACCATGGTGTAGTTTGTTTATAGCTAGCATTTAGCTTTTTGCTTCTACCGTTTGTATTTAAGAATATTATCATGATATACAAAAGCCAATGGAAAAATCCTACTGGGTCCTTTACTATGTCTCCTCCCCAAACATCTGGGGACATTCATATAGGAAAGTCACTCTTCAACAATTGTCGATTCTGCAAACTGTGATCTTCGTCTGGTTTGTCCTTCTCATATTAAACAAACTAGTGAATGATGTTTTAGCACGGGTTGTATGCACACACTCATCGATTTCGACACTTGGATGATGCTGATGATTTGTGCGCGTGTTATGGCTGCCCGGAGGGTGAAAGTGTTCCACAGGTGGAAATCTGAAAAACCTGCGCGCACACACACACACACACATGAATCAACATGGGGGAGGGGTTCGTTTTCAATTTATTGCTCTTGCCAACCTTGTTTTTTGCATTCTTATGACCTCATGTCTAGGAAAGGGTTGTTTTCTGATGCCTGTTTCGCTCTCTCGCACACACACACACACTGATCTAATCTTACGGTCATGTGTCATGTACGGTAATCCGTGGGCACGCTGGCACACTTCCAGGCTGCTTGTTTCATATTTATGCACACTACAGTCAAACAATTGGACACACCTACTTATTCTTTATATTATTTAAATAATTTCCCACATTTTCGAAAGTGAAAACTCTGAAGTATAAATAGTCGATCTCATAGTTATAGCCAATAATGTTACACACACACACAGACACGCACACACACAAATATTAATGCTCACTGAGGCTGCAAGGCTGTATTAATTTGATCAAAATATGGTAAAAACAATAGTATTGTGAAATACTATTACGATTTAAAATAAAATGTAAATCATTTGTAACACTTTTATCAATTTAATGCATCCATGGTCAATATTTTAAGATAACGGGGAAAAATATTATTCGGTCAAGCACATCCAAAGTTTGATTGGCACTGTATGTAATATGTTTATTTGACTGTACGTGCTGAAGTGTGTGTGTACGCCTACTCTCTCTTTGTTTTCTGTTTTGAGTGTTGACAGTAAGCTGTCAATAAACAGTTGGTGATGAACAGAAAGCAATTTGTTCGACAATGAAACCTTTTGAGCGTCATCAGGAATTACATAGCAGTGTAAAATGAAATATGAGTAAGAAACGGTTTAGAAAACACATAATACAGCTAATTTAACCCTATACTTTCTTCATTCAGTACCTGCTAGCACTATAGATAGATTGCTTGCAGTGAATTATTGACAGGAGTCAGGTATTATGTAAAGTCAACATTAAATCAAACCTGAGATTGTTTGCTTTCCTCTTTGTCTTGTTGCGCCTGTAAGATCAGTATAAAAAACTGACTGTCTGTCTTTGAATTTTGTTGTGTGATGTTGTCTTCCAGAATTCTCAGTCAGTTTTCCGCAGTTTTTGTCTGGGAATATCCAGGAGGGGTCAAGGGTCATGCATGCTGAAGGCCTTGCTGATCATTTTACACAATTCTGTGTCCTCCTTGTATTGTCTGTAAAAAAAAAAAGACAGAGAGAGAGGGAGAGAGAGAGAGACAGAGAAGTACCACTTTTATTTTCAGGAAGGAAACACATCTGTGGAACTGTAACAGAGAAAGAAAAGCGGAATCTGCAGGAACATTTAAATATAGATGCCCTCCGCTCCCAAAACACGCACATACACCCACATCTATGTCCTTTATTCAAACATCAGTCTCCTAGAAATTACACAATTAAAATAACAAAACAACTACTATGATTACAACAGGGTACAAGACCTCAGACAATTAATTATAATGAGCTCTCTTTAAATCATAATACAATATCATCATCATCTGTGTTACAAGCAGACAACAATTTTCAAGCGGGCTGTGGTCAAAAAAAAATAAAACCAGAAAAAGGTTGAGTCCACTTTCAAAACCAGTGTAAATGCAAAGAGAACTTTTGTTTTTCAGTCAATATACCATAAAGTGATCTGAATTGGGTTGTTTAATAAGGGATTCAAGTGGTAGTTACTTTACAGAGGACTCCAAACGTGCTCTTTTGAATGAATTTTATTAATTTTATTAAGTTTGTACTCATAATCATTATTATATAGAGTTCTAAACCATGAACCAAACTAAACCAGCCTCGAGCCGAATCACATTACAAACAATGACTTAAAAAAAAAAAAAACCTCTAAAAGGACAGTATTTAATTTTCTGGACTTTCTGAAAAAAATAATAATAATCACCCTACCTTTGTTAATGAAATAATATAAAATACAGCATTACAGTTCAAAACTTTCATAAAATCTTATAGACCCCCAAACTTTTGAATGATAGGCCTATATTTTACGTTTAGAGCAATATATTGATTTATACATAAGTTTGAGAGTGCATATCACAGAGCTCTTGAAAAATTAATTATTGTTACTACAGAGATAAAGAAGTAACAGTAATTCAGAAATGGAATGATTTTGACATCTGGAACCCTGTTGTTGCACTCCATGGGCAATTAATCTCACACAATTCAAACGGTTGTAAATCAAAATAGGTTTTTTATTGAAGTGGTTATGCCAGACCCCAAAGTGACACATAGATTTCCTTTGTTGAATCACAACATCAAAGTGAGCTGCACAACTTTGTAGAAAACCAGGGTACATGCCACCAGATTTCCCCACTGCTGCGTGTAAAGAGTCAGACGTCTAATGGCTTGTTGTGTCTGAATCCATCTGACAGACAGTTACAGTCTGTTTACTCTACAGGGCTGATAAGAGCAGTCCAGCACACAGACTGTAGAAATGAGACTGTACTCAAGTGCATATTGATAAGAGAGAGAGAGAGAAAATGAGACAGGACAGGAAAGTGTGTGTGAAAGCAAATACTTGGGTGAAAATGAAGCTGTAATTGCTGGCTCACTGATAGATAGACAGACAGGTACACAAAGAGTCAGCGCTTTTCAAGGTTATTTGCAGACAAACAGGTGTAGTTTCGAATAGACACCTTGCAGACTGTCTAGTCTGGCGAGGCTGGACGACAGTTAAACACGACACTGGAGAGAAAGTGTAATGCTCAAATCCGCATACACAAACACACTCACGGTCACATCCACATACAGACACATGCACATCCTCATGCCAACACCCATTTATCCAAAAACACTTACAGTCATGGCCAAAAGTTTTGGACATCAGTCAGGATTTGTCCGAAAAGCTAATATCAATGCCAAAGCAAACAACAGAGGTTATGAAGAACAAGAGACTGTAAATATTTACACATTTATTTATTTATTTATTGCCAATAAAGCGTTTAAAACTCATGATACGCTAATCATTGCTTTTTTTGTATACCATAGAAACATGGAAAAATAATCGACCAATTCTGAAGCAGGAAACTTTACAAAACACAAAATTCATGTCACTCCCAAAACTTTTGGCCATTACTGTACATGCAGTTGTAAACTAGCTCGCACATGTAAACAGAACAATTATAGAAAAGAAGAAGTGCCAGTGTTTCTGTGTGAAAAAGAGATACGGGTAAGATGTTTACTTGCACGAAAACCACTCTTAAATCCCTTTGTGGAAACAATGATGTAGTGTTTGTGTAGGATTATGTGTGTTGCTGCTTTATAATGGCTAGCTTGGCTAACAACACCACACACAGATTAAAGACAGCGGTGGAAAAAACTCAAATTTCCACAGAAGCAAAGGGGAGTTCAGAGACCTTCACACAGGGTCCTTCCTCACTAATGAAACTAGTGTTTTGTAAAACAGCAAAACCACATACTGGCTTGGGTAATTCACATATTGCTCAGATATCCCATGTAACCCATCAGGTATGTAGCTGTTTGGTGTGACTGGACCAATGCATCTCTGTGGTGAGCAAATGTAGTAATTTAGTCATTTTCCCATTCATTTTAATTTAAAGGCACAGTAGGCTATTTTTGTTTTTAACAAGAAACTACATACAATCGCACTTGTGCTTTTTTATTACAATCCCTGTTTAGTTAAACATGTAGTAGTAGTAAAAAGAACAGTATAATGATTCAGTCTTAAATATTTCACAAATCGCTCCATGGTTGGAGGAAATTGGCAGAGGATGTTGTGTGAGAAGACCTTCCATATCCGCCTTTTTCTTGTCTCTATGACAAAACGTGTTTATTTTCTCAGTTAAAACTTTAAAAGGTCCAATGGGTATAAAAGGTAACTTGAATTTCAGTAAGTCTAATTTTAAGTAGCGAAGTTTCTCTGGAGCGTTTGAATGAAACGCATCCTCTTGACTCAGCAGCGCACCCGTATGGTGATGTTTAGTAAATGCTCGTCTTCCTATTCGCCTCAGATTAAAAAAAATGACTAAATATTCGTGAATTGATATTTCTTAATAAAGATTTCAGTGAAATTTGATCTAATTCACTATAAGAGTATTTTCAGACCACAAAAGTTGGTTGAGAAGTCGTCTTTAGTACTTAATATACTCATCTCTAAAAGCTTTTACTCATTTGAAAACACCCACTTTGACTCATTCAGTAGTAGGCTGTGTGTTTATTCTGTTCTGGTCATAATATGTTGTTCTCCTTTAGTAACTGCCAGTTGCGTGTTCTAGATGCAGATACAGGCTACTGATAATGTGAAATCTTGATGGTGTGGTCTTGTGTTTTTTGTTGACAAACAGGGCTGGATATTTGAGTAGCCTATGTTTTACTTGACAAAAAAAGAAAACAATCATTTTCGCTAATGATTATGTTTTCATCCAATTATTTGGGCAGTCATCATCACAGAAGAGTCTAAATGAAGTCTCTTTGCGAGTTCTAGATTCGGAGAGTTCCGAGACAAACCTCAGCTCATTTCCCCTCTCATCTGAAACACACGCACAGACACAAATACTCAAACATTGTGTGCACTCTGTGGTTTGTGGTCAGTTGATAAATGCACTGCAGCCTACAGACGAACAGGCCTAACACTTATTGACATGAAAAACAGATTCCTGAGAACACCCAGTTTTTGTTCTCATCTCTCCACTGAGGTTCTTAGAATTGCCAAACTAGCCACAAACACACACCGCTTTCAAATATTGTACACGTGCTCTAATAAAGAACATTTGACCTCAGAAGCCCGTTTCCTGCTGTGCATATTCACTCTAAAAATGCATATTTATACCATAGTCCCAGTGTATGTATTTATTTAGGCTTCATTTTCATATACAGTATATAATTTTTATTTTTGTTATTTTTGAGGACCTGAACATGTTTTTTTTGTGAAAAGACCTTTTGTCATAAATTTCTAATCCTTTAATCCATAGACATAGAAGAATCCAATGCCATAGAAGAATATTTTTTGGTTCCACAAAGAACCGATAAGGCTTTTAGTTAATATTTTCTTAATGTGAGGAACATTTTAATTATCCAAAGAAACTTTTTCAACTATGAAGTGCAATGAAGAGGTTGCATGGATGTTAAAAGTTCTTCATGGAACCATCAATGCCAATAAATAACTTTTGTTTTTAGGAGCGTTATGTGTGTTTTCATGAATTCATGCATTTGTGTTGTGGCGTATGCATGTGCTCTGGTCAGCATCTCTTCTGTTCTCTAAATCCTCTTCTGTGTTTTGCTCTCTCCAGCACAATACCACCACCAGTTGCCCTGCTGGGTCACACACACATAAAAAAAGGTTTTTACTCTGTGGAAATGGGACCATATGTTCTGAACAGAGCACAGGAGTAGAGAACAGTTGGGTAAGTGAAGAGAAATCCCATTTTTTTTGTATGAATATATAGCTAGTTTTTAATCTCCAATGGAATAGTGAAGAAAGTTGATTCCCCCACAGATAAGCCATTTACAGACACTGGCCACTTCTTTTGAATCTGTTTGCTATTGTTTTGACTGCATTTATTCTATTGTAGGTCACTGGCTCTACCTGGAGGCGTCCTCTGTACCTGCAATCAAAAAACTAGTATGGCATCCAAACTGTGAGTTTAAGGGAAGTTGAGTGAGTGGCGTGAATCGATAAAATGCTTATTACAAGAAATTTAGACAGAGGGCGTCTCTTTTTTTTCCAGCTCTCAGAGACCAAACTTGGATGTCAACAAACATCACAAGGACAAGAATCTTATAACAAATGCATGGCAAAGTATGGTCAGTGTATGTGCGCCATTAATGTGTTAAGTGTGTGTATCTGTATATTTTATCAAACATTTGACCTTGTCATTCTTAGACCACAGCGTTCCATCAGATATCAGAGAATGAAGCGAGAGATTCCAGCCATCCTCAGTCATTTCTCGGCCAACAGAGATTGTCTGCTGCTCTCAGGAGGGTCCAGCTCAGCAAAGACAAATCAAAATAATACTATAAACTTTGTTCCATATTAGTCCTATAGTGCACAGGGCATTGATGAGACACAAAGTCATTGGCTCCACCTGCTGGACACTGAATGCGTTTACATGCACAATTATGCTGATAGACTGTATTTATTATATATACATACACTTAGTAAATATGCAAATAAGAAAATGTCACAAAATAACTTCATAACATAACCAAACCAAACCAAGTTATTCCAGATAGTGTATTGTCCTCTGGTATTATCTGATCATATTTCAGTCTTCTGCAAACACACCTGTGAGACTTCACGTCTTAGCTTTTTTTAATCCTATGGTAAAAATGTAATTGTTTTATTTTAAGTGCAAAACAACCAACGATTTTTAGAGTGGGTTTTTTGTCTTTATTTAGCAATAGCCAATTATTACAAGCCAAAAATGGATTTGTTGTTTGGATTGTTCAATTATATATAATTGAAAATTTCGTTTGGTCCTCATGAAGTGTTTTGAAAATTTAAATGTGGATCTTTGATGAAAGATTAAATTGTAATAAGCATTATGTGGCTCAGTCCAAAATCAAAGTTGCAAATAAAGGGCAGTTCAAGTTCAAATGTGGAGAAAGATTTACATCATTTGGTAAAATCTTTTCTTAAATCAAGAAGTCCCTTTGTTGCGTGTTCCCCTTGGGAAGGTTTTTCCAAAAGGGTTTATTAAAGGTCGTAAATTTGATTCAGACTACTTGTCATACACAGTGTACCTGAAGATAGGAAACACTTAACACTTGAGCTCAACATCTGACTGTTTGAACTTCAGGTGAGCAAGATCTACCCGTGAGAAAGAAACCATTTATTTAGCCATAAACACATAAGTAAGTGTTTATTGTGCATAATGGTTTTTCATTGTGAAATGAAGAACAATTTCTTAACCATATTACTATTAATGTTTTTGTTTTACTATAGAAATTAAAACCCCATGTGTTGTTCTTGAATAGGCTAACAAATAAATAATAGGCCTACCTCTACATAACCTACACAATCGATGCTGCTTAAGTTGTAAAATAAAAATGTACCGGTATTATGTCAAAAAATAAATGTGAAAAGCACACAACAGCAAAGCTTTTCCGTTCCCACGGAGTGATATGAAGAGGAGAGATGAAAGGAGCACTTGTCACTTCCACACGAAAACTCACCTGTCACTCACAGCCATTACTCAGACAGGTACGAGCTATATTCACTCCTACAATAAAACAATAATGACCAGTCATGAAAGAACCTGCTGAGAGTATAAAATTGTCGGCTCTGGCTCCATGTCCACAACGACAGCAGGGTGACCCCACGGAACCTTGAACCGCGAGATTTTTCAAAAAGCACTTTCTTCTGCGACTTTTTCGTGCGTGACAGTGGAAGAAAAGAAATCAGTTTTCGAGTATAGTTTGTAATATTCTGCAAAATGAAGTTTCAAATCAGCTGTTTTATTGTGTTGTCAGTGGTCGCTTTGGTTGACGCGTTCCCTCGCGGTGTCTTTCCGCGGGACTTTCACCGACGCGTCGCGACAGATGTAGACTTCTCCGGGAACGGACCAGACGAACCTCTTCGGGGATCAGTCAGAGTTGTCAAACTCAGCCCTCATTTTCTGCGACGGGCCGCTGGTAGTCACGTGCCGTCCAAAAACTCACGAAATCGAGGCACGTTTCCGGCTTTTTTGGCCCTCGGACGTCCCGGTCCGTCAGTGCTGTCCCACAGCAAACCAGGGGCCCTACTCCCCCCGGTGAGCGCGAGCAGCTCCAGCGCAGATGCCCGGAGGAAACAGGGTCTGGAGATGTGGCAGAAAGTCATGCACAAAAGCGAGAGAAGCAAAGAGACCGTGGCGCTACGCATCAACCCCAAAGACTTGAGCAAACAGAGCTGTGCCGCAGTGTCCTTCACACAGGTAGCATTCGGATTTTCTTTAAAGTCAATGTCTTTTTAGCGAAGGTTGAAGGTTCTGTGATATTATATACACGGCTTGATTATTACTGTACACAGGTAGTCATTTTCTTATGTATATTTTCTCATAGGCCTATGTATTGTTTTAACAAATTATACATTAGGAATTAAGCTCTATTTGTATGCACTATAAAAACATAAACTTAAATATTACATTTAACGCCTGTCTATAAAATATAGTAGGCTAAATTAAATAATATAGTGACAAACCTTTAGTGATGCGTTCATTGCAATTGTTTGACCACTTTGAATACAATTTCAGATGAAAATCGAAATAAAAATGCATAACAAATAGCCTACAGAAGTCATCGGCGTTTAATAAATGATCATTAAATGGATAGATAGGCCTACATGTAATACGAAAACATTGTGACCAAAGGGAAAATATAAGAGAATTTAACATAAAAAAATAGCTACTAAACATTAAATGATAAGAATGACAACTGAACTGATCATGTTTTACAGTCTAAATGGAAACGAACTTGAATGAACTTGTCTGACACAGCTTGCCTTCGTTTAAATGCTTATTATATTGAGTGTAGCCTATTCATTTAGCCTTTTGTTTGTTTTGGTGCAATGTTTTTCAAAGTGACTTTCTGTTCACAGCGCGTAACGGAGGACGGCTGTGAGACTGTAACCGTTCACAACAACCTCTGCTTCGGTCAGTGCAGCTCCATGTTCGTCCCGTCCAGCGGAGAGTCTCGTGCACAGCAAGGAGCCCAGTGCACGCGCTGCGGGCCCTCTAAATCGCGCTCAGTGCTCGTGCCCCTGCGCTGCGGGACAGAGGTGCGCGAGAGGCGCGTCATGGTCGTTGAAGAGTGCAAATGCGAAACTAGTAGTGAAGAGGTCAAAGTTCATAACACGAAAATGTCTCATTTATAACAGACATTTTAAAGTTTTTATTTGAAGCGTTCTAATATTTAAGTGCACCAATGGTGTGTGTATTTGAGGATTACCAAGCCACATACATGTGGAAGATTTGTGTTGTGTGTCTGACGAGTGACCAAAATACGGTTCAGACTGTAAAATCTTTCTGTAAACTGCCGTCTGATGTTCAGCGGTATCTTTGTGTTAATTGTTATGAAGATGCTGCTCTCGAGTTTATTATTATTATTTTTTAAAAAGTGTAATTTCATATCTTCACCGATAAGTGTCGCTGTTGCATGAAAATGATTTCATCATTTTTTTTTAAATACTTTAGTTTACTCTGTTGTTCACATAAAGAATAATGTGAATTGAGGTAAATTGAATCACATTGCAGTGCCTGTTAAAAGTGGTCCGGGTTTCTCGACTTCTTCTTATACAGCATTAATCTTACAGATCAAAGTGTTTTTGTTGTATTTTGTTGAGATGTATTTGAGTCTTGTGGCAATATCAGATCATTTAGTTCTCGAAGAAAAAGTTAAATAATTAAACTGTAGGCTACCTACTAAGCAACAAATACCACTCAAAGTGGGGAAGTACTAAATTAAAATGTGCTAAATCAATAAAACATCTGAAAAAAAAATTCCTGTAATGTGTTTGTTCAAATGCCATCGAATTCATTTTTATTCATAGCAGCAAACTAAGCAACCACAAACTACAGAATATGTCTTTAATAATTTATTGTAATATAGTCATATAGTAAAAAAAAAAAAAAATATATATATATATATATATATATAAATATATATATATATATATATATATATATATATATATATATATATATATATATATTAAATTAAATTAAATTATGAAAAATATTTTTTTAAGTAATATAAATATTGCATAAAGCTTATTTTTAGTAAATCTTGTTGCACGATAATTTCAGGATTTTATGAAAATGTAAATGATGGTGGTTGCAGTCATAGGGCTTCTTTACTCATACAAGCTCATTACAGACACTCTAACTGCGTTCGTGTGCACCTGAGGGTGTGTTAAGAATGCAGGAGAGTGCCCTGCTTTAAAGCCAACGAGCACTGTTGCGGTCCATGACAGCAAGAACCCCTTCAACATCTGGCAACACGCAGGATTCCGATGACAGCGGCTCAGATGTGGAGTTAACTGCACCACGCAGCAACAGATAAATTCCTTCAAAGCAAGTGTTAAAAAGCATTTTAATATGTTTTAATAAGCGCTGCGACGCAGACAGTAACTGAAAATAATGGGATAGTATTTTGTCTCACTGCTTCCATCCAACAATAGGTACGCCTTGTTATCTATTGTGGTAATTTGCAGGTCCTGTCAAAATGTTGTTGGTTTAGAATAGATAAATAACTCTTTTTACTCGTGTACGATAATTTTCTTCCAAATACGATAATTTTTAACTTTTGGTACATTACTTGGACATTTCCAATCTGGCAACACTGCTTACACATTTTATTTAACAAACGGCGCCCCATACAGCTGCACTTCAGTCCTGAACGTGTCAGAGGAACAGAGAAGTTTTATTCATCGATTTTCTGGCACCTGGCTGGGAAAAAAAGGCCGAGTTTATTCATCCTATAGGAAGAATCGCCTGAGGGAGAACAAGGGGGTTCTTTACATCGCCTTGGCAGTCTGTCAAAATCGCTTCTTACAGCAATGTGCATTGCGCGCGAGACGAGCCCCCGCCTCCTCCACTGACTCCTCGCTTTTGTTGTGGATTTTACGAGCTCTTCTGGTCTGCGTCAGTCTGTGCACTGGTTAATGAGGTCAATTTAAGTCGATTAATAATTTATTTACCCCAAAGTGGTTCCTCGTGCAACACAGGTGGAGCTTTTTATATAAGTAGCGAAAACGCTTTAGAGGGCGCTGTTGCCATGGCAGCGCTGAACGAGGCGGGGGGTCGCTTGTCTTATTTGGGTTGGCGCTTCGCTCGCGCCAAGATCCAGAGCTTCGGGGAAATCTAAGCACCGTCGGTAAGCTCGTTAAAGGTAGACAATGACAACATCGCGATCCCCCGAGCTGCCTAGTATTTGTGCAAGGCTGAGCAAGCAAAGAACGGCGGGAAAATACGCCAGAGAAACGCGCCATTAAAGCTGCAATAGAGGAAAGTGCTGTGTGGTTAGTGAGCTCGCGAGGGTCGCGCGGGATCGGTTCACGGGTTAGATTAAGCTGATATTGCAACCCGGGTTGGCATGTTGGTAGGGAAATTTGGTTAAAGCATTACAGCGAAACCACTTTTTTAAATTTAAAGCTGATAGAGCATGAACAGCAGTGCAAAACCCAATAGCCCACAACTTGTCACTAAGCCCATTTATTGTGTTAAGCTTGGTTTAATATGCAATCGCCCCACACATGCCCAGCACTGCATATCTCCTGAGAGTGGACCAGTTGGACTTTTGCATATTGAACCTTTTTAATAACGTGGCACTGATTGAGGCCTTTGAAATGCGGACATGGGTCTGAAGCTGGTCCATGGGTGGATGGTGGATTGGTTGGACCTGACAGCTCTAAGCATGGTGAGAGGGCCACGGTCCTGCAGGCCTCAGGATTCTTTAGTGTGAAATGCCAGGGTAAACTTAGAGATGGTACGGTTGCTATGACATGGACGTGGCACGGATGCCTAGGAGCAGCTGGGCATGGTTGGCACATGATTGCCATTGGGAGTTTGTGCCGCAGGGCTCCACCAGCTACCACCAGCTTCAGTTTAATCTACAGTTCTTCATTACAATTGGACACTGAGTTGCCTTCAGTTTATGTCCAACCTGCCATGTACAAAACCCAAAGCAGCTGTATATAAGAGCACTCCGAGCCAGGGTTTTTTATAGATCACATTAATTTACAGTATATATGGTAGCAAGTTAGCTAACTGTATCTTACTCTGAAGATTATGCATAGAAAAACTCTCTTGCTTTAGAAGAAATTGAAGGAATAGTTTATTACTTTATCTAACTGTGAAGATTGTGCATAGATAAACTTGAAGAAATTGAAGGAAAAATTCATTTAAATGAGATTGGTATTATCATGTTGCTCCATTACCATTTTTTTATTTTTTTTTCATCAATGGAACATGGAAGGGAAAATGGACAAGCTTCTGTTGTTCATGCATCGGTCAAGCTCCAAAAAAAATACATAAAACACAAAAAAGTATCATAAAGGGAGATTATGTTTTCTGAAGCCAGTATGCAGAAGCTCAAATTTGCAAGCCAAAGCCAGTTTTTATGTGCCACATTTCATACCCAATTTTAATACAAGAATATATAGGCATAATAAAGAAAGTGAAAAAAGCATTTTAAAATAGATTAAAATTAATACATTTAAATAAAAGGTCATAATTGCAGTTTATGTTCATTCACAGGATACTGTTACTGTAAAAGCCTCAATTTAATTCTCATTCACTCTCATTTACATGCACATATGTATGTAAATTTTCAGTCTCGGTTTTGACCTGTGGGGCGTGCAAACATATTAATTTGGCATTATAGAATAAAGCATGTGAAATGCAGGTGATGTCACATTACAACTCTAATTGCATTAATTAGGGTAATTAAGGTTAGACATTTGGCGAAAACATCTTGTGTAGCCGTGCCTGATGTCATATTTTCCTGTCTTCTGCTTAACCGTGCCATATTTCCGAGCTCAACGTCCATGTGTGCCGGTGTCTGCTGGCATCAGGATTACTGTGTTCATTTACCCTGAGAGAGCATGAGACATACGCTCTGTTACGGCACCTAGTGAGCTGCCTTTGTTTAAGGGCACCATATGTGCTTCCCAACATGAAGTCTGTTCCAAAAGGTAGGGAATGTAATGTTTTCTTCAAAGGGCAGTCATACAAATCATTGTGATGAACACAGAGAAAAAAGAATGCCTGGAAGACAGCAAGGCAGCTCACAATGACTTGGAACAGATGCATATAAATGGACATTCTAATGTCTTAAATATAAAGAAAGAAGACACAAAGTAGAGAATCGATGAATTTCTTCCACAAACGTAGGCCAGGTTTTAATGGCGAGAAGCTCATTCTTGGTCTTTTCCTCAGCTTTGACGCATGACTTTTTGAGTGCACAAGGGGAAAGAGGAAGAGGAAATGGAATTCTCTTTAAGAATTCATCACTCTCAGAGATGCAGGAAGTGCCCGCGGGAGCCATTTTGTATTTCAAATTGTGCTGAGTGGAGTGCAGCGAAGAGAGAAAATCTGGGCACAGTTGAGTGTGCATTCTGAATGTCACTCAGACTCCAGAGAGTCTCTAATTGATTTGGGAATTTGATTCTTCACTCGTTTCGAGATCACAATGCTCAGAGAGGTGTAGTGAGCGACACAGCCGTGAGCTTTTAAATGGCTTGTGTTAAACATGGCACAGATGGCAGGCAAAACTTTTTTTAAAAGAGCTGTGAGAATGTGGCAGTGGTTAGAATAGCATACTAACATGCTACTCTTACTGTGTTCAATTGTACTATGTACTGTACAATGTACAATGTACTGTGTGCAATTACGCTCTTAAATATAAAGGTTCTTTATCTTTGGCATTGATGGTTCCATGAGGTATCTTTAATGTCCGGGGAACCTTTAAATTCCATAAAAGGTTCTTTATAGTGGACTAGAAACAGTAAGAAAACCATGGTTCTTGAACGGTTCTTTGGGAACCCAAAATGGTCCTTCTTGGACATCGCTGTGAAAACACCCTTTTGGAACCTTTATTTTTAAATGAATGTGTACACAGTATGCTAATTTTTCACAAATGTTATTAAAAACTGAACAACTTTGAACAGATGTTACATTAATGTTAATAGAAGAAAGTTAGCTTGGTTACTAAATGAAGGTACATCAATCAGGATTTTATTTATTTATTTTAGTTTGTCTGACTTTTTACTAGTCGTAACATTATCTGTGCATTCATGTTTTCTGTAACGTTAGCATAACGTTCGCAATACTTTCTTAATATATTTTAAAACAACTGGATGTTTTGAGCATTCAGATCATTTTTATTTATTTAATAGGAACTTTAGTAAAATATTCTTAGAACATATTTTTGTTATTGGAGACGCTAGTATTCCATTCCAAGCAGCGAACACAACCTGTGACAGTAGAAAAGTAATTCTGAGTGTTGTAAGTAAAGGACTTGATGTGAATTTGCTACCAGATTGAAAGAAAATAAAAGGTCTAAATATTTGAAATGAACTGTTTGAGAGATTCTGGCCTGCTGGATTTCATCCGCCTGCTGCGCCTAACTCTGCTGGCCAGGCTGGAGCAATCGCTCCACCAGCCTTGCACTGTCTGCATGAAGATAAATGAGACCATTAGAGCTTCTCTGTTATCAATTAAACATCCAGGACAGCTGTATTACATCAAACACTGCAATTGTGATTCACTGTGAATCCAGATTCTTTTGTTCAGACTCCCATCAGGCACCAATCTAAACCATGAATGCCAGTTTTAGGTAAATTGTTTTTCGACTTTCATTGCCAATTTCAAATGTTTAGAGGGTTTTGTTTTCTCTTCTGTGACTGCCTAGAATTCAAGCTCCCACACACACATGCACGCAGAAAGCATAGCCCTCTATACGGAAGTGGAAAAGGGGTCTCGGGCTATAATTTAGGGGGTGCAGGTGGCGCTAAGCCGGTATGGGCTCTGCCCGCTGTCCCTGCATGATGCCAGCATGCTGCACACATACACACACATACACAGATGATGCCAATGCCATCTGTCATCGGTGAGAACATCTGCAGCTCAAGGTGCCCTTGTCACCCACAGTTAAAGTAACGAGAGAAAGAGATGGAGAAAATACAGCTACAGGTCTTATTAGGATCAAGCAAAATGCAACTGAAATAGAAAATAAAAATAGTTTTTTTCTGTGTGTGTGTTTTGGGAATTTCACTTTTAATTTTAGTGTTCGCTTTCATAAAGCTGACCAGTTCAACCCTGATACAAAAGTTATTGTAAGATACATGACCAAACTATTTTATTTTATTTATACCATTTTACATTATTAGAATGTTTGTAAAAGCCTACAATGCTATGTTTATTGAATATTTGTTGGTAAGATAAATATAATTTTACACAAATCAAGGTTTCAGTTTGCATTCACCAATTTCCCTATATTTTACCATCTGATTTAAAGACAAAAATAATGTATTTATGCTGATATGAAACAAAACTTATTTAGTTTCATAATTTTTTTAAAGAAATCAATGAAGATTTATGATTAAAATTAAAATTTATTAACGTTTATCATCATGTATTACCTTTCCCAGATACACTGTGGTAAGTATTTGATGATTTCTGATTTAGAGCTGTCTGGACGAATTTCCCGGGAAACTGCTACGTCATGTTTCTATTAAGAAAAGTGTTCTATAACACACGTGTGGTTTGGAAGAAGGTTCAGGAGCATATTTTTAGGACATCTGTATTTTTTCTTTATAGATAGATATGACTATGTAATATTGATCACTTGTACACCAATACACTTCGAACAATCAAGTTAATTAATTAAGCCCTTAAAGGGTTAGGTCACCCAAAAAGGAAAATTAGCCCATAAATTACTCACCCTCAAGTCATCCGAGATGTATATGACTTTCTTCTTTCTTCTCCGAATCCGGTCAGACTTGTGTTCAAACAATAACAAATTGTCTTTGATCTTTCAAGCTGTTCAATGGTTGCAGTGCATCAGTCCAAAAGAAGTTAAATAAAAAGCGCCCATCCTTAATAAAAAGTGACTCACATGGCTCCGAGGGGTAAACAAAGTCCTCCTGTAGCTAATCGATGTGTTTTTGTAAGAAAACTAAGCATATTTAAAACGTAATAATCACTTTAATGCAGCTTGCGCTCACTGATGTACACAGAAGTAGTTCCAGGCGGATGATGTATGAGGTCAGAGTTGAAACTGAAATTAATATTAATTATAATTATAATTATAATGAGGCGGCCATGCGGGTGCAGATGCAGATGCGGGAATGGCACGTCATATGTGCTTAGCCTAGCTAGTGCCTACTGCGTTCACCGTAAAATGCATTTTTTATAATTATACACGCACCTAAACTGCGTTGCCTACTCTGCTTACTATATGGAGCGGCAGAACTGATCATATGCACGCTTCCTTTAGACATAGACTACTTTGTCAATGCATTCTTTTTGAAGGTTTTCAGATTTTTGTTTTGTTCCTCTTTTTTTTTTGTTCCTTTAGAAACACAGATGGTTTCTTTTCCATCTCTCTATCTCACACTCTGCCTCCCACCATCTGACAGGTGCAGAATAAACACTCTCACACACACATGCAGACATTATCAATGACATACATCTCCTGAGAGTGACATTAAGACTCTGCCAGGCTGAGTTTGGCCCTGTAGGGCGAGCCTTTTGATAAAAACACCTGCAAGATGACGGAGTTTATCCGTCTTTAACGCCTCTCCTGTCTTTGGCACAGACTCTATAACATGTTGGAGACAAGACATCAGAGGGGAGGGTTTTTTTATTCTCCTTAAGGTCAAGTGATCACTAGGGCTATGGAGGTGATGGGGGTTTTTCGGCCTGAATACATCCGCTCTCCAGATTAAGTGTTTATATGTTTTTGGAAGTGGACATGTGTACAGATGAAGAGTGTGTGAAGCAGATGGCACGGCTGGGTAACTATGCCAGTCTCTCAAATATATTCAGTGTTGTGCTCCATCTGTGACCCTGCATGCCAAGACCTGGCCTGACCCTAAATCGAACTATGGAGGTGTGTATAAATGGAAGTTTATGTCCTGGGTTTTAATGATGTTTCTTTCTTTCTTTCTTTACACATTAAAACTGTCTTAAACTTTTTGCCATTTCTTCACAAGTTTTTCTCCTAATTTTTAAATACCTTTTATCAAAGACATTATAAATATTTTATTGTCCTAGATCCACAATTTCAATCATAAATTCTGAGAATATATTTATAAAAGAAATTGCATGTTTAAAAACCATTATGCTTTTAATAAAGAGTATAATGAAAACATACCATTTTAAATTTTATTATTTGTGTTTTTGAAATGATTTTATTATATTTTCAAATTACTGTCTATTATCTGTGTCCACAAGGAATAAATGTCCCTAATTATATTGAATTATTATAATTTTGTTGTTGGTGGTGGTGGTGGTGGTGGTGGTGTAGCTGGTTATCAAGAGGATAAAAAAAAAAAAAAACTGTCTGTGAAAATCTTGAATTGAAGGAAATGTGTGAAAAAAAGACAAATTAAGGTAAATATCAAAATATGTTTTTCCAAAAAAACTGAAATTTTGCTAAATGTAAATTAATTAAATTGTGTGTATTTAGGATAGCCTACATGAAATAACTGAGCTATGAGGAAAAACTCATTTCAATCACAGAATGCTATTAAACAAAATTCATAATTTAACATCTAAGTGGACTTCACAAAATTACAATTGAAATGAAAGTGTGAAAAGTGTATAAAAGTAGTTTTTTAAATAATCTTCTTTATCTTAATAAATCCACAGAATATAGGTGGTCCATGAAAAAAAACAGCAACCTCTTTTATGTGGTTTTATATTGGGTAGCCCATATAAGGCCATTTATATAGCATCTTACAGGATGTAGAAAAATATAAACATATATAACGACAAGAAAACCTAGTGTAGCATGTCTGGAATAAGTTAATTAATTACATCTCCATCCAACATTTAACTGAAGGTATGTACAAACTAAAATAACTTATGCACTTTTATTTATTAATATATAAATTAAATGTTGTATTAGATCCATGAATCCACTAGAGGGCGCCAAATACGATTTTGAAAAGAAAAGAATTGCCACAGATAAGGACAAAAAAGCAGAAATGTCACCCCGTCTCCATTTACGATTTATGATACCCTGACAAGTCTGTGTATTTTGTGTGAAATGTATGATTATACTTGTGAGGGACAAAAAAAAGAAAAGAAAAAAACATTTGAGGCTCACATAAATCTGTCAAACCATGTTTTGTTTTAAATCTACAGGTTTGTTTGAGGGTTAGACTAGGCTTTAGCATATGTAATCAGAGGTGGAAAGAGTACAAAAATATTCTACTCAAGTAAAAGTACCATTACATTAATGAAATTTTACTTAAGTACAAGTAAAAGTACCAGTCTAAAAATCAACTCAAGTAAAAGTAAAAAGTAGCTCATTTAAAATTTACTCAGAGTAAAAATTACTTAGTTACATTTTAACAGTGGGAGGGAGTCAAAAATGGGACAGACCAAGGGTGTCAAACTCAGTTCCTGGAGGGCCACAGTCCTGCACAGTTTAGATTTAACCCTAATTAAACACACCTGATCCAGCTAATCTAATCATTTAGGTTTATTTGAAAACTACATGATATGTGTGCTGGAGTAGGGTTAGAACTAAACTCTGCAGGGCTACGGCCCTCCAGGAACTGAGTTTGACACCCCTGGGATAGGTCTATTAATCTCAAACTAGTTGTTTTTAATTAAAGGAATCAGTTATTTAGAATAATAAAACATTTGGGCTGTTACCAGGCAAATCAGTATCAACAAACTCATCTTTTAATGCAGAGGAAATGCAGAAGATTCATTGGAAGTGGCATTTAGATGTATTACACTGTTTAGTGCAGGACAAGAATGCATTTAACCTGCAGTTACAAATGCATGAATAATG
The DNA here is from genome assembly GCF_963082965.1 of Carassius carassius. Classification (NCBI taxonomy): domain Eukaryota; kingdom Metazoa; phylum Chordata; class Actinopteri; order Cypriniformes; family Cyprinidae; genus Carassius; species Carassius carassius. The sequence goes on from NC_081760.1 coordinate 35,149,454, forward strand.
TTTTGATATACAAGACATAAAATGTTGAATACTCATTTGAAATGATAAGAAATTAATTATTTAAAAAAAAAATCAAAAGATACTTTAAATGTGAAATTAAAATGGCCAGTATGTGTCAGCAAGTCACTGTTAATAAGGGAGTCATTGCGACTGAACCGAATCATTTAAACGGTTGATTCATTCAGGAACGAAACACTGTCACGTTGCTCAGAGACGCAAAACTGTGCTTTGGTGGCTGTGTTTGGAATTATTTTCTGTTGTAGAAATAGAGCTAAAAACGGCAATATGGTGTCTAAAACGCAAGTCTCTTAATTAACTTGTTTACTGAACTGTTATATATATGTATGTATATATTCATGATGATTTTTGGAGGAAAAGACGGCATTCTTTGTGTGATTTTGATTTAATATATGAAATTATATAAATATTTAAATTTTCTGCCCCTATATCTTAAATTTTGTGATCATTCTAAATGCATTTTAGGACACTGAATCACACAGTGAAAGAACGCACTATAAATGCGCGCGCACATCATTAAAACAAAAAACATTATATTATCGCAGATGATATATATAGCCAGGGGCGTAGGAGCGATTTTGAACCTGGGGGGGACAGTAAATGCCAGGGGGGGTTCGGGGGAAATTCACCGGTAATATATATATATATATATATATATATATATATATATATATTAAATGCTCATTTCTAATGAACATTTGTTTTCTAATTTATTAAATATTGATGAAAATAAATATAAAGTATATATATATATATATATATAATGTTTATATATATGTGTGTGTGTGTGTGTGTGTGTGTGTGTGTGTGTTAACTTATAGTCCGGAAAATAGGTAATCATAACAACAACTAGTTAAATTAGTTAAAACACAGTTCCCGTGTATTCTTTTATTCTACAAAAATTAGCATTCTGTCATATTCCCATTACCTGTTTCTCACTTGGACCTAACTCTCCCTGTTCTGTGGTCTCTTCATCTCCTGTCTAGGAAAGTAACACACAGAACTGGTTTCAATGCAAACTCTGATGACATGCCGTTGGCCTAATTTTACTGATCTAAAGTACTTTTACTATGTGAATTTTAGAATATACTGCATGTAGCTATCCATACAACTTACAAGTTCGTTCTCCTCTGTCCTCTTCCTCTTAAAGTATTGTAGGATACTCATCTCTGTGTGAAAATGTTACTAATGTTACTTCTACATGGTTTATGGACACGTATCAATGGCACATTGAATTCACATTAGCTAATTAGCTATCATTTGCCTGTTTTACACAACATAAAATTAAAAAAATTGCTTCTTAGAAGGGCTAAATTTGACAGTTTTTAAAAATACAATAAAACTAATGATCAAACTGAAAACCAGCAATCTGCCATTTCATCGGCTGAATTAGCCTACTCCTACCTCAAATACAAAGTGCGTCTGTGAATAATATTGCTGTTTAACGTTGTAACGTTAAAATCAGCCGTCCAAATCTGTTTGGCAGATCCAGCTGATGTATTCCAGCCCAAAAACTGTTCAAAAACCGCCAAAATGTACACAAAACCACCAAAAATATGTTATCACACTGATCAGTATTTACTTCAGTAATTTTACTTCCACGTTTTTCTTTCCTACTATGTTACAGTTGGTTACATTTACATACAAGAAATAAACACCGGCTGCCGAAGCATACATAAAATAAACCGTTTTATGTGCATTAGCGCCACTTTTTGGACTGGAGTGTTGCCCTCCTTGTAAATAAAGGACGCCATCAAAACCTTACGGCGAAATGATGACAATATCCTCCACACACTCTTTTATAAGGCGGCCTCCTGTATCTTTGCTAGTCGATTTTATTTCATCCAGTGACATGATGGTTTTTAACTTCATTCAGGAGGTTTTGGGTAACTGCACAACTGACAAGAGTTTGAGCGCACAGCGCACGCGCCCGTGTGTGTGTGTGTGTGTGTGTGTGTAACCATAGCGACAAAACGACCAACTTTCGGAACCTGCACTTAAGCCTATAATTTTGTTTTTTAAAAATTAAATATGCATTTAAAAGTTTCAGAATGGATTAATTTGGAGACTCTGAAATCGGCAGAGATAGGCAGGCAATGCAAAACAAAATTTGACATTGGGAAATAGTGAGGGGGACAAAACTTAGATTTTGAAATGTCTTTTTGGCTAATTTGTACAAAACCTCTTGCTAAAATGTCAAAGCTTTATTTTAACCACCAATGCAACGATGCAATTACTTAGCTTACCTCTACATTCTTGCGAAGGGTTAGCCTGGCCAGCCAGACTTACATCAAGATGTACTCTAGGCTGCGAAATACATTTTGCTGCCGCTAGGGTGCGTCTAGATTTCTAGGCTAGCGAAGGGTTGATGTCTTGTCGAGATTTTATAAGCTGCTAGTTTGGTCTTCTTAGGCAAGTACAGCTTACACTGCATAATAGAGCATACATATGGCCAGGGGTTCACTTCATTCCCTTCGAGTTCAACTTCAGAATATAACGGGGTTTCGTTTTCAGCGGTGTCTGCACCACTAACGCCTGTTTTGACCGTCTGCATCTTTCTTGTGATTTTAGCGCCAGTTTGCCCTCCTGCCCATTATTTACTGACGTAGTTTCCAGGGAGCGATTTATTTATTTATTTTATTTTTTTTACTCAGTAATTAATGTGTTTTAAAATGTAGCGAAGTACAATACTTTAAACAAAATATACTTAAGTAAAAGTAAAATTACATATTTTAAAAATTACTTTAAAAAGTATTAGTACACAAAAAAGCTACTCAATTACAGTAACGCGAGTAAATGTAATTCGTTACTTTCCACCTCTGTATGTAATCACCATCAAATCTATACAAAATTTGCATCTATGAGATGTGGCCACTAATGAAACGTCCACGTGAATGATTAACCCTCCTGTTTTATTTGAAGTTTAAATGTATAATATTTTGAGAAACCTCAGTGTATGTGTACAAAAACCAATTTAAGCTTTTTTTCCCATTTAATTTTTTTTACTGTGCCCTCACTATTATAATCTTTTCCTCTGAAGTAAATACACAGTTCACAGAAGTTATTCATTTAACCCTTTTGTACTATGAAAAATATGCAGAATTGTATGTTTGTAGTCAGTTTGACCAACAAAATATATGGTTGAAAAATGCAATAAAGTACAACATTTGATGAATTTAAGAAGATATTTGAGAGTTCTACTTAAGTCTTTATTTGTCTGAGCTGACATGATGTTGCTAAAAAAAACACCAAAAAAACAACAACATTATTTTGTGTATTTGGTGTAATGAAATTTGTTCATGCAGTTTAAGGTAAAAAAAAAAACAAACAAAAAAAAACATTATTTTCCACATACTGTAAATTATTGTTTCTCCTCTAAGCCCCGACTTTCTGAAACACATCTTTTTTTTACAAAGCTCATCGTTCTGAAAAGCGAGGTGTGCTCTGATTGGCCAGCTATCCAGTGCTGTGAAAAATAGAACCCATTACAAATGAGCCATTTGTTGCATGCAGTGAGGACATAATTACGGGTTATAATGTGTTTTTACATGTTGCGTTGAATCGTGCCGCTTACACAAACCATGTCTGCATTTGTGATTGGAGAAATGAACAAACATCAAGCTCTACTTTAACTCTTGTTTGAATCATCAGTGGCAAATCCTTTACATATGTAAACGTACTTACAGACTGTGAGTCAGAAGCGCAGAGATTGCAGTCTTCTCTCCCAGGATCAGGAAACAGTCCTCCATAAAATGTGCTGCACACTAAATATTTTGGTTGAACTGTTAGTGTAACCACTGATTTTTAGTCGTGTCCTCTTTTGGAAGCCCAAACAAAGTATATTCGCTTTCACAATGAAATGGCGTCTCCATGGCATGGCAGCAGCGGCTACAGTGAGAATAAAAGTCACGCCTTCTTTCTTTGCATGAATATTTGGGTGGAGTTATGCAAATATTGGGGCGTGTTTGAATGAGCTGTTTTAGGTAGGCATGGTTGACTCTTATAATGAATATCTCTTTGGATTTGAGTCTTTGCATCTTCTTCATGCACCAAGAGCTTGTAATAGTCTAAAGAGAAAGGAAAACTTGAAATCGCATCATATGACCCCTTTAAGACTCTGAGACAATAGACAGTATACGAGGAGTATATACATATGTTTTAGGTGTAAAGGTTTAGATTTCTTTAGGTTAAGAACCCTGTAAAAGTTAAATAAGCATACATTTTAGGGCTTTTTGACGTTTTATGGTGCTGTTGTTTGTGTGGTAGCTAATAAAATGCGGCCTAGTATTTTCAATATTCTGGGCATCTAGAGTGTCTGAGACTTAAAGGAACCTGGCATCGGTTTTTACAAACACACACACACACACACACACACACAATAGTCTGCTTTATAAGGTGCCCACGATACCATGGCAACCCCAATGTTCTCAGCGAGAAAGGATACCATATGCCAAATAAATGCCATGGTAACTTAAAAAAGAACAACATGTTGCCCAGCAACCTTAGAAAGTTATTAAGGGAAATAAGTTGGTAGAGAAATTTATAGGGGGTTAAAAAGAGATGGGGGAGGGGGAAGAGAAATAAACCCAGAAAAAGAAATATGACATTTTAATGTATCATTTTTCTGAGCCAAATTGCATCATTGTATCAAATACAGAACTCTGTGATTCTGTAATCAGGCCATGATTAAATGTATGTGTGGACACAATTTCTCATTTGTGGTAATCAGCAAAGTTATTGTATATGGACATACATTTTGTTGTAGTTTCATAAGACTTCTGGGAAGCTATGTTGGAAAACTAACATCACTAGACATCAGGGATTTTCAAACGTATTTTAAAGGCTGATGCCACATTGTAATGGGGCAGACTACTAGATATTATCATGTATAGAGATCATTTATAAAATGCAAATGAAATTGTGATTTTTATAGAGAGAGCATGTTGTTCCAAAAATTCAGTTAGTGGAGTTTAGTTGTTATTATACAAAATCCAAGACATGTTAATAAATATTATATTATAAATCTATAAAATATAAATTTTGCATAAAGAACAGCATGTTTCCCTCCCAAAATGTTACTTTTTTTTTTTCAGTGCTGTCGTTTGTGTGGTTGAACTATTAAACCTAAATTACTGTTTTAAAGTTAGAGTTTGAGGTCAGTAAGTTTTTTATTTTTTTTAATTGATTCAATATTTTTAATTATAAGAAAGATTTGTTGTGCATCAAATCATCATATTAGAGTGATTTCTGAAGGATCATGTGACACTGGAAACTGGAGTAATGATGCTGAAAATTCTGCTTTGCATCACTGGAATAAATTACATTTTATAATATATACTTAGATAAAGCAGTTATTTGAAATTGCAATATTTCACAATATTACTTTTTAAACTGTAATTCTGGTCAAATAAATGCAGGACTGGTGAGCAAAGACTTGTTTCAGAAACAAACAAAAAAAATCTTAATCTCATCTTTCAAACAGATGTGAATTTCAATAAAGAAGAGATTAATAGTTTAAAGATAATTAAAATATATTCATGTTTTTGATTTTTTTTCCTGTTAAAACATAATTGAATTTTCCAATTTTTTTGCGCCCGTTGCAGTCCCCTGGGGGTCTGCTGACAAACAGTTTGAAAGCGCTGTATGAAAGCAACTTCATTACTCTGCGTTGGTTGGTGTGTATTTACATTTATGATCTTGGCAGACACTTTCTTACCAAAGCTCCGGTAAAGAAAGTGCATTTGTTGTGGTGTGATGATTGCTGGAGCTGATCGCTGGGGGAGCAATTTGAGCAGTAAGACAAAACCACAGCATGCTAATAAGAATATAATTCCAACAAAGAAGTGCAATGTTTTGTTGGTAGGATTAGAGAGTGTGCATTTTGAAAACTATATGTCTGCATCTCTCTCTCTCTCTCTCTCTCTCTCTCTCTCTCTGTGCATGTGGTTGTAGCTTTCTATATAGCCTGGAGTGATATGGGCCTGCAGCCCGCTCTCAGCTCTGTGTGTGTGTGTGTGTGTGTGTGTGTGTCCGTTGAGGCATGGGCAGATTAGACCAGGAACTGCTGCTACAAAAGCGCCCTGTCTAGTGCTCTTTAATTCCTCTAAATTAGCACCTCGCGCCAGGCACTTTACACACTCACACACACACTGAGGCAGTGCCATGCTTTTAACTGCCTTGATAATCACAGCGTCAATCACAGCATCAACTAATAGTCTTTCTCTCACACTTTTCTTGTTAGCACACACAGACCCTCTCACAGGTTTTCACTAACTCTTGGTGTCAGAGGAGTTTTTTCCGTCCTGTGAGACGCGGCTCTCAGTTAGCGGCTAATGTGAAGCTGAGAGCACTGTACGCTCTGATGCCCTTTAATTCACTCGCCAGTGCTGAACTAACACAAGACCTCTGTAGTCTCAAATCCTTTTAACCCTATCTACCTATCTATCTACACTTTTTTAGAAATTATGCATTTAATGTAGATGCTGAATATCAACTAGGTTTTTTGCAGGAATGTATATCATTTGTTGAGAGGGCTATTGCCAGGTAAATATCTAGGAAACTTAAATTAGAAATCGATTAACATATATGTTTCAAATGGCTTGGAAGAATAAACACAACAACACTGGTATGTTCAAGAATCATCATGTAGATAATTAAAGTTGCTATCAGGACTTTGTTGTTTTGTTTAACTGGCTCCTTATGTCAGTGATCTTTGACTATACACTGACACCTGTTGGCATGGATGCTGTATTACTAAGTGCTGCCTCTTCAGTCTCAACTTGCATTTGTTGGAATTTCATGCTGGCGTGTTTGTCCTCAATTGACTGTTTGCTGTGTGTGGTGTTATATTGTTTTAAATATTCATGTGTAGTTCCTAACTCAGCTGGTGGAGCCTGGCAGGGATTGGTCATGGGTTTGATTCCCAGAAGACACACAAACTAATAACAAGCATGCATTGAATGCATTGCAACTCTCTTTGGGTAATACCACCTCCCAAGTAAATAAATGTATATTGCCTATTGTTGTATTGTTTGGTTTTGTAGCTTTTTTATGCTTGTATATTGTTTTATGTTCATACAATCCTCTGGAGCATTGGAAAAACACTACATAAAGCATTTTTTACAGTATTTTAAGCTGCAAGAAATTATTCAATATGGTAACCCCATGTACGTTTATGCATTTTGAAGATCCTTTAAACCTAAGCAACATGCATTGCATTTGAAACATAATTGTTGAAATACACATTATTATAAATTTAATTATGAATAAAGTAACATTAAACTTGTTCCTAAGAAATATGAATAACTCACTGTGTGTGTGCGTGTGTGTGTGTGTGCGTGTGTGTGTGTGTGTGTGTGTGTGTGTGTGTGTGAAGCAGGGTGCATGTAAAAATCTATTCACTAATCCCCACTGTCCTCTGCATCTTCACACAAACACACACAGACACACACATACACAGTGTATTATCTGGGGCAGCAGAAGGTCTGGGCATGAGTTTTGCACTGCTGGCATCACAGCCTGGGCACTGGCACTAATGGGACTGAAAGAAAGCTGGGTGTGGTGTATGTGTCTTAGTATACTAATGAGATTAAGGGAAGTGGCAAGAAAACCATTGACATTTAATATATATATATACACACACACACACATACACAAACACACACCGTAGACTATGCATGCATACTAATTCACTGTAATATCCCAAGTGAAACGAGAGAGAGACATTAAGATTAAACAAGGTAGAGTAATTGATTGTTTGGTTGAGAGACAGTAACAAAAAAACACCAGTCATTCGTGTCACAGTTCAACTGATATTTGTAATATCTCACTCTCTGAAAGGGCAGATGCCCAGGTCATCCAGCAACAGCTGGCTCTCCATGTGCTGTGACCAAGTGTTGGAGGGCCTGTGTGTGTGGTTTCAGCAAATCATCATAAATATTCATTGTCTCAGTGAAATTTCATTGCCAAATGATTCTCACTAATGCCAAAGAATTAACTCTTCCTTACTTTTGTCCTCATGGTCTCCTCTCTAGCTCTTTTTGTCTGTGTAACAAAGCTTTTTATATATATATATTTCCCAAATTATTTGCATATATAGTGATAGTAAAGTATTTGCTGAGAAAAGCCTGCAGAATTATAACTTATTATAACAGAATTATAACAGTAAATCATACAAAAAGAACAACAAAAATGAAAGAAATGGTAAAATACAAAAGTGCTGGAAATCAAAATAATATTTCAATGTTTTATTGCCATATATATATATATATTTTTTTTTTGCTTTTGGTGTGAGCATTGAATGAGGTTTTAAAGACATAGTTTTAAAGTCATTTACATTTAAATGCACATATTATTTAGTTGAATGCATTAATTTAATGTTATATTCTACTTTATCTTCTATATTGTTGTTGTTCTAAATGATAAAATACAGCTTTTTAAAGCCTTACATGGAAAGTTGATTTAGTTCTATACAGTTTAATTAAAGTCCAAGATGCATGTTTTTTTTATGTTCCCATTAATGGTACGTGAGTCTTCAGACATTTTGGAAGATTTATTTTCCTCCGACTCTACAGCTGCTGTCAGGAATTCATAAGGCAGAGACAGAAAAGACTATCAGAAATGCTGATATAACAACAGCAGATCAATACAGGTATGGCTCATGCAGAAATGAATTCTGATTGTTATGAATCACTTACTTAATTAATCAGCCCCAGATGGAGATCTAAAAAGAAAAACAGCTGAAGCTCACAAAACAAAGATGAGAAATGGAGTAAGAATGAAGAGAAGACCACAGAATCTAAACCTGTAAAAGACAGATGGGGAGAGAGAACAGAAGGGCAATACAAAGTAAAAGAAGTAAAGAGCAGGAATTTTAAGGGAAGAGAGACCTGTAAGAAAAAGGCAAAGGAAGAACAGTCAGCAAAAAAAAACATATGCAGAAATAATCAAGCTTTAATTAAACAGGACATCATCCAAAAATTTTAAAAAGAAAAGTTTTTAGAACAAAAGCCTCCCAGTCAGGAGTTGCAAACTCAACAAAACTTCAGCTATAAAATGTGTTTATTAAACTAAGTCTTGCATTTTTGCACACCAAGTACCTTCACTTCAAAGCTGCAGTCAACCAAGAGTAAAACAACCGTGTTTACACTGTATACCCTTGAGAGAAATCAGAATAATGGTTGACAGACAACGTGCCACCAGAAAGTAAAACAGAAGGACACAATGTGAAAAAACATGGAAACAAGACCTTCTTTCTCAGTGTCTTTTTGTTTTTTCGTAATTGAAATTGAACATTCAGTTTCAGAGTTTGTATCAAATAAAGATTTTAAGTTAATGCAGGTTTTAATCTTTAGATATTTTATCATATTTTAACCAGATTTTGGCCATAAAAATAGCAATGGAAGCAGGCATTGTGTTCAAATGCGCAAAACCAAACATGTTTGTAATGGAGGTCATTTTTATTTGTATTATAAAGTTGCATGTGAGTCTCTCACTTCAATCTGTCTTTCTTCAGTCCTTTCAATCTCTACATAAATCTGCCCCCCTGGATGCACACACCACAGTACTGTTGCTGTCCCGCATCCAGCGATCCTCTTTCACACGCCAATAACCCCCCAGCATCTGCCTGAATGCCCCCAGGCTGGGCTCCGAAAGACCCCAAAGCGCCAAAGTCAACGCCCTCGAATGCTCTACAGTGACCGGAACGGTGGCGTCCACCCAGGAGCCTGACCTCTTGCCCCACAGATGCTTCCAGAAACGAGGTAACAAGGGCCAACCGAGACAATGAGGACGCTCACTGGTTTGTTGATCAACCCCATGCGATGGACCAGTAGGAGGCAAGAAAATTCATATAGGCATTGGAACAACTCTCAAACTAAATGAATTGTTCACAGTGGCATACAGCGGTTTGTTGGGTTTTTGTTGTTGGGTTTGAGCTGTAAGCAAAGGACAGGAGTAAGCCTGTCGCCTGAAGAGCAGCCAGGCGTATGCCGTGACCCTGGGCGGATATCAGGCCAAACGCCACAGGCAGTGTGCTCCACTGATAAGGTCACTTTGTGGTGATCCAGTACAACTAACATGATTTGGCTTTTAAGAAACGTCCTTTGTGTGGAGTTACTTGCGGAGAGCTGGTGATCCCAGGCCTTACCTAATCACAGGCAGGCCTTGGGTTAAGATTGAACTTTACCATGACTTTTACCATGAGACTTGTGAGATGTTCAGTGAAGATTGCAGTGAAGGCCAACCTGGAAGTCAGCATTATCCTTGACAAAAACCCAATAGTATTCTTTGCCTTTGCTTTTAAATTATTGCAAAAAATTAGCTCTGTGACCATCAAACTTTATGACTGTTAGATGTTTTATTCATCATGATGATCTTAACAAACACAACTTTTATTATTATTAGTGTGAAGCCTATAAAATCTGCAGAAGCAATGTAGGCTATAAACAAGCTACACCACGGCTGCATGACTTCCACATCAGCACTGAGCTTCAGCAACTCTTTCAGTCTTAATTTAAAAACGTAGTAAGAGTAAGAATAGTTTTCAAGAGCACAATTATAAATACATACGCAATTATAAATAATGAGGATGTGAAAGAACTAGTGTGTAGATGTGTTTTCCTGTTCAGCATTACATTTAACAAAAAAAAGTCACAAGGAATGGATTTCATACTGTAGAAAAAAAACATGAAAATATCTTGAGCTTGTGTTCACAACAGACCTAACTTTAGGCTTTTAACCAAAAACCCATTCAAAATACCCTAAAACACTCTATTGCTTTACATCTCATCTTTTAGACACCAGATGCTCCGGTAAAAGTTACATGAGTGCAAATATTGAGTGCACTTCAGTAGCCATGTTAAACATTTTACCAAAAACTATGCAACAATAACAATGTCCTCATTGTTCGTGGGGCATTATTTCAGTAGTTGCTTACGTAATAGCACTGGAACATGGACACTGTAATGGAAAGTGACACAAACTGAAACAGTAATTGAAACATTATGCCTGTGTCGAGGCGTTTTTTTTGGAAAATGTACTCCGTGGTTTATGCATGTGGTTAAGGCTGTATAAGGAAACAGATGTATTAAAAGAAAGAGAGATTATTAGTCCAAATTAAATGTGTGAGTGGAGAAAAACATTCAATATCTTTGTAGCTCAGCTATGAAAGAAATACGAAGAAGTTTGGGTACAAATGTTATTCATTGGACCAACAAGATTATGCATATATTATGCATTATGCGATACCACGACTTAGGTGCCCTTAAGCAAGGCATCGAACCCCCAACTGCTCCCCGGGCGCCGCAGCATAAAAAAATGGCTGCCCACTGCTCCGGGTGTGTGCTCACAGTGTGTGTGTGTGTTCACTGCTCTGTGTGTGTGCACTTCGGATGGGTTAAATGCAGAGCACAAATTCTGAGTATGGATCACCATACTTGGCTGAATGTCACGTCACATATATTCTGAGGCCTGTAATATTTTTATTTAGCGGTAGTTTAGTGGATGAAATTAAACCAGTTAGGCTAGAAACTGTATCTTGAGTAAAAGCAGTGAACCTTTATTTTGCATCATATTCCTTCTTTGGCATATAATACTGAGAAAGTCTAGCCGGTTTTTTTTTTTGTGGTCTACAGTGACGTTGACTCATGCACGTTAAGGCTAAGGTCACGTATGTCCAAGCCACTCTGTTTCAGATTGGTGTAGACCAGGATTCTGTATAAAGATAGGTTATCCGGACTGAAGCGCCTTCGCTGTGGTCTGTGGCTTTGCCAGAGTCTGTGGGCTGCCAGGCAAGTCTACAGCTATCAGACCACGAGGCCTGTGGTGGTGAACTGGAGATAAACGAACCGCGCACCACACCCCTCACTACAATGACCACACACACTGCCTCTAACCTGAGGTGATGCTAGTGTAATCCTTTTTGTAAAGGTTTGTTTTAGGGCACCTTTTGAAAAAAAAAATGTTATTAAGATGATGTGGCTAAATCAATTGCATTAAATGCGTCCTTTCGCTTTTGCTAAAATGTAATTAATTCATGATTAAAAATTATGTTCTTTCTCGTGTCATTTCCATTTCCTACAATAGCTACGTAACAGGATGTGTCCACATGTCCTGCAGTGAATTATAATTGAATTTGTGTCAGAGCTATCTTAAACCCATTTAGACTCTCTGGAAACGTCCACTTTTAGATCAGAAAATGTTAAGAGCAGCAGTCGAAGCCAAGACTCGCATTCTTGCCACTTTGTTGCTTGGGAGTAACTGTTTTTCTTGGGTTTTCTGGCTCGCTCGCCCTCTCTCTCCGGCTTCCATTTCTCCTCAAAGTGAACAGCAGAAGACAGTTACAGAATACCAAGAAAAGAAGCGGCGGGGGGAAAAGAATGTTTTGTCATTCAAAACTGCACTTAGAGAGCCAGATTAAAACAAGGGAGGAAGCTCATATGGCAGTTTTTTTTTTTTTTTTTTTTTAGCAAAACAGACATTTTAAAGCATTTTAATGTTTTTATTGTACTATTCTTTTTTTATGTTTTCATGATCTGTTCTTACTATCATCATAATTTTTATTGACATTCTGTAAACAAAAATTATTTATCTTCTAGTGTGAGGAAAATGCCTTTCCCAGAAATCTATGAACCATCTGTAACGACTGGGGTGAAGGAGTGGCAGGAAGCAAGTGCGAGGTTAAGGTAATTTAATGAAAACAATGAAACAATACAATACTGGGAGACAAATAACGCTGGGAGGAATGCATAGTCCAAGATGGTGGTGATGAATGACGAATCCGGAAGGCGGAGGTGAGTTGGCAGCAGGAGAGGGGGACACAGGAACTGCGGGGAAGCGAGCCGAAGGTAAGTGGTGTTGCTTGGTGGTGGGTTGTGTAGAGTGGACGGGGTTCCGGGGAGACACGGACATCCAACGCAGAAACACACAAGAAAGCAAAGCACAGGTCACAAACATGAAACAACGCTCTCACGAACACAAGACGCTAGACAAGCCAATATATAGGGATGAGTAATGAGTGACAGCTGTTGCTGATGACAATTAACGGAGACGCCCACAAACTAATCAGTGCTGACGTGTAACACACAGACTTCACCCACAAAGTGCAAAACCCAGAGATCATGGTTTACCAACCGTGACAGTACCCCCCCTCTAAGAACGCCTCCTGGAGTTCCCAGAAGGGCCTACCTGCTGATTGTAATTATCAATAAGGGAGTGATCCAGTATGTCCCTAGCAGGTACCCAACTCCTCTCCTCCGGACCGTAACCTTCCCAGTCCACCAAGTACTGGAATCCTCGTCCCCTCCGTCTCGAGTCCAGAATACGATTAACCGAATAGGTCGGTTCCCCATCTACGAGACGCGGCGGCAGGGGAATTGGGGTAGGTGGATTAATACGTGAATGAAACACGGGTTTAATTTTGGACACATGGAAGGCGGGATGTATCCTCCTGTACGCTGGAGGTAGTTTGAGGCGGACTGTCACCGGACTAATGATCTTGGTGATAGTAAACGGGCCAATGAATTTGGGAGCTAATTTGTTCGAAAAGGAACTGAGAGGAATATTGTTTGTAGAAAGCCACACTTTTTGACCCACGACGTAAACGGGAGGCTTTGACCGGTGGCGATTGGCCTTGGCCTTTGTGCGCTCCCTCATCCGGAGCAGAGTCTCGTGGGCTCTGGTCCAGGTGCGGTGGCACCTCTGGACAAATGCGTGAGTGGAGGGGACCGCGACTTCAGATTCCAGACTAGGAAAAGCTGGTGGCTGGTAACCTAAGCTGCACTGAAACGGAGAGAGGCCCGTGGCTGACACTGGTAACGAATTGTGAGCGTACTCCACCACAGAGAGTTGTTGGCTCCAGGAAGAAGGATTCTTGGAGACCAAACATCGCAACGTTCTCTCTAAATCTTGGTTGGCTAGCTCAGACTGCCTGTTACTCTAGGGATGATAACCCGAAGACAGGCTAACCATCCCTCCTGGCAACTTACAAAATTCTTTCCAAAATTTGGATATGAATTGGGATCCCCTGTCAGAAACCACGTCTACCGGGAGGCCATGTAACCAAAAGACGTGATCTAGGACAGTGACCGCTGTCTCCTTGGCTGTCGGTAATTTGTGCAAGGGAATGGAATGTGCTGCCTTCGAGAACCAGTCCACTACGGTCAAAACGACCGTCATGCCATTAGAGGGCGGGAGGGCGGTAACAAAATCTAGTGCGATATCTGACCAGGGTCTCGAAGGGACAGACAGAGGTTGAAGAAGCCCATCAGGAGGCCGGTTAGGCGACTTACCACTGGCGCAAACTGAGCAAGCCAAAACAAAATCGTGGACGTCACGAGCCATAAGTGGCCACCAAAATCGTTGTTTAACTAACCCCTTTGGTTCGGCTTATCCCTGGATGACAAGCAACGTTAGAGCAGTGACCCCACTGAATAACTTCGGACCGTAACTCTTCTGGCACAAATAAACGATTCGGTGGGCAACCGGGCGGAGGCGTTATCCCTTCTAAGGCCGTCTTGACCTTCGATTCGACCTCCCATACGAGTGCTGAGACGACTATTTTCTCAGGTAAAATACACTCGTGAGTCACCGGGTGGGCGGAGGGATCAAAAAGACGTGACAAAGAATCGGGTTTGACATTTTTGGAACCCAGGCGGTACGACAGAGTAAAATCAAAACGACCGAAAAAAGTGCCCACCGAGCCTGCCTGGAATTGAGTCTTTTGGCAGTTCTAATGTACTCTAAATTCTTGTGATCGGTCCAAACAATGAAAGGTACCCCTGAACCTTCCAACCAGTGACGCCACTCCTCTAAAGCTAATTTGACGGCCAACAATTCTCTGTTACCAATGTAATAATTGCGTTCAGCAGGAGATAACCGATGAGAGAAAAACGCGTAGGGATGCATCTTATTGTCCGAGGCAGCACGTTGGGAAAGAACTGCTCCTACCCCCACCTCTGATGCGTCGACCTCCACCACGAACTGCAGTGTGGGATCAGGGGCTACAAGAATGGGAGGCAAAACGAAGCGGCTCTTGAGGTTGGTAAATGCAGTTTCGGCTGCATCCGACCACCTGAACGGAGTACTGGGGGAGGTCAAGGCCTTCAGAGGTGGGACTAGTTGGCTGAAATTACGAATGAAACGTCGATAGAAATTGGCGAACCCCAGAAACCGCTGTAGGGCCTTACGGGAATCTTGAGATGGCCAATCTATCACAGCCTTAACCTTGTCAGGATCCATACGTATTCCCTCAGACGAGACGATATACCCTAGGAAGGTGACAGACTGTGCATGGAATACGCATTTCTCTGCCTTGACAAAAAGCCCATTCTCGAGTAATCTCTGGAGCACTCGTCTGACGTGTTGAACATGTTCCTGGAGAGATGAAGAAAAAATCAGTATGTCATCCAGGTAAACATATATAAACTGATCTACCATGTCTCTCAACACGTCATTAACGAGTGCCTGGAAAACCCCTGGCAGGTTGGAGAGCCCGAACGGCATCACCAAATATTCAAAGTGCCCTCTAGGGTGTTAAAGGCGGTTTTCCATTCATCCCCCTTCCTGATGCGGACCAAATGATAAGCATTACGTAAATCCAATTTTGTGAATACGGATGCTCCCTGTAACCTCTCGAAAGCTGAAGACATCAATGGTAATGGATAGGTGTTCTTTATCGTGATGTTGTTCAGCTCTCGGTAGTCAATACAAGGTCGGAAAGAACCATCCTTCTTACCCACAAAAAAGAGGCCTCCCTCTCCGGAATAGAAAGAGAGTAAAGCTTGCCTTTAGGCGGAGACTTACCTGGCACTAAATCTATAGCACAGTCGTAGGGACAATGCGGAGGAATAGAAGCAGCACTGGACTTACTGAACACCTCTTTCAGGTCCAAGTACTCTGCGGGCACGTTTAATAACACCATGGTCTCTTTCTGAAAGACAGAAACAGGCACAACAGGACAAGCAGAAACCAGACAAGACTCATGACAACTTTCACTCCACAAGGTAACTGTGTTGGAACCCCAATCCACTCGTGGATTATGTTTGATTAACCAGGGGTGACCTAAAACAATGGGAGCTACAGGGGAGTCCATGAGGTAAAAGGATATGGTTTCACTGTGGTTGCCTGAGGTGAGCAGAGTTATGGGTTCAGTGTAGTGGGTGACGTGTGGCAGTTCCTGGCCATTGAGTGCGGTGACATGGATGGGATGAGACACAGGAAGGACAGGAAGGTTCAAGTGACGTGCAAGGAGAGAGTCAATGAAATTACCTTCGGCCCCAGAGTCCAGAAGGGCGTGACAGTCGTGAGTGTGATTGTCCCACTGCAGTTTCACCGGAAGGAGAGTCGATGATGTGGTTGAGGAGTTCCCGGCGGAGATCCCACCCGATAGTAGCCTCAAACTTACTACAGGGCTGGCTCTTTTACCGGCCATGAATGGATGGAATGCTCTAAGCCACCGCAATATAAACATAGTCCTTGGGACCTCCGCCACTCTTTCTCCCTCCGGGAAAGCCGAGCTCTACCCACCTGCATGGGTTCGTGATCGTAGACGGGACCGACCATGTTCTCTCGACTCGAGCGGCCCCTTTCCGGAGAGACGTAATGGCGTGTAGGACTGACTTGTCTACCCAGGGGGTTAATCCGAGCGTCCACCCGGAGTGCCAGGTCAATTAGGCCGTTGAGCGTTGGGGGCAGCTCGAGGAGGTACATCTCCTTCTGAACACGGTCGGCCAGCCCATGCAGGAATCGATCCCACTGCGCCGCCTCATTCCATTGGCAAGTGGCCGCCAGGGTGCGGAACTGAATGGAATAGTCCGCCACTGATGATTTTCCTTGTTTAAGGTCCGAGAGCTGGTGAGCGGCCTCCCTGCCGGCCGCGGCTTGATCGAAGACCCGTTTCATCTCTTCAGAGAGGGAGTGGAACGAAGCGCAAGACGGATGTTGATTCTCCCACACCGCCGTCCCCCATAAGGCGGCCCTGCCAGAGAGTAGGGTAAGAGCAAACGCAAACTTGGACTCCTCTGTCGTGAAGGTGCGGGGCTGCAATGCAAAATGCATGGAACATTTGTTAAGGAAAGTCTTGCAAAAGTTTGGTTCACCAGAGTAACTCTCTGGCGCCAGAAGTCGCGGCTCTGGCTGGAAGTGGTCCTGGGAGGTCTCCCGGGGGACGGGCGGCCCAGGCGGTGCGGAGGGCGCAGTGGGAGAGGTGAGTTGATGAATCTGCTGGGTGAGCTCGGACACCTGTGTCACCAGCGCTTGGATCGCCGTCCGGTGTTCACGATGCTCTCCTGCTGCTGATCCATGCGGTTGACGCTGTGGTGAATGAATTCAGACAGTGAAGTGGTGCTCGCTGCTTCCATGTCTGGTGAGAGCGTTCTGTAACGACTGGGGTGAAGGAGTGGCAGGAAGCAAGTGCGAGGTTAAGGTAATTTAATGAAAACAATGAAACAATAAAATACTGGGACACATATAACGCTGGGAGGAATGCACAGTCCAAGATGGTGGTGATGAATGACGAATACGGAAGGCGGAGGTGAGTTGGCAGCAGGAGAGGGTGACACAGGAACTGCGGGGAAGCGAGCCGAAGGTAAGTGGTGTTGCTTGGTGGTGGGTTGTGTAGAGTGGACGGGGTTCCAAGGAAACACGGACATCCAACGCAGAAACAAACAAGAAAGCAAAGCACAGGTCACAAACATGAAACAACGCTCTCACAAACACAAGACGCTAGACAAGCCAATATATAGGGATGAGTAATGAGTGACAGCTGTTGCTGATGACAATTAACGGAGACGCCACAAACTAATCAGTGCTGACGCGTAACACACAGACTTCACCCACAAAGTGCAAAACCCAGAGATCACGGTTTACCAACCCTGACACCATCATATATATATATATATATTTGAAAATTCTTTATTGAGTTAGTTATTGGATTGTTTATGTTAACATAGTAGTTAACATATTTCATATCTGAGCACACCAACATTTTTGTGACCCCACTTAGATATAAACATAGCCTACTGTTGATGGTCGATTCAGGTCAGGAGTACAGGCTTCTGCAGCAGCCTGCGCTGCACTGAGAGTTTATTACAGCTGATGTCTTGTCTTGTGCCAGGATTTAAACCAGCATGACTCAGCCGACGCTGCATTGCGGTCACATTAAAAGGTGCTGTGGTGAACGGGGCAGCGCTAGACTCTCATTAACTTCAGCTGTCGTTTCAGTGATGCTTAACCCGCTCCGGTCTTACTCTCGCTCGCGCTGTGCGAGCGCAATTAACGGCGAGCTCAATTCGCTCCAAACTCGACCTGGAACGCATTATTCGATCGTTAAAAAACGTAGTTTATTGTTGGTTCTAATTGTTCCGTGTGAAATAGAGCCAATTGAGAAGGTTTCTCACAGAAGTTGCAGTGAGAAGTTCTTGTTTTCAGCTCTGTCAGACGCTCGTCGGCCACTCACTGCAATAAACTCACACACCGGGCATTTAACAGGTCCACAGAATCCGATTACAAGGTGATAAACGAACCGTTTGATGATCAAAACTGAGGATGAATTATCTTCTCGGTAGTAGTGCTTGTCCATTTTATACTTCTAGGCGTCATAATTATTGTTGTAAATATTTAGACTTAGGCCATTCCTCATTTAAATCCCCAACACAGTTAAAAATCGAGAAAATAATACTGGCCTGTATTTGAGAATGTTCAAAGAGATGTATTTGAGCCATTTTACGTTAGAATGTCTGGAGCTATATGCAGAGAATTGTCCGACAGGCCTATGAAATAAGATTACATTTTTAAAAAACGTTTTTGTCTGAAACGCTTTATTTTATTTTAATCATATGTATTATATTAAACACACACACACACACACACACAGATTGCCACGAAATTTAAGTAGGCTAACTGTCCTTGGGTATAAACTTTTAAAAATACATTTAAATACAAAATAATGGATTTATTTAGGGGATTAAATTGTTCTTTCTAATTTGATCCATTTTGCAATACGATTTTTTTTTTTTTTTTTTTTTTGTTAAAATGATGCTTAAAATTCATTAAAAAGTTGATTAGTTTTGAAAATTCGTTAAAGTGCTTCAGAAATCTTTTAAAACACAGTCTGCTTATAGGCTAAAATAACGAAATCAGTGTTGGCATATAGCGAGGGATAAACTCAATAAATTAATAATACGCCTTATTAGTAATTACTAGTCTTATTAGTTATATATTATCACTCTTATAATATGCCTTATTAGTGCTAAAATAATGCAAAAGTTATTTATTTTACAAAGACTTTTTGTTTGTCATTTCATAGCCTACTGCACAATGAGAGCAGTGGCAAGTTGAATAAAATATTACGAAATAAATTACGAAAATAAATTATCAGTTTAATTCAATTTAAAGAATAATCTGGTAGTGGGTAAAAAACGAAAAAAAAATATATCATGAATGAAGTAGTGAGATGCTTAGGCCTAGGCCTATTTAAATATTTTAAGAACTTTTTAATATTGTTTTATTTATTATGCCATAAGAGCATATATAAGCATTAAGATATATCTTATATCGTTAACAATTAACAAGAACTAAATTATTCAACCTGTTATTTATTTAGCATTATTCATTAGCATTAGCATTATTATTCCTATTTAATCTTTCAATTATTTTTTTTACACAAAAATATTACATGTAAAAAAGAAATACAATTTCTTAAATATCCTGACTGCTTGCCGTGGAAGATGAAGCTGTCTCTATCGATCAATCATTTCTTACAAATTTGATCAAAAAGACAATTTACAATAATAAATCTAACGTAAAAAAAATTGTTGACCCTGGTTTTATTTTAATCGTAAGTGAAACATTTTCAGAGCCGTATATTTCTCTGTATTAGGTCGTTAAAATTTGGGGAAATTATTTAGAAATCCACAGTAGTGGATTTACACTTTTGTAATTAATTTGTAAACTCAATTAATAATGCAATGTATATCGCTCATATCCGGTACAGGGTTTCCTTAAATTTGCCCAAGGTCACATAAGAGCAGAAGACTTTAGATTTTTTGAAACTGTGATTTGTGAAATTACAGACTAACTGTTCAAAATGTGTTCATCTAGATCTCAATTTCAATCACAATTATAAACATATCTTATATCCCTGGCTCTGTGGCTTGATCGGTCTGTAGAAAATAAGTTTAACTCTACTGCTTAAAGCACAAGTCCAACTGAAGCCTAACAGGTCTACTCTGGACCATTGGGGCTATGAAACCCTTTCTGAGAAAAAAAAAGCAGGCTAAGCAACCCCATTTTATTTCAAATGAGCAGTGATCCGATGCTGCACCTGTTGGACGGTTTCCTGTTGGAAGGTTACGATGATGCACTCTATTATTTTATTGATAAGCACTTGGTGATGTCTGTTGCGTTTCAGAAGAATCTGACGGGTGTCATGAGACACTGGCTGAGCGGGACCATACCTCATGATACAGTCTATAGCAACACCTGTAGGCTACTCGCTGTAGGTAACGATTACTGAAATCTTCCCCCGTCTTTTCTGTCTTTTAAATTAAAAAAGAACTGTCGTCGGCTACGTATTTTCACAGTTATCGTAGGCCTACGATTCAACAGCGTTTAAAAACAACTTTCTATTAACAAAAACCAATAAGTAAAAAAAAAAAAAAAAGACGTTATCGTACACTTCTGAAAAAAAAACACTGCAACCATCTACATAACTAACAAAAGCTGTCATTATTAACGTTGTTTATTTATATATAACAAAAGTACACCCTGTTTGTTTAAAATGTCTTAAAGATATATAGTTGAAAATTAGACAACTGTGCTAGGGGCATCAAAAGACAATTTGGGCCGCACTAGCTGAACCTCAGTTGATTGCGTCTTGAAAATTAGGCTACTGACAGAAAGTCGTCCTAAAATGACCCCCACCCCCCAACCCCACCAAACACTGGGAATAATTCGCGCATTGATCATCAGTAGGCCTAGACTAGAGCAGGCTAGATAGGACTCTGGTACTTGCAGCACTTTTGGTCGTGTTCTATTTATTTTTTTCTCCCATATATTTTTTCTCCCATCTATCCCTGTGTGTAGAGTCTGGTTCGGTGTTCAGTAATCCGCGCCACAGCTCTACTAATGCCCCGAGGCTCCAGCTGCCACACCGGCCGGCCGCGGAGCGCCACACGCTGATCAATAATTTACCAGCTCGACGCCTCCCCGACCCGTTACCCCGATGCAGCCTCGGGTCGACTGAGGCTACCACCGATATTTAGCTACTCACGGGAGAGGACGTTTATTCTCCCGTGATTTAAATACAGCCTCAGTAAGCTTCAGCCAACAGCCATAAGATCCTTTCAGTGCGTCCACGGATTAGACCGTCGCAATGTGCACTACTCGTATTGGTGCCTGACTGCAACGGCATTCGTGGACGCCTCTCGCGTTCTTCTGCCCGGGAACAGCGGGGGTCCCGTTATGATGCGGACAGTCGGAGTATCGAAAGAGGGAGATGCACTCAAGGTAAACAGGAACTGACTTCAGGACATAAAGACGAAGAAAATCACTCACTGTCACGCAGAACGTCTTCGTATAAGCAGTTCTGCGCGCACCGGCGCTCGCGGAGAATTTCAACCGGGCTTGTTAATTGTGAATTTCAACCGGGCTCCATCGCTCGGCTGATGACAACAGGAGAATATATTTTAAATGGAACAGTTTAGGAACAGAGCCCGGAGACGGCGATAATCCATCGTTTCGTAAAGTGGCGGAGAAAGCTTTACTTTTACAGACGGAACGAGCCCCGGGAAACAGCCCGACTTGTTGAGTTCTTTTTTCTCTTCCGGTATCACCGGAGAAACCGACTGGTGCACCCGCTCCCTCTCCTCTTTTTTGGACGCTGAAGGTTTAAAGAAAAATGGGTCTTTGAGGAGAGCTGGCAAATTCCCCTCAACTACAATGGTACGTGCTATGAGAATCAATATCTTTCCCACTGCTTGCAGAGATCGAAGCCAACAGATTTCAAACATCAAAGCAGAGCTATTTAAGAAATGTAAAAAGCACAAAACAATTGTCGCTCAAATATAAAAATAGCCTGTACTGTCGCCTCTTTTATACAACACGCAGTTATTAGCTTCTAACATTGTTGTGTAGCTGTTAGGAAAAAGCTTTGAAATACTAAGAACATAAAAAATACAAAAAAATTAAATAGCGGGGAATATAATAATTATAATATAATTATTATTAATAATAATTATGATTATGATTCCTCGAGATACAAAAACAATAGGGTCTGTCTTCAAGATCTAAATTAACGTAATTTAAAAAACTAATTCTCATTAGACTTGATTGTATTTATCTTTCTATTCTTTTATTTTTATAGTTTAATGATAATTTTAGCTTGATCTTGAACGTTGATATTTATTCAGATGGCATTATCTCTCCAAAAGCAACATCTAAACTGAAGTAGTCAGGGAATGTCTAAATCCACACGCACAGTTCCACAGTATAAAGCAAAGCTATCTGGCCTAATTAAAACTGATTTTAAAGAGATGTAAATCTATCTGTAGCAGAATGGATGTTTTATTTGTATTTTTTTTATTAATATAAGTTTGCAAGAGTATTTTCTAGATTGTCTTATAGAGGTTTTTGAGGGTTTTCTTATGGGAGGTTTTCTTCAGGGGTTTAGCATGTAGGCCAGTGTTGTGATGTACCTGCTTCCAGTAGTTTAAATATCATTTGTAAATTAAAAGATAAATAGATAAATAAAACATCAGCCAGAAGACAACTGCTGAGAACTACTATCATTGTAATGTGATGAAAGCTGGCAGCACATCTTGTCATGTCTGAATACCTCACAGGTTGATCTTTTGAGCCATGCAGGGTAGGTTATCTTAAAATATATTCAGTAAGGGATTTTTCAGCACAGGAAGCAGTTTTCAAACAGCAAAAAAAAAACAAACAAAAAAAAAACAGCATTATATATTTTGAACCAGTTATGCTCTATATAATGAAAGTTGAAACTATAT
Organism: Carassius carassius; assembly: GCF_963082965.1. Lineage (NCBI taxonomy): Eukaryota > Metazoa > Chordata > Actinopteri > Cypriniformes > Cyprinidae > Carassius > Carassius carassius. The sequence continues at coordinate 35,172,478 of NC_081760.1, forward strand.
CAAATTAATACTTGTGATCAATTTCTCTAAACCTACAGTTTTAGACTTACACAGGTGTGTGATAGAACCTGAAATGCGTTCAGAGGAGCAACTTCACTTCCAGTTATGTGTTAGTTTAGGATTTACATGCTCTAGTAGTTTTGTCTGTATAAATATTTGCACAGCAAGCACATCAGGCTGTGTTTAGATGGAGAATTCTATGCTTTAAGTCAGACCTTAAACGTGAGATTGACAGGCCTTTGCAGGCTGAAGGGGCTGGATCTGAATATGAAACGCCACATTTTCCTGCATCGAGCATTTTTACATCATGACTAATCTTTCCAATGTGATGAACATCTTCTTCAGCCAAGCACACCTGTGAGATCTAGGTAATAAAAGAAATGCAAACTAATTCTCCACGAGCGAGGTCAAGCACTTGAGTCAGATTAAAGCATCTGGACGGTGTGAAGTATATCCTCACACGCTGAAATCAGTCAAATTAGTGGTTTAAAAGCATCTCACAAACTGCTCGCTGAACTCACTGACTTAGTTATGGAGACTCGGCTCAGGCTGTGAATTCCAGAACCGTCTTTTCTAGATTGACTGGTTGTCACAATGCCAGGGTTGCCATGGATGCAGTGCCCTGCAGTGATTGGTGGACAGCTGCATGAACTTGTTTCTGGGTGTAAACTTTTTGTGTTTGTGGCATGTGTGTTGGCACATGAGATGCCGTAATGCAAAGCCACCTACTCACTTTTATTCAGCTGATTAACAGTGATGAACATGTGCAGACGAACACCGCAACCCCACTGCACACCTGCACACACAAATGCTCATGCATATGCACTTATAAACTCCTAGCAAAAGCATGCACCTGGTGCACATGTAGAGGCCCTTACAAGCACGTTATGGAGAAGACAAGCCGTTAAAGTGGAGATCAGAGGTGCTGGGTGCAAACTGGGTTTGGCATGAGCCAGAAAACTCATGTCAAAACCCCAAACAGAGCTTTAATAATTAATAGCCTCTCGTTCATTCCAGATTCTCTCTATCACTCTGTCTCACCATCTCTCTCTTTCTCCTTCTGCTATTGCCTCCGAGATGCTCGTGTGAAAAAAATCACATTTTTCCAACAGTTCTCCCCGAGGTGCTTCTGGCAGACACACAGAGAAAGGACGCTTCATCCTTTTATAGCACTCGTTCTCTCATTCCTCTTTTCTCCTCTTTTTTTTTTTTTACTCTCTCTGTCTCTCTTTGATGCAGTTGCCATAGAGGTCAGGTTTATATGCTGACTTGGCTCGGTATTGCCAGTTAGTAAATCATAATGATAAAAAAAAACAATGGTGCTAATAGTAATTGCTGTGTCATTTGGACACAAAAAAAAGACAAAGAAAAAGGAAAATCAGTTGGACCTGTGCTGATTGTTCTCAGGCCAGCTGGTTTTTGAATGTGTGGAGGAAGGCCAGGTGTGTTATGAGTGGGAATGTTCTGTGTAAAGTTAGCAGATACATGAGTATTCTTTGTGTTGGAGTGAACAAATAATTGCAATGCTGTGTGCGTGAATTACTGTGTTTTTGCTTTTTTTAAATTGTGTGAAAGAGGTTTTTTGATAAGAAAAGGCTAGAAGCGCTATTACTATTGCTCATATTTTGGGAATTTTCAAAACGGCTAACTCCATGTATTACACGTTTAGTCAGTTTGTTGGGGAACAATGTGCTGTTACTTTTCTAAGAGTTTTTTAAAAGGCCTTAATACGGGTTGATATAGCCTGGGGCCCAGGCTATATCTACACTAAAATCAAATTCAGGATATCTGTTACTTATAAATGCATGGTTTCAAGTTAAAAATTCTAATATTGATTTAATTAAACCTTTGGAGGTTGGAATTATTTTGAAGAGTTCTGTTGACACAATATCAATGATTATGCTTAATACTGTGTGTAAGTAGTAACCACACATTTGTTTTTAAATTGGCAGTTATCAATTCACTCTATCTCAGTGTAGTTTGTTGGTTGAACAAAATTTTATTCAGGAAAAAAAAAAAAAAAAAAAAGTTATTTGTTGCGTCAGTGTTTTTTGGGTCCAAGAACCATTGGCAGCAAACAACTTAGTGGGGACAGTTTACCCAAAAATATAAAATTAACAAAAATCCTTATAAAAAAGCAATTATTATTATTTATTTTTTTGTCAATACAGTGGAAGTCAGTGAGCTCTAATGTTGTTTACCAGTTTTAAATAACTTCAACAGCAAATTTCAATTTTTGAGTGAACTATCTCTCAAAAATTGACCACCCAACTGCATGGATATGAATCCCTTAAATTTTCTTATTTTATTTTTCAAATAACATTGGCTCAACCAATGACATGAGTTTGGGTCCGGGACCACCAGTTTGCGTGAACAATAGTCAATGAGGGTTTGGAAGTGGTTTGAAACAGTCATTAATTTTGCAGTGCTGTTTGGCGCTGAAATTACAGACTTCACTCTTAAACTCCAAACCACAAAAGTGTGTGTCTGTGTATGTGTGTGTGTGTGTGTGTGTGTGTGTGTGTGTGTGTGTGTGTGTGTGTGTGTGTGTGTGTGTGTGTGCATGTGCGTGTGTGTGTGTGTGCATTCCACTAAACCACAAACGTATTGCCATATGCCTCCTACCCATATACACCTCTCTCTCTCTGTTCCCCCATAAGGACCTATGGAGGAACCCCTTCATTTGATTCTGTTATTCCCACCAATTAAACATTTTAAACAAAGAGCTCTATTTATCGGTGAGAGTGAGGAAACTTGTCGTAATTAACACATTTACATACATCTCCATTGACTCCAATTAGGTCAGAGGCTCCCAGAGCTGCTTTGAAATGTCCCTCTTTTCTCTGTGTGTTTCGCCTCTAAAATGTTAATTAAGAAGAGGCTTGAGATTCTGGCTGAGGGCTGGCCATATGGACCCTGCATATGCTCCTTATGCATACAGCCCATATATAATTAATAGCTCACTACAGAAAAATAGGAGCTTTTGGAGGCAAAGATGAGTCTGAAGGTTCCTCCTTTCGAAATAAGGATAATAGTGAAATTCAGAGTTCCTCCAGGCGCCAACGTAGACTTCTGTTCTCCATCTGTGGACAAGACAAATGAACGGATGATCTCAGCACTGAGAAATACCGTCGAGTTGAGTTTGTTCAGCTGGATTGTGCGGCCTGGCCTCGCTTACGTCTTTAATTTGCTGGTTTATCTTAGGGGTTGAGAATCGAGTCAATCAAATTAAGACAAATCGAATGAGTCAGTGGAAGGTTTTCCATTTTCTGCTTCGGTTCAGAGTGATGGGAGCCATCGGAAAGAGCGCATGGTGAAATCTGGTTAGCTGATTTCCTGGAACATGAGAGTAATCAATACCCTGAAACTAAACAAAAGTAAACACTTGAGTCAATCAATACCTAAAATCCGTTTAAAGAAATCCAACCCAGAGCGTACAGAGTTTGTCAGGGATTTTGATATTTGTGCAAGTGCTTTCAACCTTCCAATTGGGCCACTTTTTACTAGATGTTTGGGCTTTTGGTTAATGTTCTTTAAAGTCAGGTTTATTTAAAAACAGCTGGAGAGCTTCAGAAAACATCAGTGAAGGGCTCTCCTGCTTACTGCTATTTGCTGTCCCATGCATGAAATGCTCCTTCCAGCTTTCACTCTTTAGCTTTTCTGTCTCAGAACATCGAGAGCCTTGAACTTGTCTGAGTAACGTGTGCTTTTTAATGTGTGCATTTCGTTCTCTTTAATTATGAAAATGCATGTTTATGTTCTAATAAACCCAATCAGCAATTGTTTCCTGCTTGAATGAGATTTTTGCGCACCGTAGCTAAGATCCCATAAAAGTGAGGGAAAATTGGGAAGGCTAATGTTACATTGGGAGGATATGATTAGGCTTTGTTATTCACCACAGCCCGAACCTAGTGCCAATGCCTGGGACTTATTATGAGCAAACTGTGTGCGCGCGTATGTGCTGGAATGGATGTTGAAATGTATTTATGCACTCAAACGTTTATTTGTGGTTAAAGATTATATTGTTCATATTTGAATATTATTAGTGTGTGTGGTGAATGGTTGTTGAATGAGATCCTGGTTGGCTCACTGAATACCTAATGTGGTTTGTAAAATTTTGAGTTTTACTCTTTCAAATGGTTCTTTTTGCTTTTCTCTTCTTTTTAATGTAGATGTAGGTTTGCATCACCTTAAATCGTAAAGAATTGTTCTTGCATTTACAGTAAATGTCCTTCCATCGACCCATGCATTCCATTCAAAACGTGTAACTTTAAAGTTGTTGTTTTAAGGATTTTATTTTTTCTCTTAATAATGTTGTTGTTGTTGTGGTTGTTGTTGTTTTACGGTTGTCGTGTACTACTGCAGCTTTTGAGTCCAAGGCAATTTCCCTGTAAAGGACAATAAAGTAAAACTTAAACTTAAAAACTTAAACAAAAGATCATTCAGAAAATCCTGCAATCAAACGATTATTATTTACACATATAAGCATTTATCAGTACTCTTATTGCTAAGTGATTCAAAAGCAAACTTTTTTTGTCTTATCTAATGCATTAAAGTGCAGTGTTGCCTGAAATACTATAACTATAATAATATGCAGCCACCATAAAAAATGTCAGCACCAACTTGGAAAGCTTGTAGAATTTGAGCTAAAATCGGAGTACCATCAAAGGTAATTTCAGTGCAAGCTAAATCTGTGTTGAATGAGAGTGTAGTTGAATATTAATATGGATATTACTTTACATGTAATTAAAATTGTTATATATACTTTGAGCTTGTTTTTATGCTATTTATTATTGAATGTTCATGCTTTACAATGTACAGTCATTTCAGAAGTGAATGTTTTTTTCAGTGTGGACACTATAAAAATAGATTTTTTTTCATGTTGTAAATTAAACAAATAATTATTGGAGTAAATTTTACTAGAAAATACTATTTCCACCATTTACATTTCTAATTTAATTCAATATGTTAATTGCCATTTATTTGTGAAATTTTCTAGCAATTTATGAGACAAAATTTTTCAAAGTAAATCCTATACACTGTACATAGGATAAAGTTGCCTGTAGCCACTGATCTAGAGTGAGTGTTTGCTTCTTTCCAAAAAAAAAAAAAAAAAAAAAATTAAAAAACACTTTGGAGCTGGGATGAGGAAACTGTTTCTCAACCAGCAGTTACTGGAGTATCCAAATGAACAGAACACATATGCACATCATGCCTGGGGAAGGCATAACAGAGGAAGGTTAAGCTTTCTGCAGCTCTATGAATGCTCTGCCTATGTGCTGTCTGTTATACTTTCTACTTGACATAATGGTTTATTCACGCATTGAACACAAATAGAACATGGAGAAACAAAAAGAGTTAGAGACCATGTGATTGACTGAGGTATGTTCCACTAAAGTCTTATGTTTCAGGCTTTGTGATGTAGCTCTTGGTAAGACCTTGTATGACCCTATGACTAAATTTGCTTTATCTGTTTTGTGTTGGATTACAGGCCACAGAATCGTATCTGGTGCATGAAGGTCCCCATCGAGCTTCTGGCATCTCAGAGTGTTTCCTAGTGCCTGAATCCTACAGGGTACCAGCCATTTTCCTCTTTACCTCCGTGTTATTGTTGTTTGTTTTATTTGTTTCTTTATTTTTCTGAGTGTAACATGACAAACTGAACTTTGATTTCTTTCTCATGGCTGATGTAATGAATCTGCTTTCAGGCCAGACTGAGTTGGACTTCAGATTGAGATAAGATGAGCTGTAATCGGTTAAGCAAACTATCAAACTCTAATGGAGCAGAGATATAACCTATAATGCTTTTGATTCATTATGTGTGTCGTATCCTGTGTAGTAAAGCTTTTTTTGAGAGAACATTGTGTACATGTACATCATAAATCTCATTGCCCGTTTATAATCTCGCTGTGTTTACATGGTCATATGGTAAGATGGTGGTTTGTGTTGAGAGGAATTCAGAGTTTATGTGGAGAAGCAGCTGCAGGAGTTATCTACATAAAATATCATCAGGATTATTTAACTGCCAGCCACAAGGGAATGGTAAAAAGCAAAGTGTGTGTGTTTGTGTTGGGTTAAAACCACACACATGAACTATATCTCTTGCATATGGTTCTCTTATGTGAGTTTTAATGGAAGTCTTAGCTGCTGCAACCGCAACTCAACTGTGGGTCTGCTTAACAAAGAACAGGGTGTGTGTGCGCGTGTGCATGCATGTATTTGTATGTGTGTGAAAGTATGTGTGCACTGAAAGCTGAATTGTTTTTTTTTCATTCAACTCATGCTATTTTGTGGAGTAATGGCTGCAAGATATGTGTGTGTGGGAAGCAAGAATACTGTGGTTTTTGGATTTGTGCCTTTCAATGTAGTAATGCCAACCTGTGTGCCTTTTTCTCTGACTAACTCTCCATGGTCTGTTTTCCCAGATGTTGATTAAACTTTGTGCTGGATTATGCCTGTAGTCCTGGATTAAATTGTGCCATATTAGTAAATTTCTTTTGAGGTGTTGGCTTAAGTGGTCTATGAAAAGCAGCCCTAATAAAAGTGCAGGCTAATCTGCCTCTTAAAGTTTGACAGCAGTGGCACAGCAGAGTTGCACGGCTGGAGAAGGTGCAAGATAAGCATAGTTGAGCGTGCCGCTAGGCAGCCTGGGCGCTGTGGTTTGCCACAAAACAGATGTGGGTTTAGGAGACCACCCTGCAATACTGTGATGCAGGACTGGAGCCTATAGATGAGTCATAGAATAAGAGAGAGGGGGAGAGAGGACTTACCTTCCATTGACTGATCGAAATACAGATTGCATGGGGGAAAAGTATTGCAAACCGAATGCTGACAAAAAATGCAGTCAGTCCTGATGACATTGAACTACCCTTTCATATTTGATTGGATTTGCACTGATTCCCAAGGCTTAATGACTTTAATGAATTTGTCTATTCCATTTAGACTGAAGCATTTGGAGTTGAAATAAGGGGGAAATACTACTCAAAACTGACCTCGAAATATTGATCTGTAATTCATTTTAATATGTGCCAAAATGAAATGGTATTATTGCATGCTTACTAGTGTGCAGTTATGGCAATGCTTTATCTGACTAGTTTAAAAAAACTGTGGCCTTAAATGCTATGGATGTATTCTATAAACCCAAGTTTTGTGCATTTCACCTTTTCTGTCACACAAGTCTTTGCAAGTTTGTAGATAATGAGAAACTCCCTAACTTAGTTTTTTTTAATAGGAAAAGGGTGAAGGGGGAGAACAAGTAGGAGAGAAAAGTTTTTTTCCTTCCTAAAGTTTGAGCTTTCACTTTGTGACTTCGAGGCGGGGTTAGCGGTGAGAGCAGCATGGAGTAGGCGCAAGGGGGACGGCGTGCTATTGCAGTGCAGCGAACTTCCACTCAACTTCAAAACGCGATTCATTTCCCGCCTCTGAGATAATTATGTACTCTCCGTACTGCCTGACACAGGTAAAATGCCTTCATTTAATTAATCAGTCGTGGCTGTGTGTGCGTATGCTGCATTATAGAACCGCTGCCGTGTCTTGTCTTCTCTGTTGCTGCTTAATAAATGCATCACAGGTTATGCGTTGCACTTTTGAGAACATTATTTTCGGCCGCGCGTTTATTTCCAGCTTCCAGCTCGCGCGCGTTATCGTTCCGGAACTCTTCTCGCGCATTTCATTGCACATGGGATCGAAGAGAAAATGGCGCTTCTCCCAAATCTATTTTATATAAAAGGAGATGGGTTTGCCCGGAGAGGAAGCTCTTCTGACTCGGTTTGAATTTTCGATGTCAAACTATAAAACGTTATTGTAGAAAAATGAATTTAGTTGTATTCCCAAGCTGTACTGAATTGTGATGAACTGCGTGAATGTCTCCGCACCCGAGTTCAGAGACATGATGTGACACTGATCTGCCTGTCCTGAGTGAGAACTGTTGCTAAAATATCCCAGCGAGCAAGAAGTAGTCTAGTAGACGTCTAAAAGACGTCATTCTTAGACATCCAGAAAACGTCCTCACAGGAGCCAGAATGAAAGTTTTTTTGACGTCTTTTCTGGACGTTGTTTAGACGTAAATTAAAGACGTGATAATGACGTCATTTTTAGATATCCACTAGACGTCTTTTCTGGACATTGTATAGACGTCAATTAAAGACGTGCTAACGACGTCATTCTTAGACATCCACAAGACGTCCTCACAGGAGCCAGAATGAAAGGTTTTTTGACGTCTTTTCTGGACGTTGTTTAGACGTAAATTAAAGACGTTGTACAGACGTAGTTGTTAGACATCCAGAAGACGTCCTTACATGAGCCAGAATGAAAGTTTTTTTGACGTCTTTTCTGGACGTTGTTTAGACGTAAATTAAAGACGTTCCACGGACGTAGTTTTTCGACATCCATAAGACGTCCTCACAAGAGCCAGAAAGATAGTTTTTTTGATGTCTTTTTAGGACATTATTTAGATGTCAAAAACGTGCTAAATATGTAATCTTTAGACAGCCAGAATAAAAGTTGTATTAGATGCGTTTTCTGTAGAAATGTCAAAGATGACTGTTAAAGACTCGTATTAACATGGAAATCCTATCTGGACATATTTGCAAGGATCAAAATTCAAAAAAATGTTTGCTTCAAACAGTGGCATTGAGTGAGTTAGTTCTCACTGAGAAAAACCCAGTTACTCATTGTTAATGGTTGTCGTGTCATGAAACTGCAGACAGACCATAGACCTAAATTATTTGAAAGAATATGGATTAAATTGAATATTCAATTGAATAATTGTTTAGTTTATATACTAGTCTTGCATTTTTGTATCTTATCAATATAATTGTAATAAACTGCTTACCATTTTCCTGTAAACCAAACTGATCACTCCAAGAAATCATCTAAATTTCAAAATATATTTTTATTACTAATATTTAGTAAAACTTAAAACCAGAACAGCAGTATAAATTAAAACAATAACACACTAATACTTAAAACGAGAACAGAAAGTATAAATTAACACAATAACATAATAAAACTTAAAAGTCAGAACAGTAAAGTAATAAATAAAAGTGCTATAAAATTTTGTACTATTAGCACAGTGTATTTATTTATTTATAAGCACCACCCCCGACTCTCCCAGGGGCATGTTTAAGGTGGTCCGATGCAGCCGACTTTATCTGGGCCTCTGTGGCAGCTGCATCCCATTTCATGACAGCATCTACAATCAAAGCAAAGAAATCCTGTGTAAAATAAATCAATTCAAACGCCACTGTTGTGGTTTAGCTTGCAGCAGAGATACATATTATGCTTAGATGAAAATTTGAGTAACAAATCAATTAAATGAAATAGATAACAAATTAAGTAAAATTACATCAAGCCTGATATTAAGCATTCCACACAAATTTTTTTAAAATTACCATAATATAAATTCTTACCTTTTATTGCTGAAAACAATTTCTTGTCTTCGAGACCAATTTTCTCTTTTTTGCCCTTCCCCTTCAAATTAAATAGTGTCATTAGGTGGTTGGTGAAGAGCCTAATCCAATCCAAGACAAAAATAATATGCAATTATTCCACCACACGCAGAATTGTCTTCAAATTAAAAAAAAAAAAAAAACAGTGATTTTGATAGAGCATTGGCATTATACACAGCCACACTATTTTTACCTTCATCAAATCGCCTGAAAAGACACTATACAATATAACCATACAGATCTCTACATACATTAGACCTCTTAGCTGAGAAGCACATAGGGATTCATAAATTAGCCAGTGTCAGCCTTAGGCTGGCTACACAAATTGGCTGCGTCGCATGAGCCTGGCGTTTCTGTTGTGTGGCGGCTGCGTTGCATTTTCTATGTCTTTGCACACCAGAAACATGTCTGACGCTGCGCTGCTAGCCTTGTCTGTACACACGCATGTTTCCAATTGATTTACTGCAGTAGCACACTTCATGTTAAACATAAAAATATACTGATTTGATTTGAAGACAACTTTGGAAGTACTGACTTTTATTCAAGTATTTAATAAAAGTATTGCATTTTTATGTCAAAACCTAGACACTTTCAAACAACATGTAATCGCGTGAAAAATAAGCGTCGGTTCTATTTCTAGTATGCATGCGTTTTCGGTGCGGCATTCTGGGATTGGAGCCAGGCAAAGCCACGGTGCCACTGCAAATTAGCCTTAGGAAGAAATTTCTTTTGGTGTAACATACATGTTCAAAAGTTGTTTTAGTCGTACAACAGAAAACTCAGATTGGACAGATAGTCTAGCTAGCTGTATGGATTTACCCTGCAGAGATCTGAGGAGCAATTTACATAAATCGACAGAGCTTAAATTTATTTTAAAGGGGCATTCCACCCATTTGAACATTGTTTTTTATTTAAAGTGGGTCATATATGTAGTCGAAATGTAAAATAAATTTTTAATTTGGTGCCTTCGTGATCGAGGAAAGACAAAAAATAACTTCAGGACGCATTTGTATGAAAGACAACAACTCCCACAATGCACCACATTGCACAGCTCCGCAAGCCACTCCCACTAATCCAGAAAGCGCATATCTGCCTATAAGAGAAATCACTCTTCCGTCTACAAGGCTAGCTACCACCAGAGCTTGAAATTAGGGGAGAAATCCGTTATTTACCTCTTACACTTCCTCCTACAATGACGCAAAATGACGATTTTTGCGTCATTTTTAGGAGGAAGTGTAAGAGGTAAATAACGGATTTCTCCCGTTTCAGGGGAAAAAGAAAGAGTGTTGCACGACCATTCAATAGTATGACTGGGTTTCTAACAATGCAAAGCTTAATGCAAATGGGTGGAGTGTCCCTTTAAAGAAAGATAACAGACATCTGGCCGAAAAGAGTGAAATCTGGTGGAATTTCCTCTCATGCCCTCTTTTGTCCGTGAGCCCCTGTCTGTCTCTCCTTCTCCCTCTCTTAATCCTCCTGTTATTGTTGTTGGAAACCAGAAATAATGCTTTTTTATTCAACGTAGGGAATAAAACAGGGAAGTAAACCACTGCATTTTATTTTAATGACCATCCGTTTAAATAAAAGTGCATATGTCATCTCTAAGGTGGATTTGACTTACAAATTTAGCCATTTTCATAAAATATATGATATACAGTTTATCTTTTAGCACCATTTAGCCAAAAAACACCAAGATATAAAACTATCCATATTGCCAAGCCCTAGTGCACAGTCCTGCTCTTTACTTAAACCAACAACTAAACCAAACTACCAAATGAAAACAGATTGGGGATCTGTGTCTGTTAAGTTAATATGTAAATAAATACCTGTCCATCACTTTGTGCGTGCAGTCCTTCACATCTTTCCCACCCACTCTTGCCAGCTGACAAACCTATAATTAAAAAAACACATGAAAATATATTAATGGTAAAAAATGAGAACAGGGTCCAGTTGTTTGCTGCCCTAAAAAACATCACATGTAAACCATACAAAAATCATATGTATAATCATGAAATAATTGAAAGATTTTAACTCAAATATAAAAAAAATCCCAAAACATTTTATCAGCAGGTAAATACAAAAAGCTGAAAGAATTTGCTGGATCGATATTGAAATGTATCAATATATAAGATCTCTGCTGTATTACTCTGTTGCATATATTTTCTGGCATAAAATGCGACTCAGGGTGTGTCTCCTTACAACAAAATTAGCACGCATAATCTTTCGGAAGCATATCACCCTGACTGACTTGCAGCTTGGCAAAACAAAAACTTCCAACATTTTAATTAAAAGAAATACACTACAGTTTATACAAATTTTATTATAATAAGCAAAACTTCAGTTACCTAAGACATCACCTACCACTGCAGATGTGTTCTGTACTGAAGTGAAAAGTGGAAATAAGACCTGTTTTCCGGTTAGAACGTTCGGTGTTCCGCATAGCCCCCTATTGGCATTAGTCAAGTCCTAATTAGTCAAGTTAGTGCTGGGCGGTTTGACCAAAAATTTATATCACGTTTTTTTTTTTTTTTTTTTTTTTATGATGACGGTTTTCCGGTTTATGACGTTTTTTTATTTTATTTTCATGCATAGTCAGGTGTTCAATGCATTTTCTACTCATTGAGAGAGGAATTACTGCAGTAAATTGATTTAGGATGGTCTATTTTACTGTCATTAGTGAATATTGTAGAATATTTCCACACTAGTAAAACAGGTTTGCATGGCCCCAGAAAATTATGCTGTTGCTTACAAATAAGAGCCAGTCATGCTTCTAATGAAGTGAGGAATCAGAATGCAAAGACAATTGTAGTCAAAATTCAGAACTTTAACTTTTCAAATTTCACTTCTTTTTTATTTTTTATAAAAAACCAATACAAAAAAATAGAACAACTTGCAATACAGGTACATTACACAGTATTCAAGTAAATCTAAAAAGGAAATATAAAACAAGTGACTTAGTGAAGTTACAATTTGCATTAATATTACATACACTATCACACATACAATCTCGCTCTTTTAATAAGTGTTTATGTTGAGAGGAATGGATTCCGAATGGCTACTGTTCTCTGTCATTTTACATTGTTTCTGTGTTTAGCGTGAAAGCTCACGTGATTGCCACCAACTCGGGATAAAATTTGTGCAGGACAGTCGTGCCGTGTACCGGCTGCATTGATGCGAATGTGTGCAATATCTCACGACCTCCCAAGTGTCCGAACTTGCAGCGTGTACATCCGTAACACCAGAACACTGCCGTTTGTTTACCCTCACCACTGCTTGCAATCGCTGAAGTGCAACATTTTAAAGGGTCCGTCTGAAACAGTGTCGTGTGGCGCAGTGCAACGTTCCGACTTCCGAACGTTGTGTACTTGAATACATCAGTTTGGCGGTTTATTAAAAATTAACATCGTAACGAAAATATACAGCGGCTTTCGGTATGAACTGGTTTACCGCCCAGCACTAAGTCAAGTCAAGTCAGGTTTATTTATATAGCGCTTTTCACAATACGTATTGCCCCAAAGCAGCTTCACAGTACCAAATTAAAGGTAATAATGTAACAAGGTTTATTTCTAGTGGAAAAACACAATGTGATAATGTCTATGTTTATTAAGGATAATCAATAGGATTGTAAGCTCATTAGAGGTTGAAAACTTCTTACCAAGGTTTCAAATTTGTTTTTATCCAGAAGAGAAGCCTCCTCCCTCTCGAACTCTTCCAAGGTGTTAATCTTTCTGATCTCAATGCTAGATTTAGGCATGCTCCTCTGGAGTTTTTTGACCTCATCAGTGAGAGTCACCAGCTTTGTCAGCACTATTTTTTGGAATTCTGGCAATAATGAGAAATTAAGAAAAATAATAATAATTACTCACTATAATCATGGTTCTCTGGTAACAGCAAGGCATTTCAGTAAAAGTGTGCTCTCTAGCAATCCTAGAAAAATGAGTAACTATTCAATTTGTTACATAACACTATTTAACAGGTAAACTTTAACCCTGTATTTGACAAATCAGTTGTATTAAATAACAATTTTATTAAGAGATGGTTCTAGACTAAATGTCATAAATGCCAAAGCAATAAGATGAAAACCTGAAGTCTGATTCACCAGTTACAAAGAGAATGTAATGTTAATACATAAGTAATTAGTCTGGGTGTTACATGAAAATATTCTTGTACTTACTCGCTTCTGACAGGGGGAATGTGGTTGGCACATCCCTATTATAACTGGACTTTTCATGTGAAAGACCTAAGCAGGAAAGAAAAAAGTGTGTGAAGCGATCAATATATTTAGAACACTTGTACAATGTGCCTCATTAAGTGATACAACCAATGACATTCACCATCTATGGACCTACTTTCCACAGCCTGGGACCTGGGTACACCTGAGAAACCCAAACCACCAACATTAGTTATTCAGTATGAATAGTATTATTCATGCTAATTTGATATTCAATAAGACAAGCCAAATGTAACTGGCAATACTCACGACTGCTTGAATTGTCCCGGCCCACAGACCTGGATGAACCTGTGCAACCCAAATGTAGCCATTATCAATAGTGCAAATTACCCATGCTAATTTAATATTCAATAAAACACAACTGTGCCTGGCTATACTTACAACTAATTGAACTGTCCCGGCCCACAGACCTGGACCTGGATCTGGACGAATCTGTGGAACCCAAAACTGAAACATCATTTTGTCATGACCAATTAGTAACCTGCATGCTGATTTGAAAATTTAAAAATGAAAAGTTTAACTCACCACTAGTTGACCTGTCGAAGTCCAAAGACCTGGGTGTGCCTAAGCAATGCAGAGCAGAAACATCAGTGATTCATTATCATTAGTCCTAGTGACCAGCCTGCAATATTCAGCAATGAAAGGCTATACTCACGACTAGTTGTCCTGTCACGGCCCACAGACCTGGGTGAACCTAAGCAATGCAGAACAGAAACATCAGTCAGTCATGATCAACATTGTTAGTTACCTGCATGCTGCTTCGATAATTTAAAAATGAAAAGTTATACTCACGACTAGTTGACCTGTCACGGCCTGTAGACCTGGCTGTACCTAAGCAATGCAGAGCAGAAACAAACATTAGTGATTCTTTATCAACAGTCCAAGTGACCAGCCTGCAATATTCAGCAATGAAAGGCTATACTCACGACTAGTTGTCCTGTCACGGCCCGCAGACCTGGCTGTACCTAAGCAATGCAGAACAGAAACATCAGTCAGTCATGATCAACATTGTTAGTAATCTGCATGCTGATTTGAAAATTTAAAAATGAAAAGTTTAACTCACCACTAGTTGACCTGTCGCAGTCCAAAGACCTGGGTGTGCCTAAGCAATGCAGAGCAGAAACATCAGTGATTCATTATCATTAGTCCTAGTGACCAGCCTGCAATATTCAGCAATGAAAGGCTATACTCACGACTAGTTGACCTGTCACGGCCCACAGACCTGGGTGAACCTAAGCAATGCAGAACAGAAACATCAGTCAGTCAATATCAAGTGTTAGTAACCTGCATGCTGATTCGATAATTTAAAAATGAAAAGTTATACTCACGACTAGTTGACCTGTCACGGCCTGTAGACCTGGCTGTACCTAAGCAATGCAGAGCAGAAACAAACATCAGTGATTCTTTATCAACAGTCCAAGTGACCAGCCTGCAATATTCAGCAATGAAAGGCTATACTCACGACTAGTTGTCCTGTCACGGCCCACAGACCTGGGTGAACCTAAGCAATGCAGAACAGAAACATCAGTCAGTCATGATCAACATTATTAGTAACCCGCATGCTGATTTGAAAATTTAAAAATGAAAAGTTTAACTCACCACTAGTTGACCTGTCGCAGTCCAAAGACCTGGGTGTGCCTAAGCAATGCAGAGCATTGTCATTGTTCTCTGTATTGACAGCACTCCAAATGTACAAAAAAATGAGCTCAATGTTAGAATTGACCGGAGTTCTCCTTTAACTTAGTTGACATGTAGCTGCTAGTTGAAAAGTTACTAGTTAGTAGACTGTCTAAAGTGGACTATCAAAATAAAGTGTAACCAAAAAAACTTTATGATATTTTGAAAAACACTCACTATTGGTATTACCCTATTATAACAATGTTATACTTACAAAGTCCTTGATGGGACGTCGACTCAAGTGCAACACTGTGAGACAGCGACACGAGGAGCTAGCTTAAGTAGCTAGCGCGTCCATTTATAGGGAAAACAAATTGAATTACTTAACGTTAGCTGAACCGGGACTAACGAAAAAAAACTTTGATAACATTTCGAAAAACACTCACTTTTAGTATTACCATATTATAACATAATGTTACTTACAAATTCCTTGATGGGGACGTCGACTCAAGTGCAACACAGTGAGACAGCGACACGGAGACTAACGTTAAGCGATCTTAAACGTTCGTCCATTTAGAGGGAAAAAAAAACACTTGAATTACTTAGCTGAACCAACTGGGACTAACGAAATAAAAACATTATAATAACATTTCGGGAATCGCTCACTATTAGTATTATCAATAGTATAACATACTTACAAAGTTCTTGATGGGGACGTCAAGTGTAACACGATACAGCTAAAAGCCTTGGTGCAGAATGCGGCGGAGCATGCTGCGCGGACTGCAGTCACATATATCCGTCCGCCACAGAACTGATAAACTTGTATTCCGAGCATGTTTGATCATTATATAAATCATGTTATAAAAGTAAAAAAAAAAAATCAAAGTAATTGACACAGTTTGTATTTTTTATTATCACTATAAAGGTAGAACTATTTTTCACATGGGATCTAGGGAATCTTCTTGAAACCGGAAGGTGTACCCAATAAAACCGCCTTTTCCACCACACTTTTAAGAACAAAAACGAAAGGAAAAAAAAAACACTCTTATCCGAAAAACATCTATGCTTATCACTTTTAAAAATATATAATTTTACTAATTAGCATACACGTCATAAAAAAACACCAAAACAATAAACTATAAAATAAATTGACATTTGTAGGAGTATGGGTGAAATTTATTTTATATTTGGGCTTGCCCATGTTGCTGAAGGGGTCAAGGTGGTCAGGACAGCGCTCTTTTGGAACCCCAGGCCTTTAAAAATAACTTAAGGCCAAATATGTGGAAATTTACCCATCACCCTCAAACAAAGACAATGACAAATGGAAAAAATACAATAAATAAATAACTTTTTCTAGAATAAATAATTTAAAAACTTTAGAATAATAGTCGGACTGGAAGTATTTGTGTCAACGTCTACCATTCCCACTTCCCAAAAATCATGTGGTTATAACTCACATTATCAGTTATTGTTTGGTTTATTCCTCGCCTTGAATTTGAGGGACCAGATCTGTCAATTTGTGCCAACCTGCCTGTATCCTATAGGCCTACCTCTCAGAGATGATCAGATCATAAAAAATCATTAGTCATCCTGCCACTGCTTTCCCCATTGTGACTGACCTGCCTAAGTTTAAAAGAGCAAGGTGACCAAAATAATAAAATTATGTAGAGGGTTGAATGCAATACAATTGTGATATTGACAAGGAACTAGCGTCAACTATGGCGTCGCTCCTACAGTGTTGTGACCGTTTCGGAGTGATATATGATAAGTCTGATTTTGAAGATCTAATTTCAAAATGTTACTGCATATTGTAGTGTTTTTTTGCAAATTCAGTGACTACTCCACACAGCTGATCAACACAGGACCAGTTGACCATGTTCTTGGCCTCCGTCACCTTGACACGAATTAGGGTTACTCATTTTTGGAGGTGCACACCAAAGGAGAAGCTTGTTTATTTTGGAACTGTCTTTCACGTGGATATTTTGGTGGTACATTTTGTAAATTTTTATAAAATATTATGTGAATCCTAACTTTGAATTTAAATGTTTTCATGAATGTAAAAAGAAAATTGATAATTTTTAAATCTGAAAAAATTCTGTTAGCTAAATGTATTCACAAATGTAAATTTTATGCAGCCCTTTTTTTAAAGATTTAAACATGAAATGAAAATATATTTTGAGTATTGAGTTCTATAAGAAAAACTTAAAAGCCATACAGGCTGCGCAGTGTTTAAGGACCTTAATCTGGAATGAAAGACTTTAGGAAATTGGACTGAGGGACTCTGGAAATGTTATAACAATGATGATGGTTGTTTTTTTTAACAGCCTTTTGATTATAGTGGGCAGGCCACAGTGGCCGGCCTTTAACATATTTTCAATCATTAAATCTGGATGTTTACGAATGTTTAGATTGTGGCAAAATTGGACATCTTTATTCACATAATTTGTCGAATAATTCTGGATGTCAACGTACAGATTATAACCATATGAACGTATTTCCTCAACTAGTTCTGGCTGTCAGTGGACGTTTAGATTATGGCCAGATTGAACATCTTTATTCACATTTATGGACCGTTTCTGGATTTTGTTGTAGTTTCAGTCTTTCAATCAATCTTTCTGGCAAAATGACTTCAGAGATCTTTGATGCCAGAAACAATTAGACTTTATTTGAACAAACAAAGCCGAGCGCCTCCTGCAGAAAGGACACTCCAGTTCTGTGGGGTTTCACAGATAATATACCCACATCCCTTCCAAATATGGTCACCTCCTTTAGATTATTTTTGGGTGAGACTTTGTACCAGGTGTCTTTACTGAAATAACATTCTCAGGCCTTGGTTTTCAGGCCTTTGCTACCAAAGTCAACCAAAGTCATACACACAAAGGGAATAAATAATAGTGTACAAATGTAGGCCTATAAGTAAATTGCTTATTTTCTAAATAATAAAATCTTCAACATTGTCAACGGACGTCCAGATTATAGCCTATGAACGTCTGTTCAGTGGACGTTTAGATTATGGCCGGATTGGACATCTTTATTCACGTCATTTATGGACTGTTTCTGGATGTCAACGGACGTCCAGATTATAGCCAGTATGAACGTCTTTTCTGAACTAGTTCTGGCTGTCAGTGGACGTTTAGATTATGGCCAGATTGGACATCTTTATTTGCGTCATTTATGGACTGTTTCTGGATGTCAACGGACGTCCAGATTATAGTCAGTATGAACGTCTTTTCTGAACTAGTTCTGGCTGTCTGTGGACGTTTAGATTATGGCCGGATTGGACATCTTTATTTGCGTCATTTATGGACTGTTTCTGGATGTCAACGGACGTCCAGATTATAGTCAGAATGAACGTCTTTTCTGAACTAGTTCTGGCTGTCTGTGGACGTTTAGATTATGGCCGGATTGGACATCTTTATTGGCGTCATTTATGGACTGTTTCTGGATGTCAACGGACGTCCAGATTATAGTCAGAATGAACGTCTTTTCTGAACTAGTTCTGGCTGTCTGTGGACGTTTAGATTATGGCCGGATTGGACATCTTTATTTGCGTCATTTATGGACTGTTTCTGGATGTCAACGGACGTCCAGATTATAGTCAGTATGAACGTCTTTTCTGAACTAGTTCTGGCTGTCTGTGGACGTTTAGATTATGGCCGGATTGGACATCTTTATTTGCGTCATTTATGGACTGTTTCTGGATGTCAACGGACGTCCAGATTATAGTCAGAATGAACGTCTTTTCTGAACTAGTTCTGGCTGTCAGTGGACGTTTAGATTATGGCCGGATTGGACATCTTTATTCATGTCATTTATGGACTGTTTCTGGATGTCAACGGACGTCCAGATTATAGTCAGTATGAACGTCTTTTCTGAACTACTTCTGGCTGTCAGTGGACGTTTAAATTATGGCCAGATTGGACATAAATTCACAGTGTCATGAATCGACTAATTCTGGCTGTCAATGGACGTTCAAATCATGGCCTGGACGGACGGACGTGATATCAACCTGTTTTGTACGTCCACAGACGTCGCTTGCTCAGTGGGATGTTACATGTGCATTTCAGGGATGCGTTTTGTTCTCCTGTAGTAGTTAAGTATGTTTTTTTTTTTATTGTAGATAAATGGACGGAGGACAAAACGAGTGTGTTAAAACGAGTTTATTTCTGATGTGAGAGAATTTTTTTTTACGTTATTCAGTAAGCTAGTATATGTATACAGCTTAAAATGTGCTATTCAATTATATATATATATATTCATAATTTCTGAACTTTTTTTTCCCTTCATAGTCTTACCATACGCACGCTGGCCTATAGGATATTTTTATTCATAAATATAATGTTTGTGCAACACATAACAAATATCAAAATAGGAGTAATAAAAGTAGGCTACTTTCAAAATTAAAATTACTTTTAAAATTAAATTATTCCCTTGAAAAGTTTCATAACATCAGGCTGTTATAGGCCGAGGTTTAATCCGCTAACTAAATTTACGGTCACCAATCTTTAAAGGTATTTTTCTTTTAAACTGTCTATGTACTTGGCAAAAAGCCTTTACTCGCTTTCATTGTTGGCCACGTATATAATGCTTAAAATATTAAGCAGTGTTTAATCTGTTAGTAGTCATGTAGCCTGTTTGAACACAGATGTAGGCTACGTTTTGGGATGTATAGCCAATATGTATCCTATATCTCTGACGGCCTACACCTGAAGCCTTTTTGCACAAGGAGTAGGGCCAAGCCTATTATTTTTTAAGAAGCAACTGAGTTTTTCAAAGATGCGTTTATTTAAAAAAAAAATAATTGAAATTGCATTTGCAGTCGTGTGCCGTCAATGCGCACAGGGGCTTGTCTGTGCTTCATGCCGCATGCAGGAGTCGTCTCGGAGAACCTCCCTCGCGCTGTTTGGCCCGCTTTTGTGGCAGTCGCTCTTTCTGGCTGTTAAATATTCCTTGTAGCAGACATTCGACAGGTCTTTAAAAGAAATTTCCTTTGGTGTATTAGTAAGTAATTGAATTCTCAATAGCTGATGTCCTATAGGCTTATGCATTTATGCTGCCTCTTTTTGAATTATTTCTTTCCTTCTTAATTTTTAGACGATTTTGGTCTTGGCTTCTATTTCTTGGCTGCAAATAGGGCTTTCTTTTTTTCCCCACACTGCAGATTGGGTCACGCCAAACTGTCTCTGAATCCAGTATGTCTACTGATGTGTCTAAAATAAATCTCTTCTTCTCTCATTTTGCATCGACAGCTCTTGTTTTGTGGAAAATAATTGTTTTCTTGTAAATTGCGTTTTTGTTTTTAAAGCAAAGACAAGCTCTAGGTCTTTTTCCCCAATGTAAAGTAGGCCCAAATGGCAAGAGTTTGTGTAGGGCCTAAAAAGCAGTATGCCTAGGCTATTATTTTTTAAAGAGGCAAACGTTCATCAAAGGATAGTCCTATGTGTACATTTTTATTTAATAAAACCAAAGAAAATCAAAAGTGTTGCCTATTTGCAGTCCTTTGCCAGGGCTGCATCATGTGGCCTAGTCAGTGCACTCGTTCAGTAGTGCGCATTCAAGTCTATTTCTAATTAGGCTATACCTATTCCTGTTTTAATGTATTATAGTTTTATGCTGTCATAAACTATTAGTTTGTTTTTCCTTAAATGTTTTGTAGTGTTTCTGTAGTCGTCAATTCAGTAGTTTGTATATTTCAGTTGCCTGTTTGCTTTGCAGTATGCAGTCGGCCTAAAGGTCAATTGGTGGTGATCCAGTTAGCAGTGAAGAGTAAACAGTAGGGTCAGTGGCTAATAATGTCCTAGATAAAAGGATACAACTTTTATAAATGCAGTTTTAAATACATTGCAAGTTCTTGAAAAATATTTTTATTGTTATTATTATTCATGCTGGTACAACCATTTTGAAATAAACCTTTCAAATATATTTCAAGGTAAAAAAATATTTAATATAGGCCTACACTATAGGCTACTAATGCAAATATTTAAAGTAACACTGCTTGACCTGAACTGTTGCTCATTCATCAAAAGGTCAAATTATGTGTTTTTTTTTTGTTTTTTTTTAGATATGTTCTCTGTTGTATGGCTTTGTTGTCAAAAAATATTACACCTCATTGACTTTGATTTGGCAAACAAGAGTTTTTAAATATATATAAACAAAATTCCATAGTTGCAAAATTTCTAAAATTTTTATTTTTACCATATTCAAGTTTATTTTCTATCTACTTTTAGCCTCAGAAAAAGGCCTCTAAATGACTTTCAGAAATATATTCTTCATATATTTTGTAGGCCCAAGTAGGCTGCTTTTTTGGTATAATTTGCATATGTGGAAATTATTTTTTTCATAGTGAATCCGTTTGTTTGGTAAAGTATTTTGTCTCAAGAGTTGATCATTTATACATCTGTATTGTTTTGTAATCATGGCGTAGATGTCTTTTTATTTATTTTTAAATGTAACAGGGTGTACATGTGAGCAATAAAGGCCATGGCTTATGAGTGAAACTTCATCACACTGATTTACTGCGTCCTCGTCTTAAATCTTTCAGCTCGTGTTGGCATTAGCTCGACTGTGACTTTGATCGCAGTGATCAGACTCTTCAAACCTGCACTCGCGCCACGTAGTGCGTGTGTTAAAAGAATCCCTCCTTTGTCTCTTGTGGCTTTAGATGCGATTCAGATTGCAGGCTGAATAAATCCTGCGGCAGGCCATGTTTATGTGGAATGAAAACTTTGGTGAGGTTTGGCGGTTTATGGGACGTTTGTGTGCCTTCAGAGAAGATGGAGACCAGGGGAGAGGGGAGGGCGCGCGCGCGCGCGTGCGCGCTATGTGTCCGCGCAGTCGATGGCATCCTCTCCAGCAGCGCGGATGTTCTCGATCCCCCGAGATCCATCTCTAACTCTTGTCCGGAGGTTTGTTTAGTCGTCTTTCTTATTTAATTACGGTTAATTATTTAAATAAACGAGGAGGCATAAGGCGCAGCAACAAATGTAAACAATAACTAATGAATTATTAACGTTGATAAAAGGTTTTCTGGAATGGACCGAACAGGTGGGCGATCTCCAGCTTCCTACGTAATGGAAGTTAAGCATGAGTTGCCAAATGTGCCGTGGTGCAAATGTCGTTTGGAGAGTCTAAATGCCTTGAACGTATCTCAGGACAGGTGGTTAGCATTAATAATGTATTTTGAATTTTTTTTTCTTTTCTTTTTTCTTTTTTTTTCCAGCGAGGGTGGATCTCAGTTTTGAGGACATTGCGGGTTTAATGGTATTTCCTAAAGTTTAGTAAGTATACTTTAATATGTGTATTCATATTTAGGCCTATGTTCGTTTATTTTCAGATATAACAGGATGTCTCGTGGCTGAAGACAGATATTTATTATTATGGGGATCCAGGGGCATTATCATCTGAATAAGCAATAGTGATGTTTAAAATATGCTACAAATAATAATAATAATAATAATAATGAAAAAACATTTATTTGGATTATTAAAATGGTTCTTTTAAAAACAATTCACTGAAAGGTTCTTTGAGGAACCCAAAGTCCTTCCATGGCATCAATGTGAAAACCCCCTTTTGAAACATTTTTTTTTTTGTGTGTAGGTTCAGGCATATATGTATTGTCAAATAATGTAAATATTTTTGCATATTACTGACAGAGCAAATGAGACATAGGCTTAATACATTTAGAAAGAAATGTTAAAACCAGTCAGTCAGCAATAGAGTCATTGCATGTTAACTTGCACCATCACAAATTTTTATTTTGCTTGTCTTTCCCACCACAGCTCAGACTTAAAAAAAAAAAAAAAAAAAAAAAAAAATCTATATCATGGTCAGGATATCTATCTTGTTTGACAGCATAATTTGGACTTTGAATGGACCCCTATTCAAAATAACACACAAAGGTGACTGTTCTAACACTAATGTTGAGTTAAATGGAGGAATTTCTATTGGACTGTTAACAGAATATTAATTAATCCTAATATCTAATATATCTTCCATTCTTAGTTTTTTCATCATTTGTTGGGCTCAGATTAGCAATGATAACCCACTGCTTGAGCAATTTGAATTTGACCAAACAGAGAATTATTCTTACATTTGTTTTCAGATAAGCCTTGTTTGGTTCACCTGGATAGTGCTGCTTTTAGCAGGCCTCACTTTTCACTCTTGATAGATCTTGCAGCTTTCATAAACAGATACATTTTAACAGTAATGACAAATGCTATTTTTCCTGCATTGTCTACCTATTGAGTTTCCTCTTCCAATAAGGATCCTTTTGAGAATTTTCCTCTGGAAGACATTGCATCAAACATGCACATTAACTACTCTTTTCTCCAGTTGTCTTGTTCAGCCTGGCAGGGAAATGGGTGAAACGAGACGCTTTAAAATGGGAGAGAGTGTGTGGGAAATGTAGAATATACTTTCAGAAAGCAGGAGAGAACAGGTTGGGACCAAGACAGCAGCCCTGGGGAATACCATTTGATCTCCATTATAGGTTGTTTCTATATGCAAAAAACATTACAAAAACAATGTCTATAAAATGTCTTACTCAATAAAATGCATGACTGTGAATGTTTGTGCGCCCCTAGGCTAATTCCTTAACGTGCTCGCCATTCAGCTGAACGTGTTTTTGATTCCACTGAAGCAAATAAATCATCAGATGTACCACAGCGTCACACAAAGAAACCAAACCAGAGCATCTGTGTGAACATCTCCAACATTGAGAGTTAACGTGAAGTTAACTCTGTTCAGGTGTCTAGTTTCTATCAGAGGACGGTGCAAATTGTTAACGGCTTCAGATTCCTCATGAATGAATCATTTTAAAAAGGTGCAGTGGCGTTACTCCCTCATGGCCCAGCATGACCCTGCTGCAGTACTGCTGGCATAACTGTTTGCTGTATTTAAGTTTCTGGCAGACACTGCCTTACCAATGCGTCTTAGAAAATACATGTGCTGTATTTTAGCTGGCAGCTAAAGACGCAGCTCAAGTGCTACGATGAAACCTCAGGTTCTAGAAAGAACAAACATGTCAGCTGTTAAAGCAGAATAAGTGTTACGCTCTTAAAAAAGGTTCTGTATTGGCATCAAGCGGCAACCTCCCGCTCTCTGTCGTGAAGCCAACAAGGAAGGGAATAAAACTGCAATTCATCGACTGGCCGCTAGAGGCTCCAAAAGGGAGTCAATCCGCTTGGACTCCCCATGTTAAAATGCCCAAATTTACAGCAGAAAAAAAAACGTTTATAGCCTGTTAAAAAATTATTTTGGTCTATGTAGCTAATTTTTCTCTTCATGACAATTGTGAGGGAAGAGAATTTTTTTTATAACTCATAAGTTTAAATTATATTAAGCCTTAATGTTCTGCATAATTAAGGGCGTGGCCACTTGAGTGACAGGTGGATTGCCGCGGCTGAAACCGCTGTCGAGCTTGGTGTGCATGGCTTCAGCAACCAGCTCCTGCATTTTTGCTCATTTTTGTTGATCCGGGAGTAACGCACGCCAATGCGCTGCCAAGATGGTGACAGCCCGCTCCGCTCTTTCATGGACACCAAGATAATAGTTATCCATCTTCTTTCTCCATCATTGTCTCTTATTAACGTGCACATTTGTTCTGGAGTCATCGTGGATACCAGCATGCACATACTGAATGCACACACAAAGCCAAACACATTTTACTCAGTATGTTCTGATAATCACTAAGTACAACTGTGTAACAATGGCGTCTTTCAAAGCAGTGACCGCACTTTTGAATTTGTCTCCTCTCTTTTTGCTCATTTAAAGAGAACTGGCATTTTGGCCCAGTGCTGTTGTAATTCACTAATGAGTGTCTTTCATTAGCCAGAAATAACCAACTTCCACTGAAAGGTCATGGTCATATTGAGGCAAGAACAAGCATATGTTATTTTGCTTTTATGCTAGGTCAAGCCTTTTCTTTATAGTTCATAATTTAACTTTAGGGTGAGTAAACATCCCTTGAATCCAGGTTCTAAAAAAATGGTTTGACTGACTCAAACATAGAATGAATAAAGGCACTAATTTTTATTTTTTATTTAATTTTTTAGTATTCCTTTTTATTTTAATTCATTTTAATATAATATTTTTATTCATTTTTTTTCCATTTTATTTTGTTTCTTTAAAAAATTTTTTTTTCATTCGTTTTTATTCAATTTTCTTATTTTATTCCATTCAATTTTATAATGTTTTTTATATCTGTAAATTTTACATGTGCATTTACATGTACACTTTATATTTTTAAAAATTTAATTAGATTTTATTATATTTTTTCTATTCTATTCTATTCTATTCTTTCAAAGTTTTCAGGAAGCTCCTCAGTAATATTTGTATCACAGTGTGAGTCTTTAGGATGGCAACTAACCACAAAATGAGAAAGGAAAGCCTAAGAGCTACAAAAGGGCTTTGTAAAGGGCTTTCAGACGAAGACGACGTGTGTGAGTGGGTTTGATGAGCCCGTGGCTCTCAGTGTAGGTGATAAATGGAGGGTTTAGAGCAAGTGTTTATAGTAGGGACAGTAGCTGAAGAGGCCTGCTGCACTGATGGGCCTAAAACACTCAAGGTCGATTATTTCTGTCCTACAAGCTGTTTGTCTGTGTGTTGGTTTGTGACGGGTGTATTCAGTAGGTTTGCGGTCAGTTGGCATCTATGACCACAGCTCTGCCACTCTTGTTATATTTTGAGTATAGCGGTCTGTGCTGAAAACTGTATTGAGTATGCAGAATCCAATAAAGTACCTTTCTTGTTTTTAACATTGTGTGCATCTACAAAACTCGCATGGACGTGAATTCCTTGCACTGTTGCTGTGGCTTTCAGTTGCTCCCTATATTGTTGTTTGGCCTTTGGAATGGATCATGTGGAGCAGTGCACTGGTGCTGCACACAGTAGGGCTGGGACAACGCGTCGAGGTCATCGATGACGTCGACGCAAAAAATACGTCGACGCAAAATATGCACATCGATTCGTCGACCTGTTTTTATTTCTCTAAAAAACGTTAGCAAAACGTTTACCTTATGTGCGCTGAATATACGCGATGGCCGGATCAACATTCTGTCCAACGTTATATAACCAATCCAGGGGTTTTTCTGCATTGATCTTTTTTTTGGCGGCTGTCAAAGCCTTATTTGATCGGTGAGTGACAGTGACAGGGCGCGTACGAGAGAGAGCCCCGGCTGCGCGCGCACTCACAGTCTTCAAACAACACGAGCGCTTCTTGCTCTCTCTCTCCCTTGTGCATATTAATCAAAATCATTAAACACGATAGAAAAAGGGCGAAACACCAAAGTTTCACGTGCGCTCGCGCACTCACAGTCTTCAAACTACACGAGCGCTGTCTTGCTCTCCCCCCCCCCCCCCCCCCCTCGTGCATATTAACCAAAATCATTAGACACGATAGAAAAAGGGCGGAACGCCAAAGTTTCACGTGGAGCATTCGGAGATTTTTTTTCTCCATGACAGGCTGCTGGCTCCCACTGTTAATTTTTTTTTTTTTTTGGAAAAGCACTCTCTGTATTAGCTTAAAGCCCTCAAGTTTACATTTACATACTGTATTCTTTCAATTGCTCTATACAAGTATTTTGGTTGACCTTTTTAATTGAATGCTAGACATCAAGTTGTTGTTATTTTCATCTGAAAGAACTTCTTTTTTCAGTAAGCTAGGCCCTATGTGTTCAGTAAGCTTGTTTCAGTAAGCTATGTGTTTTCAAGGTTTCAAGGTTTTATTGAATGCTATCTCTATACAAGTGCAAAGTAATGCATTCTTAGTCAGTCTTTTATTTTGTAATTTTAAGAGCAATAAACATATATTGCAATGTTAAGGAATTGATGTTTTTTTCATTCAGATATGTACAACCCGAATTCCGGAAAAGTTGGGACGTTTTTTAAATTTTAATAAAATGAAAACTAAAAGACTTTCAAATCACATGAGCCAATATTTTATTCACAATAGAACATAGATAACATAGCAAATGTTTAAACTGAGAAAGTTTACAATTTTATGCACAAAATGAGCTCATTTTGATTTCTGCTACAGGTCTCAAAATAGTTGGGACGAGGCATGTTTACCATGCTGTAGCATCTCCTTTTCTTTTCAAAACAGTTTGAAGACGCCTGGGCATTGAGGCTATGAGTTGCTGGAGTTTTGCTGTTGGAATTTGGTCCCATTCTTGCCTTATATAGATTTCCAGCTGCTGAAGAGTTCGTGGTCGTCTTTGACGTATTTTTCGTTTAATGATGCGCCAAATGTTCTCTATAGGTGAAAGATCTGGACTGCAGGCAGGCCAGGTTAGCACCCGGACTCTTCTACGACGAAGCCATGCTGTTGTTATAGCTGCAGTATGTGGTTTTGCATTGTCCTGCTGAAATAAACAAGGCCTTCCCTGAAATAGACGTTGTTTGGAGGGAAGCATATGTTGCTCTAAAACCTTTATATACCTTTCAGCATTCACAGAGCCTTCCAAAACATGCAAGCTGCCCATACCGTATGCACTTATGCACCCCCATACCATCAGAGATGCTGGCTTTTGAACTGAACGCTGATAACATGCTGGAAGGGACCTGTAGCAGGCATTCAATTTTAAATGAGCTAATTAAGTGGATAAAAGTGTAAAATTTTTCAGTTTAAACATTTGCTACGTTATCTATGTTCTATTGTGAATAAAATATTGGCTCATGTGATTTGAAATTCCTTTAGTGTTAATTTTATTAAAATTTAAAAAACGTCCCAACTTTTCCAGAATTCGGGTTGTGTATATATATATATAACACTCAATGCACAGATATTCCCAAAGTCATGCAGAATTTTGCATTACTTTGCTATGAACGCTGAGCTGTGATTCCCATGAGCACTGCGATCTTGGGAAAAATAGAGCAATTAGTCTTTTCTGTCATTTATGCAAACATTCCACTGGAGCGACTGTTGACACACATGCTCCGGGCTCTTGCCATTTAGAGGCACTCGATGTGGTATCGCAAGATGTATGAATTGATTACAGTCTGTCAATCCATCAACAAACAAACAAAATAGTATTTTACACTACGGTTGTTTTATTTGCACAGATGTTTATTTTATTCATGTCTACAGGTCATTTGAAATGTCTAATAAAATGCATGGCTTTGTTCCAAAGTTTGAGCTCCCTTACTACCTACCTACATAGGCAGCTAGCTGCCTTCTAAGACAGCATGCTAACTGAAATGTAGTCTCATGAGTGAGTGATTTGGGATTCCGCAACACTATGCTTCATACAAACAGCACTCCTTGTGAAAAATTGTGTTTCCATAAGAATATAGTGTTAGTGTGTTGAATTTTTTTTTTAAATTATTATTATTTTATAGTTGTCCTTTATGGTATACAGTATATTTAAAATCCTGATTTCTGTTGCTTGGACATTATTCATAAACAAAGTGTTTATTTCATTGAACTTGCATTTTTGGTTCTGTTAAAGAAATACACTATAGCATTCCAAAGTTAGTAAGGATTTATGTTTTTGAACGAAGTCTATTTTGCACACCAAGTCTGCATTTAATCGATCAAAAATATAGTGAAAACACTAATACTGTCCCTTTTGATCAATTTAATGCACCCTTAATTTCTTAAAAAATTAAAGAATGGTAAAAGCCCAAAATCTAAAATCCTGTCTACATAGGTCTCTTGCTAGGGTTTGTAACAGAGCCTCTATAACCTCATGCTTTCATGCATTCACAACAGTGGCTCATTAATAGCGAATATCTCTTGTCAACACAATTTTACAGTGGTCAGCGTGTGAGAAATGTGGTGCTGCTAGCATATGTTGTCTGACCAAGTTGTGTCTTGTAATCTGGCTCTGATCTATTAGCAATTAATTGATTGCGATATCTAATCTGAACAGACTATTATTTATGATGCTTATCATCGAAATTGCCTGTAATGGCAGATAATTATGGCCATATGTGGTCAATCTGAGATTAACTTTTAAAGTCAACACACATTACAGTAAACCATTGCAGATGTGTAATATGCACACACGTCCTCCGCCTTAAACTAAGCATCATGTTTGTGGAATGCAAGAACATGTGCAACTCCTAACCTCAAATGAAATACATTACCCCTTCTAAACACACATACACACATACAGCTCTCTCAATTACTAATTAATTCTCATCATCAGTGTTTTATACAGTAGCCTACTTCTTAAATTATTATTACTTCTTCAATTTAGTCATTTTTGTTAAAATTTACTAGTTTTCGTTTTCTCACTACTTCTGTGTTGTCTGTCTCTCATATTTTTCACTCATTATTGCATTATCGTCATGCTTTCTAAGGCTAGCATTGCTTATACTTTTGCTTATATGTCAGTGTCACCGTCACTCTGTGGATTTAGGGAGGAATGTGGGGAAACAGGAGGAATGGTGGATCTTGATTTGAGAGAGTGACAGCGGTTTTAAAACGAGTTCAGGGAGGGACGGTGGTTTTTAAAGGCGTGAAGGAGGTGATGTTTATTGACTTGCGGACCGCTGAAGAAGAATGGATGGCAGTGGTCCAGGGATGGAGAGAGATGCAGCACATTCGTACAGTTTGTGCACATAAAACTAATCAAGCTTTGTAATTTAAACAGGCATGAGACCAGGGTGAATGTTAAATAAGAGCAAGGTAGAGAAAAAAGCAGTCTCCCGTAATCCCCCTTTGTTAAACAGATGTTTGTTTTGTTGTGGGGTGTTATAAATGGGTGCAGCAGAAGTGGTGACTGTTTTTTTTAAACTTGTTCTGTTCCGAAGCCTAAGGAGTTGTCTAATTAGCCAGTATTTTCAGGCATCAAACACTTCCAAGATAGTGTACCTACATTTGGTGAAATTAAGGAAACAGTGACCACATCTTTAAAACATTTTGTTAATTAATTCAATACAAAAATATTGATAATTTAGTTGTTTTAATAATTTGTATTCCGTGCATTTTTATGTATAGCAGTGTTGCACCATAAGCTTAGTGATATGCTAATGTCCAACACTGATGAAATCATTTGTGAGTCACATTTGAGAGTTCTTTTATATGTAGAGCATTCCAAATCAGTGAATGAGGATGGTGCCTTAGAAGGGAGCTCCCTATGTAGACAGCGAGGCTGTTTTTTTTCTCACTGTGTGCATATTCATAAATCTCATTTGCTGTGAAGTTCACAAACATACTGAGATGTGTGGAGACGCCTCTTGGCAACTGAGCAAAATTTCTGTCAGTGTCTCTAAATGTATGCCAAAATGTGCAGACACAAAGTACAATTGCATTTGATTTCCACAGTTTGCAAATAATGCGCAGCTGTTTATTTTCTTCTTTCTTGTTCCCTTTGGAGGTAAAGGATTCATGATTCGTCAAAGCACAGTGTCAGCACAGCAGGCAAATCTCTGCAGGCAACTCGAACCAGATTTGTTGGTAAACTACTACACGTTATGCCAATTAAAATGATGAATTGTGATATCTGTTTATGTAAGTGAGCTAATCAAAGCACATCTATAAACAGATGACTACTGTCAGTCTTATTGCCCATCTAAACTCATAAAGCAAAAGAGCAATTAACAAAATTGGAAAGAACTGCAATTCTTTCAAATGTTGTAGGTAGTGCAATTCAAATTTTAAAATGCAAGTACAGTATATGGCATTTTAAAGGTTCAGTGTGCTATTTCTGTGCCACAAGCATTCTGTTTGTTTAAGTGGCCTGACTGAGACTGACCCAACATCGACTCAATCAGTGGAGTGCCACAGTTAATAATATTATTTGATATTTTTAACAATAACTTGTAAATCTTTAGAGACAGAGCAAACGTGAGTTACAAGGTTGTAAATCATGCTTTTGTTAAACCCATCAGCCTGCGTTATTTTATTTGATTGTTTAGAAAAATCACAACAGTGAAATTCTTAATGAAAACTACATTACCCATGATTCCCCAGAAAAACCTCTACCAATCAGAGAACTGTGACAAGTCAAACAACTTAAATAATAACAAAAAATATATTGTTTCTATATCCACAATCAACATCTTATCAATAATTTTATATTTCTCCATTGTTTTTAATTGGATTATGGGGATTGTAGTTCTTTTTTTTTTTTCTAAATATACATTTGTAATTCACCTTGTAGGAGTTTAGTTCTCCAGCTAGTTCGGTTCATCTCCAAACGAAGGTGATTTAAAATCTTAATGGAAAAAATTAATGGGGAAAATGCTGCCATAACCATGGCATAAGTTGTGGGTGGGACTACTTGTTTGTTTGACCAATGGCACACAGGGGGAAAGTTAAGGAAACCTGTTTGAAAACAGCCATTACTTTTGCAGTTCTGTTTGCTGCTTCTGAGAAATTATATTGAAATATCAGTCTCTGCAGCTATCAAATGCCTCGGGCTTCCCAGTGTCTTTTCATTCAGTCATCTAGCCTCAGTGAATCAGGTCCGTAGCAGTGGTGTGACTTAGGCCGCGTGGCACGCTGCCAGCTTCCAGCCTCACTCCTGTGATATGTGTGTTTAGACTGGCTTTCACTGAGGTGGTAAAATCCAGACCTTAACCTGAAGGCATAGCACAGTCAGTCCTCTGAGTTATGCCAGCCTTTCACCAATGCCGCCCACCATAGGAAAGGAAAAGGGCAGTATTTAAAGGCTCGCTCAAAATGTTTTGGCAGGGATGTAATCGTGATCTTGGCATTGAATGCAGGCTCAGTCTAAGGAACTGGGTCATGTTCGGGTTAGCACTTTTGCCGCGTCTGCTTGCATACTCTCGGAGAATAACTAAATGAGCTCAATATCTGGCAGTGCTTGACAATGCTTATCGTTACTCTTGAGCCAGCCGTCAAGGAGGCGAGTTTTATGAGCATTTTATAATTCGCAGAGGAGTTCGTGATGATGTCATCAGCTCATTACAGCTGGTGTTGTATCAATTGATTCATAAGCTTTTCGTAATAGAAAGAGAACACAGGATATTGGTGGAGGGATGTTCTGGGATCAGTAAAAGATGTTACAGAGTAAGTCTACAAGCAAGAACACATACTGAACTTGAGCATTATCATTAACATAGTGCTAGTTTACCTGTACGACAAGGAGCTTTTGGAGGCCAGCTTTTTTCCTTTTATTATGTTAACATGCCCTTATCTCCTCCATTGGAAGCACTTGTTATTCTCTGTGTACAGACTCTGTGCTCAGGTTACACAGCTCAGGGGCCACTTTTAGAGAATGCACAGTGCACAATAAAAAGACCTGATAATTAATTTGGGTTTAAAACATGCAGTAACCAATAATTGAGACAGTAACCGGATGCTTTTTCAGACACCTTGTTTTCTGAAGTATTTTTCACCATTGGGATCAAGTCCTTTAGCTATAAACTGAACCAATCCAACAAGCTCTGAGATGACTGTGATGATTTGAAGTAAAATAAATTATTTTTGAAATGCAAAAGGAAGTCAAAAACTGTAAGTGAATAAAAAATTCAATAACATAAACCTGTGGACTTGTAGTCTTCAATAAGAAGTATATTTTATTAATGGTATATTGTATTGAGTAGATTGTGAAATATACAAATTAGCCATTTGATGGTGAACCGAGTGGATGGTCATATTTTATTTTTTTGCATTTTTTGTTTCCATGGTAACAGTGGCTTCTCTGATTGGTGGACTGGCTGCGTCTCATTTCGGAGGCTGCATCCTCCGGAGGACGCATTTTAAGGCTGCAAACGTCATCGGGTAAGTCTCATTTAAGAAAAGTAACCATTAAATTGCAAAGTAAAAAATAAATTATTAGTATTTTAAACCTCACAAGGAGTTACAGTCAATTTTATTATGGTTACTTTTGTTAAATAAGAATTAATGACGTATGCAGCCTTCAAATGCGACCTCTGGAGGACACAGCCTCCGAAATGAGATGCAGCCATAGACTGCATATGGATGGTGTTGTTTTTCATGGGGTAATTGGCTATTAAATATTTGTAAGCCACAAGTAAATGTGAATTCAACATTTGTAGAAAATTCATAATTATATTACATTGCTTATCTTGTTTTATAAATTGTTCCTAAAAATCTGCATTGGACTGGCTTGTTCATCAGTATTGGTATTTTATGTTCACCTGCGAATACAATATGCTTAATGTTACCTGAGGTTAACAGGACGCTCCAGTGTTTAACTAATCACCTATCTGAATGATCGGGCTAGTGCTGCTTCCTCAAGAAAGTTTATCATTTTCACGTGTTTTGAGCCTTGTCAGTTTAAACATGAAAGTGTTTTAAGCCATTCGAGTGTGAGACAGCACGAAAGAGATTTCAGTAACACATCTGAAGTTCACAGACTGCTCATCACTACACTGAAGAGAGGGGCGGGGTCAGCAGAGCTCATTAGCATTTAAAGCAACATGGACTAGGAACAGCGTGCTGAAAACAGAGCTGATTTTGACAGGTTTAAAAAGGTTTTTTTTACACTACCATTGAGAAATTTTAACCAAAGTATGTTATAGACTTTTAATTAAGACCCTAAAGAATCATATCAACTTGTGCAAAATAGGTATCCAGTGACCACTTTAAAATGAAAACTCACTAGTGTAAATAGGGCCTCAGTAGCAGTATTTCAGTACAGTGTTCAGTGCACATCGGCAGACATTAATCAGTCTGTTCTAGTGTTTTTTTTAAATCTTGATTTCCAGCCCTAATTACACTAGCTGGGTAGTGTGAGTGTTTTCTTTCATTGTATCTGAGAGGTAAGGCTTCGGGTAGAAGCATTGATATGCACATATTGGATTTCTTAAGGGGATGCAAAGGAATGTTAACTATATTATCCCACTTAGAGGCTCATCAGATTGCCAAGTTCTGTCTTGGGATCTCAGGAACTTTGTGCATTGTGCTTGACGTCCCTCACTTGTCTTCTCTGTGGTCGCAGTCCTTTGGAATGCATCTGAATTGTACGGTTGCCAGATATTATCCGTTTGATCAATGTGTCATGCTCTTAAAATGCACCTTGCAGGGTTTAGGTATTTTGTTCATCTTATCTTAGCGAGACAGGAACTCAGAAGCACAACACTGTGCGTTTCGTACAGCCTGTTAAGGGGCCAGGACAGGGCGTCGTGTAATTTTTACTCCCAAATTTTGTCCTCTGGCATGCGTCCATTGCCGCCCACACCCCATAAGGATTTAAAGAAGTCGTTGTACAGTTGCTGATTTTTTTTGCACTGGAACTCGAAGTGCTGTGAATGTACACGGTGAAATCCCACAAAGAGCTCAACGGAAGAAACCGGATCAGGCCCTTGGGTAACTTCTCTGTTATTCGACCAGACAAATTGTGCTGTGAGCTTCTAGAGCAGATCTTTAATGGAAAAAATTCACCTGCAAATTAAGATTCTTTCATCATTTACTTATCTGAATGATTTATAAAATGTATGATATTTTTTCTTTCAAACAAAAAAAAAATCAAAAAGACATACTGAAAAATCTCTTTAGTATACAATGCCTTCCACTGAAGATGTGGTTTGGAATGACATGGAATTGTTTTCTAGTGAACCATTCCTTTAAGTTTATTATGGAAGGGTTGTGTTCTGGTGAACCAATGTCGAGTTGCTCTCACCAAGCTAGCATTTTTCTTATGTCCAGAGAGACTAAGGTTCCTCCCTTTCTCAATTTCACTTTTCTCTCATATTTCCATTCCAAGTCTTGCACTTACACACCTAAAACAATATATTTGAAATATAGATTATTGGAGTAAGGTTAAATAGAAAGTACTATTCAGTTCAGTTTTTCTACTACAAATATCATGTTTAATTGGGTTTGTAACTTAATGTTTCTTATGTAATTATGAAATTTGCTTGCAGTTTCTAAAAGAAAAACATTTCTAAATTATTTTGTTTTTCAGTGCAGTTCAGACCAGCTTTAAATCTGCTGTATTTGTGTATGTATGCAGCATAAATGCGAAACCTCCTGGCAGTATGAAAAATCAAGAAGCATCATAATTATTCCTGAGCCGGCCAACTCTTTTTATTTATGTTTTTGTGAGTGTGTGCACTGGATTTATATCTCTGCGCTCTGGAGAGAAACTCTGGGTCTAAAGACAAGATGGAAGAAAAAGCAGTGCTGTAAAATAACTCTGAACATCTTTTAAAATGCTTACATTTGATCTGTGTTTCTGTGTATTCCTATAAATCTCTTTGTAGCTTACTCTTTACTTTGTGTAAACTTTTTACCTAATTAGTGCTTCTGCTGATTACCCTTTCTCATGCTTTTTCAACAAGCCTATATTAAATTTCATTGTCTAACTCGTTTGTAACACAGACATACCAGGAGATACTATCATGCTACTTTTTCTTAATGATTGGAATTTAAACCAGTGAATGATAAAATGGATAAAACAATATCAGATTTGAATTAAGTGGATGAACCTGAGCCATATCTATGGAGTACAGTATTACAGAAACAGGGTTATTTTACTAGAAATCATCCAGATGAGTTTAGCAACCACCCACAGTGTGGCACATAGTACAGCCATAGGAAGCTGATGATGCTTGTCTTGAGAATAAGAAGAACTGCAAATACACACACACACACACACACACACACTATTTTTTGTTCCCTGGCAGGCAGTGTAAGACAAGCAAAATAAAATGCTTGAATAATAACTTTATTATGTGTAGAAAGCTAATGCACTTGCAAAGATACTGCCACACAAATAACACTTTCCCCCTCTCACTTAAACACACACATTCTTACCCCAGCTGCAGTATGGGCACACACACTCAAACACAACACACACACACACACACACACACACACACACACACATTCCCTCCCCCTGGTTAAGCTTACTATAATGGGAAAGCCCTCAGTGCATGCAGATACCCTCTCATTACCACTGCACCTGTCCTGAACTGACAGAACTAATGCTGGACAGCTCTTAATGAGAGAAAGCAACTGACAGATGAGACAAATGCTGACAGAAAGAGAGAGTTTACTGTCAGAAACGAAACAGAAAAAATATTATGAACTTGTAATGTCATGCAGCAATCAAAGTGTCAGGTTTTTTTATACATTAATGTTAAAAAGTTTAAGGTGTGTTTAAGTCTCTTCTGCTCACCAAGTCTGCATTTTATTTAATCAAAAAATGCTGTAAAAACACTAATAATGTGAAATGTTATTACATTTAAAAAAATAAATAAATTCTATTTGAATATAATTTAAAATGTCATTTATTTCTGATGCAAAGCTGAATTTTCATATATATATATACACACACACACACACAGGTATATATACAGTATATATATATATATATATATATATATATATATATATATATATATATACAGTACAGTACAGACCAAAAGTTTGGAAACATTACTATTTTTTATGTTTTTGAAAGAAGTTTCTTCTGCTCATCAAGCCTGCATTTATTTGATCAAAGATACAGAAAAAACTGTAATATTGTGAAATATTATTATAACTTAAAATAATAGTTTTCTATTTGAATATACTTTTAAAAAATAATTTATTCCTGTGATGCAAAGCTGAGTTTTCAGCATCATTACTCCAGCCTTCAGTGTCACATGTAACATCCAGTCTATCACATGATCATTTAGAAATCATTCTAATATTCTGATTTATTATGAGTGTTGGAAACAGTTCTGCTGTCTAATATTTTTGATGAATAAAAGGTTAAAAAGAACTTCATTTATTCAAAATAAAAAAAAATTCTAATAATATATATTCTAATAATATATTTTCTTTATTATCACTTTTTATCAATTTAACACATCCTTGCTGAATAAAAGTACTGATTTTATTTTTAAAAAAGAAAGAAAGAAAACAAATTACTGACCCCAAATTACTGACCAGTAGTGTATATTGTTATTACAAAATATTTATATTTTAAAAACATAGCTTCTTTTTTTTTTTTTTTTTTTTTTTTTTTTTACTCTTTATTCATCAAAGTATCCTAAAAAAGTATCACATGTTCTGAAAAAATATTAAGCAGCAGAACTGTTTCCAACTTTGATAATGAATCATCATATTAGAATGATTTCTAAAGGATCATGTGATAATGATCCTAAAATGATTAAAATGATTTCAGCTTTGCATCACAGAAATAAATGATTAATTTAAAGTACAATAAATTTAAAAACAATTATTTTAAGTTGTAATAATATTTCACAATATTTCTATTTTTTCTGTATTTTTGATCAAATAAATGCAGGCTTGATGAACAGAAGAAACTTCTTTGAAAAACATTAAAAATAGTAATGTTTCCAAACTTTTGGTCTGTAATAAATATATATATAGGAATTTCAGAGCACCTCGGTTCACTGTGCTGCTTTTCACAAACTTGCATAATTGGAGATATTTTTTGTGGACAGTTTACACCTTTTCAAGAAATATTACACCAGAATAAAAGCTTGAGGATCTGGCTAGGATGTTAGTAGCTTCAAAGTTTGAACGTTTGAAAGAGGAGATAAGACAACAAATATTTGTTGTACCTTTCAGTGTTAGGTTATTTTTTTATTTTTTTTTATTTTTTTTAATAACCTAAGACCCTTCAATGAATAATTTACATAGAAATGAAAATGTACTCACCCTCAGGCCATCCGAAATATACAGTGGGTATAGAAAGGAAT
Source organism: Carassius carassius (assembly GCF_963082965.1). Classification (NCBI taxonomy): domain Eukaryota; kingdom Metazoa; phylum Chordata; class Actinopteri; order Cypriniformes; family Cyprinidae; genus Carassius; species Carassius carassius. The sequence goes on from NC_081760.1 coordinate 35,210,365, forward strand.
CATCCCCCTTTAAAATAATCACATTTTGTTGATTTGCAGCCTGAAATGAAGTTTTTATTTTATCCAGCTGTATTTACTTAGTACAGCTTATAAACATCCAAGTGAAAGATATAAGACCAATATGTCAGAAACAAAATTAAAAAAACTGAATCACTTTAGTTGGAAATGCAGTGAATGGGTGCCGTCAGAATGACAGTCTAATCAGCTGATAAAAATATTACAATAATCCACAAGTAATCCACACCACTCCAGTCCATCAGTTAACGTCCTCTGAAGTGAAAAGCAGCGTGTTTGTAAGAAACAAATCCATCATTAAGGCATTTTAACCATTGCTTCTGGCCAAAATACCAGTTCAAAAGTTTATCACCTGTTGTTTTCTCACAGCAGGTGCACCAATGTATTTGTTTAGAACAATTCTGAACTCTTTTCTCTTGTAAACGGTGCTTGATATGTTCATATTTCTCTCCTGATTCAGATGAGATTACTATTTCACTGGAGAAAGCAATATTATAGGTAGACGACTTGTATTTTAGCTGGAAGTAACAGTGTCTGTTGGTTGTTAAATTATTGAAATATTAACTTAAAATCTCGGGGGTTATGTCAAGTAAAGATTTTATATCTAAGCGGTTTGGCTGACATAAAAGTTTGGGATTCCCTGCCTTAAGATATCGCAAGATGGATGTGCATGAGAGAGTGTGTGCGTTTTGTGTCTACATTTGAACTGTGAGTGTTTGTGGGTATTTAGTGCATGTTTGTCAGTTTGATCTTTGCACGATTACTGTAAATACCCTTAATGCAAATGAAAATGCCTTGTAATGTGCGATAATGAAGAAGTGCTTGGTGTGGTGTAATAGTGACATAATACAGGTTGATCAGGAAATAGGGTTTATATCATCTGTGAATTCACTGAAGCATGAAGGTTTCCCATAGAAAGATGTGAGACAGACGAGTTTGTTTGATAGAATAATTAAAAGTTGAGTGACAGAAATAGGGAATTAGAGCCAACACTAGAAAAAAATGGGAGAAGAGAGTTTACGAGAAAGATGGAAAGAGAGATAGAGTGGCAGAGAGACAGGAGGTGGTGGGTGCCTCATTTACATAAAGGGTAGGGCACGATGCCCAGTTTACGAGAAGGGTTGGCACCTTGCCTCACCGAGTGGTGGAGGTAAAGAAAAGAATGAGAATAAAAGCGAGGGTGGAGGGGTTTGTGTTGGAGAGCTCAGTACATCTCTAGTTTAAACCTGCCACTTGGCACTGGAGCTGCTGAAATATCAACCATAATTACATGCAGTTGTTTACAGGTTGTGATTGGATGTATATCATAGACTGTATAAAAACATGGACGTAGTGTCCGTGACGTCACCCGTAGTCTCCTGAAGTGTGTTTTTGAAGCCTAAAGTGTGTAGAGCGGGCCGTCGCCATCTTGGCAGCGCATCACCGCGCGACTCTGCCGGACAATCAAAAATGGGCAAAAAGACGGGAGCTAGTTGCTGAAGCCGCACCCACCGAGCACGATGGCAGTGTCAGCAGCGGCAATCCACCTGTCACTCAAGTGGCTACGCCCTTAATTATGCAGAACTTTAAGTCTTGATATAATTTAAACGGATGAGTTATAAAAAAATTCACCCCCCTCACAGTTGTCATGAAGGGCAAAATTAGGTATTTAGACCAAAATCATTTTTTGAACCAGGCTGTAAACATGTTTTTTCCTGCTGTAAAGTTGGGCATTTTAACATGGGGAGTCTATTGGACTGACTCCCTTTTGCAGCCAGCCTCAAGCGGCCAGTCGATGAATTGCAGTTTTAGTCACTTCCTTATTGGCCTCACGAGAGAGAGCGGGAGGTTGGCGCTTGATGTAGGGCTATATGCAGTAACCTGACTTCTTAGTGACTGAGGAAGGATATCAGTCTTGTGTGTGAATGAGACAATGACAAATTATAAGGCTCTGCCATGCAAAAATAATTTTTACTTTTATTTTTACTTTTTGTTGGTCACTTGGATGTATTTGTTTTGTGTTTTGATGCATTGTCCCATCCACAGTTGCATCTTATTTACATTGTAACAATTTATATTGGTTGCATTTTATGTTGTGATTTTAGTAGGATGGAAAATACCTCTGTATTTCCATATTCCACTATGTTCTTCCCTCAACTTAGACGAGTTAATACGTACCTCTCCCGTCTCAGTGCGTGCTCTCAATCGCTGTAGCGTGCGGCGCCACTATGCTAGCGTTTAGCTTAGCACCATTCGTTCATTAGGATCCAAACAGGGATGAATTTAGAAGCTACCAAACACTTTCATATTTTCCCTATTTAAAGATGGTTACATGAGTAGTAGTTTAAATAAACAGTGGCGATTTCCTAATCGGATAAAAATTATGACTATAATGTATGGCGGAAGAGCACTTCGCAGCACTTTGACCTTGGCACAGTAATATCATCATCAGGAGTGATGATAATACTGCACCGAGGTCGAAGTGCTGCTACTGTATATAGCCATATAGTTATATAAAATATAGTCATCATTTTTATTCGAGCTGAGGGAAGAACATAGTGGAATATGGAAAAATGATGGCATTTTCCTTTAAGAACCGATGCCTTGGTCCATCACTGAACAGAGTTAAGGACAATAATTAATTGAATGAACTTTAAAGTTTTTTAATGACTGTTAAGGTGAGTAAAATGAAGCTTATGCAGCTTTCAGCAGTCTTGCTGACTTCTGATAGAGCCACTGAATTAAATCATCCCATCCATGTTAGAAACACACCATTTTTTACAGTCTAGGGCTGTCACAGAAACGTGTGCGATTTCTGAAGAACAATTTTTCTCATGTCTTTTTAGTAGGCTATACAACATAAATTATTAGAATCGCTTATGGTGTATTTCACAAATAGAGATGTTTTCTTTTTAATCAAATTGTCAGTGAAAATTTTGATCATGTAAATACCATTCTGTTTGATTTTTTTTTTTATTTTAACAGCTTAAAAAAAGTACAAATTAAATTAAAATAAATAAATAATGAGAGACATCTGCTAATTTAGCCTAATAATTAAGCTGAGGCTATTAAGCTGTACTACAACTACAAAAAAAGGAGTAAACTCTACGCTGCTTAGGCTACTGTGATTTGTTTATCTTTATTTATTTATTTTTATTAGAAATGCACTTTTGCATACTATGGCTGACCCTATCAAAACTCTTTGCTTTTTAATAATATGCAAGCAATGCTGCTTTATGAATCATTCACCTTTAAGGCCTCCACAAATAGAGATCTCTCTCATTCTCTCTCTCTCTCTCTCTCTCTCTCTCTCTCTCTCTCTCTCTCTCTCTCACGCACACACACACACACACACAGACTCAGAGGGGAGAGTGCAGTGCTCTCACAGTAGGCAGTATCAATATTTAGTGTTCTTGGACAGTCGGAGCGGTTGTATTTAGTCGCTGTGTAAGCGATGCTGTGGTGTCACGCCGTGCTAGTCTCGGCATTTTCTCCAGTTTACACTTCATCAGTCTGCTGATTGATCTCACCCATCCAGCCCAGTTCTCTGATCTACAGACACGTTCCCGCGGACGGAAACACCCCCATTCATAAGATGAATGTTTCTACTTTCGTAACAGTATTTAACAGGAGTCTCTAAATAGAAATCAAGAGTGTTTTTCTTACAGCTAGGCTCATGTAGCTAATAGACAGACTGACACCTTAACAAACGGATACGGTATCCAAATCACATCAAAATGTTTATATTCATAATAATATCGAATTTAGTGTGTGGTAGCTGAATTTTAGGGGATTGACTAACTTAGTTGGAAGAAAATATGTTGTGATTCGCCTTGTGCAGGTTATCTTTTTCAAATGTCAACTAACTTTTTTTTTTTAAAGAAAAACAAAATTTCTTTGTGATATGTAATTCTGTAATGAATAAAAAAATTATTAAAGTCTTTTTGTTAGAATTCTGACACAAAAGCATGTGCATTAGGAATACGCGTGGAGCTGAAAACATGTAAATTACACAGATGCATCTTGGAAACGCGTCTGTGTATAAAACTGTATTAATTCCACACATAGCACCGCCGTGCTCCGTCTCTGATTTGTAAGTAAAAATCATTTTAATTTATTTGATCCTCAGGTTACATGTTTTGGTTAAAAACCTTAGCTTGGGATCCACAAGATGATTGCTTTCTAAGTGCATAATGCATATAGGCGTAATTAAACATTTTAATATTTTACAGCTACAGCACTATATTTATGCACGTTATTTAGTCTACATGAGAGACAAATTATCATTAGCAGACCGACCTATTAGATCGTAGATTAATGATTCATGATTATAGGCTGTGTTTGAATTGGTTGTCATTATGAATGGATAAGGTTTGTAGAAGATTTTGAAAGATGGTTATTTAAACATGAAATAGTTTAATAGTAATAGTAATAGCCTAAATTCGACAAAGATATTGTTTAAAATATGACGGTGTAAAAAAAGCCCTGAGCTCATAGTCAACCCAATTTGGCAGATCTTGAGATTTAAGAAGCAGAAGAAATTGGTTCATAAATTCGGTTCATAGCGAGATAAAATATGGAAGGATGCCCAAGGCGCACGTAGGCCTAAATATTGTTTGAAAAAATATTTTACTAGCGTATTTTGATGTTTCAGTTATTAAATGATCTAAAATGGTACGCTATTCGGCTGGTTTCCAGTTCCTGGAAATATTTATTTGATATATTCGATTTCGTTTTTTTCATTTTTGTACATTAGAACTAAAAATAAATAAATAGTAAAAATAAAATATTCAAGAAATGTGCAAATTATGAATAGATTTGGCATTTTTATAGGCTATAGGATGAAAATAAATGCTCTTTTTTCGTCTGTTGTGAATCTGTTTTCATACAAGTTTAATTATATTTTGTGAAAAATATTTCTTTCAAAACTTCCCTAGTTGATGTCAGATTGTTCGTCTCTCTCGCGTCATCCGCGCGAGTGTCTGCTTCTCTCCTCTCGCAGCCTTTTTTCTGTCTCGCGCCAGAGAAGGAGCTCGAGCGCCCGCAAACGCGATTTAAAAAAAAATATATATAAAAACCGTTAGAGGTTTACAGGTCCGTAATCTCAGGCGATTAAGGATATAATATAGGTTATTGTTTCTAAAAAAAAAAAGAAAGCAATGGAAAAAAAATAAAACACGATCATCTTAAAAGAACAGAGGCCAGAGGTATGGTATTTTTTTGTAACCCTGTTTACAAAGAACCTTTTTTTGTCGTTATTGTCACTAAATTTGCTTCGTTACCTTATGTTTCAGTGTTACGTAAAATAGAAAAGTTTACTCTTGAGTAACAGTTAAGCCTGTTTTACTGTTATTCAGTGAGATGGGTAAAATATTTCTTAGCAGTGACTGGAATAAAGGGCAACCATATAAACAAAAATCTTTAAATCTTAAAAAAAAACCGGGAGCGGAAATTTTATGATAATCTTAAGTGCTATAGGACACTTAATTTTGATGGGACTCGCCTGTGTGGTGTAATATAGAGTAACAGACCATTTAAGCACAGATTCTGGGCATAACGTTAGTCTGTCAGTGTTTTCTTTTCACAATCTCAGCTTTTTTCCCTCTCTCTCTGGAAGAAGTAGGCCTTGCTACACAGACAAAAACACAAGCAGCTACGCAGAGGAGTGTTTTTTGTCTCTCTTTCTCAAACTCTTTTTTTTTTTATCTTTCCCTATCGCTCTCATTTTTTTGCGTATACGCAAAGGTCGCTGACTGTTTAGAGACGAGAGTGTCATACAAAGATAAGAGAGGCTGTGGTATATAAAAGAGTTTGAATAAGGGCATTCGGCAGTGAAAAAATCCAGCAAGCTTGCGGGGACGCGCAAATATGATTATATGCCGTTTATGGCTTGCATACTAATTTATTCTCTTGATAACAACACAAAGTTCATGCTGTCGTAAAGATTTTCAGATTTGCTGCAATCATTCAACCAATAATTCAAGCAAGAACAATGAATTTGGTATACTGACATTTTTTCCCCCTAATTTAAAATAACGTTAGACACTTTCTACTCTTTGTTTGCAGACAAGAAAATTACTTAATGTAAATAAATACATCAGACACAAAATCCATGTAGTCTGTCAAACCAAATTAGATACGAACTGTAGCAACCTAGGCAAAAAAAAAAGACACCTTGTTCTGTACAAAGTCAACTGATATGAATTGTGAAGAACTTTCCTTTAACTTGTATTGGAATTATGCAAAGTGAATTGCAAGCTAATGGAACATTTATAAACAAAATGAGACACCAACCTGATGCTTGGCTTTCTTTGTTAGGAAACGGTGCATTTACATTGCAGGTGCCTACGGGCAACTGCATAGTCTGTAATGAGTCAGTTGCTTTGAGAATGAGACTGCTTCACCCGGTGGTCTCAGATGGGCCTGCTGGTCGGCCTAAGGTGTCGCGTAGCCCTGAGAGAGTGGCATATGTCACGTAAACTCATTGTAGGGATTAAACCTATAAGATACAAACCTCAAGATAGCAATTTCCTTGGCTCTGTCTTATGGATCATACCAGATCATTGCAAACAGGGATTGACTGAATTCCTGAAATCCTGAAAGCAGGATTTAATCATTGAATGTTTTGTGTGCTATGGCTCAGGGCCAGTGTGAGAGAGTTTCAGGCTGGTTCATGAAACTGTGTTGTCATTATACATCTGGTGTTCGTAGATAATGTACATGGGCCTTTGAAAACTAAAAAAATAGTTTTCAGTGATGTATTGAATGTTGTTGGTATTTAACTTATGAGGACTTTGAAATTGCAATATTGCTTTGCACGAGTCTTGGGTGCATCAGTTAGAATAGGTTCAAAAGAGTAAATCACGGTATGTCACTGTTTTCCTGTAAAAAGGGCGCATGTTTATTAAATTCAGTTCCTCATGTGTCATTATGAGTTTCATTATACCAGTATAATTCTGTTATTTCAAATTAATCTATTATTTTTATTAATATTATGTTTTGTAAAGAATACTTAATATTTTATAAATATATTTATTTTTAAACTTTTTTTTAAGGTTGGGTTATTATTTGGAATTTATATTTATATGTAACCAATTTTTGGTTATTTACTGTTGAAAATATTGGCAAGACAAGTTAAAGTTAATAGTTGTAAGTTAATTGTTGAATCCTGCTTTGCTGTTTTGTAAAAAGCATTATAAGGAGAATAGAGATTTTAGTTTTTTTTAAGGAAACATAGAAGCATTTTAATGTGAAATACATTTTTTTTTATTGTGTCCAGACATTCGTATGTGACGTTGACACATCCTCTGATAAGTTCAGAGAGAGAATGTTGTTCTGCTGTGGACCATGTCTCTGTCTTTGTTCTTTGTTTGTGTGCTGAATCTAAAGGCAGCTGCGGGTCTGTAGCGTCTGCTGGGAGTTCTGGCCCGCGCGTTCACATGCCGCTCAATGGAGGGAGGGGACGGGGCAAATGGGGACACTGCTGTGCGCTCATGTGATGGAAGTGATGGCAAGTGTATTGGTGAAAATGGCAAAAGTGCTCGTGTGCATCTGAGCTCGGTTCCTGAAGACAAGAGGAGGAAAATGGAGGTAAATCAGGGTGGGAATTGAACACAGGCAGCTCCGCTGATTGGCGCATGTAAAATTAATGTGCTCTGGACTTTGCAGTTGCACAAGATAGGAACTTGTTAATTTGGCAAAGTAAGGAGCCAACCCTCTGACCGAACCCTACACTCCCCCCTCGCTCTCTCGCTCCATCTCTTTCACCCTCCCTCTGTCTCTGCCTCCCTCCCATTCAGCCCTTCAAGCGTGCGTATTGGCTGAGTGATCGGGCACTCGGTGCCAAATAGGTGGGCTCAGCTTCGCACTGGCACACTCTGAAGCAATGGATAGGAAAAGAGCATGGAGAGGAAGAGAGAGATAGAGTTGGAGAGGAAAAAGGGGAAAAAAGGAAGCTTCAATCGGGTTTGCCAGCGGTCGTACGCTCTCTTCCAACATTTGGTTCTCTCGTTTTTTTTTTGCGCTCATCATTCACTCCTCTCTACCCCCTCTCTGTCTCTCTCTCTTTCTCTCTGTCTATCTCCCATTCTCTATCTCTCACTCTCTGTGAGTCGAATGCAGAGCACGCATATCTGAACAAACACCACTTACTGCTTTGCCAAACGTTTTTTCTCTTTGTTGCGGTATTTGTGTATTTAATTGTGTATGTTTTTTCTGTAACAGTGAGTACAATACTTTTCGATTACGAGTCCGCTTTCTTGTGTTCATATGTAATATAAAATTTTTGGTGGCTGGCAAAATCCCCTTTTTTTCTCATTTCCCCATCTGTTTTGTGCATTAAATATTCCTCGTACATTTTTTGTACCTCCAGAACTGTCCCTGTTTGGCTCCTCCAAGATTTTCGGATTTTTTCTTCATCATCGACTGGACATTTAAAAAACAAATCTAAACTTTTGCTTTTAGTTTTTTCTTCAGTTTTTCATTATTATAATTTTTTTTACAACAACAAAAAAAAACTCTGATATTGTGCACTAATAATTGTGGCATGTAGTGTCGAGTCAAGTGTGGAGAAGACATTTAACTTTTTTCCACTCCATTTCGGCCAGCAGGGTTTATAATGAAAGTGCAGAATGGTAACTACAGACATTTATTTAGTTGTTTTGCTGCATGGCTTGTGCGTTTTGTCTGTGGCGTGCTGCTTCTGTGTCTGTGCAGTGTGGCGATGTAGTTTGGATCAGGATGTGCAGTAGCAGGGGTTGGTTGTGCGGTTTGGCACGACCGACAGTGAGCAGCTGTTGTGGACTCTTTACATCTGTCCCTCAAAAACATCATTGTCTGTTTTGAACTGAGAAAGGATCTTTTGAAATGCAAGTGTGTCTGTGTAAAAAAATGTAGAAAGTGCAGTGGAAAGTGACATTACTTATAATTTAGTATGTATGTCTGTAATTTTATTATATATGTTGTTTAGGAATTGTTGTCCTAAATTCTAAATTAGCATAACATTGCCTGTATTTATGTGATGCTAATGAGTATGACGAATGTTTGTGTGTGTATGTGTGTATAGGTGTGTGTGTGTTTGTCATCCTGGCAAACAAGAACTTGCGTGTTTACCATACCTTCCTTCACAAAGCGCCGCCGAATCATGCTCCAGTGTTCTCACGTCTTCTCTGCTTCCCTCCTCTCCTCTCCCCTGCTTCCCGTCTCTCCCTCCCTCTCTCCATCCCTCCAGGATGAATTCCATCCCTTCATCGAGGCTCTCCTCCCGCACGTGCGGGCGTTCTCCTACACCTGGTTCAATCTCCAGGCCCGCAAGCGCAAGTACTTCAAAAAGCACGAGAAGCGCATGTCCAAGGATGAGGAGCGCGCCGTCAAAGACGAACTCCTGGGCGAGAAGCCCGAGATCAAGCAGAAGTGGGCGTCGCGGCTGCTGGCCAAATTACGCAAGGACATCCGGCCGGAGTTCCGCGAAGACTTCGTGCTCACCATCACGGGGAAGAAGCCGCCGTGCTGCGTGCTGTCCAACCCTGACCAGAAAGGCAAGATCCGCCGCATTGACTGCCTGCGGCAGGCCGACAAGGTCTGGCGCCTGGACCTGGTGATGGTGATCCTGTTCAAGGGGAGCCCTCTGGAGAGCACGGACGGAGAGAGACTGGTCAAGTCCCCGCAGTGCTCCAACCACACCCTGTGTGTGCAGCCGCACCACATTGGAGTGTCCGTCAAAGAGCTGGACCTGTACCTGGCCTACTTCATCCACATGCCAGGTCAGTGGGTTACACTTTCTTTCTCTGTCCTACGGCTCCTGATACTTGAATGTGTTTATTTAAGAGGGGTCAAAATTCAGGGTAAGACACCCACATAATTACCATCACATCCAGCACACTTATAAATGCGTGCTTTGAGCATCTGAGTTTTGCAGCCAGAGACAAAATTACACTTCAAACATGGGTTCCCACGGTCATAGAAAAATATAGGAATATTAAAGTTGTGATTTGTAGGCATGAAAAAAATTACAGTCATTTCAAAAAGCATGCAAGTTTATCTATTTAGTATATAATCTGTTTGGCTCTGCTTTGTATGGATGAAATCCTATCGAACTGCATTCGGATCTCAAGGTGAATAAGAGCTATTTTTGTAAAGTGGTGATTTTGTTGGCATAAAATAGTCTTACAAATTTTAAGAAATAAAAAAAATCATGTAAATGTATGTATTTAATTTATAATCTCTCTGGTTATGCTCTTTATAGAATAAATCCTATCCAGCAGCATTCAAATCTTAATGATTTTGTGCTTTATGGAGACATTTGTACACTAAAACATTGTTTAAATCTATTAATTCTACAGAAGAATACCTGCCATGTAAACGTAAATCCTTCCCAGAAATGTAAAAATACAAATTAATTGGAAACCCTGCTGAAATGGGAATAACTCCGATGTATAACTGCCATTGTTCGTGGTATTTCATAAAGTATCTTCATTATTTTTGCTATGTTTTATTGTGTATAATAGGATGCTTTGTTTTGTTGTGTGACAGTGTTTATTATAAATAGTATGTTGGTTGTATTCACAAGAAAACACAAGACGGGTGGCCTTTTCAATTCTTCAGTGCCGTCTTGTTTTCTGATTGGCAGTGTGTTTTAGAGTTGTATCCTTTTTGAGTGAATGTATGTGTGTGTGAATTTGTTGATAAGTTACTAGGACGGTCTCATACGCTCACTGCCAAACGCTGTTTCTGACACAGCAACAACTCTCTCTGACGCACACAAGATCTGACAGGCCACACACACTCAGGCCAACAGATTTGATTTGAAGAATTTATTTCACACACTTCATCATTTTAAAGACAAAATTAACAATAGTTACAGAAAGGTTATTGTGTGTAAAAAGGGGAAACCCCAAAGAAGCTACTGAAAGCTACAGATCCATAATCCTGTCATTACAAATCTGAAATTGCTTTCTTGCTTGCTTGCTTTCTTTCTTTCTTTTTTTTTTCCTGTTGTTGCTAATTCATTTTCATTTTATAGTACTACTGCAAATAAACCACAACTACTGAAAAAAAAAATGCTTATTTTTTCCATGGCATAATTGTTAAAAACTGTTCATTATAAGATAGTTAACAAACTATACACAGCTGAATTGTAAACCAGCTCAACAGTTTCCAGTATGTCTTTCAGTCTCCTAGTCAGCGCACGCACTGGTTCACTCTGTGCCCAGCAGGGTTGGCCATTGCGCTGCCCGCTCAGAATGTTTGCGGTTTGCGGTCTTATCTTATCAGGCTAATTCCAGTGTGCACTGCCGCTTTTATCAGGCTCCAAATAGCCTCACTGGAGACTGGCACCCTGCAGGGCAGCCGCTCACAATCCCAGGGCCTGTGGCATCCTGTGCCAGAGCTCAGGGGGCCTTTCTCAACCCCAGACACACACAGTCCCCATGTGCTGCTCTGGTTGATAGCATTCAGTATTTTTTTTAGCTGATATTTTATTCTTGATTTAAGTTGTGCATTCCTAACTAACACCACAATTATCCTAATTTGAAATAGCTTGACAGTTCAAATCAGGTATTTGTTGTATGTGCCAAAAAAAATCTCTGCATTCTTTTTCTTGAATGCAATGGCTCAGCTGTTTATTTAATTTAATGGTTCTTGTGTTTGTTTTGTCCTTGTGATTGTTTATTCGCACAAACTCTGTTTATCACTATTAAATGTGACCTTCGTTGTCACACTCTCAAATTGAATATTCCTCTTTTGTGTCCATAAGAAAGCAAGAGAGAACAAGATAAAGGACGTCTATGGGAGTCGCTACAGTAATTGCTCTAGTTGGCACTATTGCAATGCCATTGGTGCGGGAAATTGTGTGTTTGTTTGTATGTGTGTATGAGCTCGAGTACTCATTTTCAGCTCTCTTTCTGGCCATTTAAAAAAAACTGAAACGTAACTGTAACGTAACTTAAAAAAATAAAATCTTGTTACTGCAGTAATAGGTAGCTGGAGATTGGCTTTTTTCTTATTAAATGCTTTCTAATTTTTCTTTCTTAAAATGAAGTGTGAAATGAATCGTTTATTTATACAAGACTCAAAGTAGTAATGCAGGTGTATTGAAGGTAAATGCGTGTTAAATGTGTTTCCATTAAGAACGGTGATTATGGGGAAAGTCGTCCTAATGGAGGGATGTGGCTTTTGGGTAAAGAGAATATTAATTTTATATCCAGTGCTGTATTGTTAGTGCTGCTATTATATCATTATTATGAGAACATAATAAAAATGTTTCCCTGCTTTAACACTTCACACAGGAAATTTAATATTTAATTATTGAAAAAGTGTGAAATATGTGCTTTTTGCCATTTTATGTAACTGCAGCTTTTAGAATTAAAATGCCTGTTAAATTTAGAAGAAAAATCTTAATAAAACATCCGTGCATGCTCGTGTATGTATTTTTTTTCTGCTAAATTGTTGATTCTACTATATATTGTAATTTATTATACTTAAACTTATTACACATCAAATTATTAGTAATGAATAAATATATTGTTTTCTGTAAATTATGTTTTATTTTAGTAATTATTACTATATTTTCGAATTATGTTTAATTTATTATTATGGAAAAAAAGAAAATGCTTTTTGTCTTGCACATTGAGGCTTGACCCGGTTCTGAAATGAGCACAGGCGTAAGAGCATGCAGTCGTGATTTCTCTCTGTTTGGATGTGGCATTGTGGGAGTGTTTTGTTTGGAAATGAAATGTTTGCAATAGCTGTTAAACAGATTATTTCAGCAGTCGTCATTCATTTCGAGCGAGTGTACATAACACATTTCTTTTTTTTCCCATCGCTCTTCTTCGAAGTGCCTCCTCTCCCCTTCTTTGTCTCCGTCCCTCATCCTGTCTTCCTTGCTCTTTCTAAAAAGCCTGATAGACGGTTGAAATGGAAGGGAAATCCACCTCCTTAGGTCATATTTCATTTTTTTGTTTTGTAGAGAATCTAATCCTATATTTGGGACTGTTCACTTCTCTGACTCACCTGTGCTTTGGGTTTATTGCTTAAATATGCCACACTGTTAAGCTTCTGGCATTTTTTCACTATTTTTTTCACAATTTTTTCACTATATTCTAATGGATTTGTTCAAGAAAGGTGTGAAGTATAACTGTAGATCTGCATGTTACTCTGGGTTTTACTTTCTCAGCTCCCTGCTCACCACAGACATTTATGGGCTTTTTAAGAGCACAAAGGAAGGATTGTAAAAGTGAAACATGTTAACACAAACATACCAGAATCAGCTCGACTGAATGAGCACCTGCTTTTAAACTCAACATGAGGGACAGACAGAGAAGGAAAAGTAAAATCCTGAAACTGAGAAAAAGGTGAAAGTTTTTTTTTCTCAGTAGCTGCTCTTTCATATATATATATATATATATTTAGTGTGTCTACATTGTGCTATCTACAGTTTGTCTGAGATGATTTTGCTTATGATATATTATTTATCAACTCTCTGAATATCAATCCTTTCATATCCCTCTATTATACATCATTTCGGATCTATAATAAAGATTGTTTTAACAGCATTTTAAAATGTATTATTTTGGTAAGTTCAGTTCATTTCTATGAATCATTTCAAATTTGCATTTATTTATTTATTTATGCAGTCCTTGCATGCATTTTTATTCATTAAAATGTAAAAAGGTAAATGCTGTTTAGCACGTTGAATCATTGTATTGCGTAATACATATAAATGTTTTTCTTGTTAATTCTTATGAATTTATTGAATAATCAGGTTTAAAACATGCATTGATTTTTTTTACTTTTATTTTATTATTTTATGCTATTACGTATTAATGTTACAATGTATTTTCTTATTTTAATTATACATTTTCAAAACATTTAGAATATTATTTGTCAGCTCAAATTCTATAGATAATATATTATTAATTTTCAAAATTAATTTTAAATGTATTAACTTGCTCTGAAAAAGAATATTCTAAATATTTTGAAAATCTGTAAGAAAAATAAGAAATCAGAAGGCTGAAAGATTAAAAAGAAAAAAGTAAAAAACTATTTGTGTGTGCCTGGAGAGTAAGAGATCGAGAGACAGTAATATGGCCCACTCATAGCGACTCTGGTTACGAGTCGAGAACACAATGCCTAGTTCAGTTACAGCACAGGCCTACTCATTACACAAACACACACACACACACACACAAATACAACGCAAGAGCCGTGGAAAGTTGAGCCATAACTCCAGTCTATAGGAGCTGAAGTTCTGCATTAGTGCAGTTATATTGAATTCTCATGGAGCTCATTAGATAAAACCTCTTTAGAAAGAGGAGAAAGGGATGATCAAGATTGCAGAGAGGTGAGAGAGAGAGGGAGACAGAGAAAAGGCGATGGAACGGGGGCAGCCTCGTCTGCCATTTTTTGGCACCATGTACGGTGAGCTCTATGTAGAAGGTGCCAGAGGCTCATCGTTGCCAACCTCTCTCCCTCTGATCCTTTCTTTCTCTCCCTCTCCCTCTCTTTTCACCCATTCTCTGCTGCTCTCTTGGGGGGCTCAACCCAGCGTCGCCCCCGTCTTCTTGATATGTCCTCCTATTTTCAGCTCAACAGTTACGGCAATTATTTTTTTATACAATTAGATTTTTGTTTTGCATATTTGTGTGGACGTGTGTGCAGGGAGGTGGTGCTTGTTTGCTTGCTTTTTTTTCCCCTCAATCGACTTTGTTGGACATCGAAGACATTTTTTTTTTTTTCAATCAGCGCAGGCATTTTCATCCATCTCTTTAAGAGGAATATGGATTCTGATTTGACTTAGCAATTCTGGTTCCTAAACGAATCCTTTAACAATTCTTTTAATACTTTTGAAGAAATTACTCTGTCTTTAAGTTATTTAATAATTTATGAAGGTATATAAATATATTGCTGCACACACACACACACACACACACACACACACACACACACACACACACACACACACACACACACACACACACACACACACACATATATATATATATTAGTATTGTCCTATATACTAAACAAAAAACATTGTAAGAGGTTTAATAATAAGACTGAAGATGATTTGTTTGTTCAGGTAGTCAGTTAACTCATTTTGATCGATTCACTTAATTAAGGAGTCATTATATTGAAACTAACTATATATCAAACTCACAACTAACTAGCCTTTTTTAGTATACATTAAAGGTGCAATAATTTTGTTTGTTGCAACATTGTTGCAGCATCATGCAAAAAACTTAAGACGATTTCAATTTTTTCTGATTCTATTGAATCATATTTTTTGGATCCCAAAAAGCTTTCTCTTTTCCCATTGTAGAAGTGCACTATAATCACAGTCTTTAATTTAAAGAAAAAGTGTCTGATAATGAATGGTTACCAATATAAAAAATACAAAAATTTTCGTTCATGTGATATCATATGATATCAATTATTTGCTCATATGATACAGTTGTTGTCATAAAAAGTTTTATCCTATGTAAATTAACATTTAGTACTATGTGTAGTATTTTACAACTTTTTGTTGTCATTTTTTTTTAAACTGGCTTCTTAAGCCCCGTTCACACCTAGAACGATAACTATAAAAATAACGTTAATAAGCATCCACACCAGCGAGCAACAGGTCTGTTTGTTCTAAGCACACGTGCATCTGCTGCTTTAAATTGTCGAGCTTGTTATAGCAGGATGGATTCTGATTGGATGTCATTGTTTGTATCGGACATCAGCTGGAAAAAATCTTTCTGAAAATGATTACAAAGATATTGTTTCTCTGTGCCTTTATCATTATAGTTGTAGTGTGGACTCTGCTATTCTTTAATATTGAAAAAGACTTTTAGAACTATATCTTTATTGTTATCTTTATAGTTATTGGCTTGGTGTGAACGGGCCTTTAGAGTTAAGTTGCAAATTAACCAAATTGTGTATGTGATATTATGCTAGTTTTACTCAAATCAAACAGGCAAATGTTAATGAAGTGACTCTAAGAGCAGTTCTGGAGATGTTGTTCATGTTTACATCCTCGTGTAGTGAAATGGCAAACGCTGAAATCACAGCAAGCATCACGCGTGCTTCAGTATGTGTGTAGTTAATGAAACCGCGCGTCTGCGTCAATCATTAACATTAACACAGAACATGCAGGATTCATATTTAAATCAACTTTTTGTGGCTTAATATTTACAATTACTAGTCCTTATCGCAATTAGATTGTGTAATGACCTACTTTTGATTAATTCATAAAAAAATTGAAAAATTCTGTGACCTTCCGTGTTAAATTGTGAATTATATTTTTATTATTGGATTCCGTGATTTCGTCTCCGTTTTCCACATCACGGAAATTATTGGGCCCTACCTAAAGGTCAGTTTCTGTTTGTCTCCCATGGGCTTCTCAGCTCCAAATGTTTCCTCTTCCAGCAGATGCACAAAGGGCACAATACTCAGTGATTGGTGTAAAGGCCAAGCCATTATAAATAAATTCTTTCTGGTGTTACTTAAAGCATGCAAAAGAGTGAAGGTGTTGTGTTTTTTTTTCTTTTTTTGAGCTCCTAGTAAGGGAAAACAGTTGACAAGCACAACAGAAACACAGCAAATCAATTCTGGCATGTGTTTGTGTGTAAGGGAATAGGAAAGCAGTTTGGACACAGATCTTGGCCGCCCGTCTCGGTGAGCGGGAAAGAACGCAAAGAACAAGGGATGAAACCGGAGAGAAAACGGCAAGGAACAGGGGGATGGGATAACAAGGGAAAGAAAGGCTTTGTGTGTCTCTATGTGTTTCATAATAAGAGTGTGAAAAATAGGCCTGTAAATGAGAGTGTGTAAAGCTTCATGGCTCTCAGCTCCAGAAAGCCCCATTCATCAGAAGGGAGCATCTTCCTGCTCTTAAGACAATGAAAGGCACCCCCCCCCCCCCTCCAGTCTGTCGGAGCAGAGGAGAGTCTGTCGTTTGTTTACAGAGATAACAGGATAAATGAGAGAAAGAGAGTGTGAGAAATAAAGTGTGTGTGTTTTTGTGTGCCGAGACAGAGGGCCCCTGTATGCCACCGGATGAAGTGATGGTGGGATAGCGCATGATTAGTATGTTAATAGGCAAATATATAAAGTGTTTGTGTCTGTGTGTGTTTGCATTAGATCACTCCAGGTCTTATACATATGCATCAACATACAGAAGTGTTTTTGTTTGTGCATATGGGTGTGTAGAGCTCTGTGTGTGCTTAATTATGAGTTCCCATAGAAGAATCGGTGTGTATTTGCATACGTACATGTTTCGACATACATTTGAGAGTGTATATTTGTGTGTGTGAGTGAGTGTTTGTTCAGTCCTTGGCACCTGTTGGTCTCTGTGGTGTTCAGTTTTCAGTTTTTCTCTTTTTACAAAACTTTTTTTTTTGTTGCAATAAGGTTATACTACTTTTGTGTTCTGTGTTGACACGTTGTGAACTGCTTTAGTTGCGTCATAGTCTTTAAATATGATTTTTGAAACTTGCTGATTGGTTGCAGGGGAAGGAGATTCTCAGTCTGAGCAAGATAATCATCAATGTTTTGGTTTTTACAATGTGTAATTTTTATGTCTTTTTCATATACATTTTCAAACACATTGTGAAAGCATCAATAAGTTATGCCTTTAAATCATCCCAAAGTGTAGATAATTTCAGCTTTAAGGGTAACTGTAAGGTTACTCCAGTCTTCAGTGTCACATGATCCTTCAGAAATCATTCTAATATTTTTGTAGGAATCTATTGTGCTTTTTTTTCAGCATTCTTTGATGAACCGAAAGATGAATTATTTTGTAACACTATAATAAATGTATTTACTGTCACACTTGATCATTTAAATGCATGCTGAATAAAGGAAAATATTACCAACAAAAACTTTAATATATAAATCAATATATTGAAACTAAAACAATTAAAAGACTATTCTTTTGCTGCCTTCCATACACAGTGTTTCATACACTCGAAATACAAATCTTCCTTTTACATTTACAACTTTTCTGGAAATATTTGATTTTCACCTCAAAGTCTGTAACAGAGTTTTCTAACAAAAAAGCAGCAGTCCCACACAAACACAATTCAATTCAAGTTTATTTGTATAGCGCTTTTTACAATACAAATCGTTACAAAGCAACTTTACAGAAAATTATGTTTCTACAATATTTAGTAGTAGCTAGTAGTTTGTGCACGTTTGACAGGATTTTAGAAAAATAAAAATAATAATAATAATACAAGACGTAGTCAGCTAGATGATGAACTATCAATATTATTAATTAATAGTAATTATATGATGCAGTCACACATGTAGCAATAATTGTTAGTTCTGTTTGTTGATTCAAGGTTAGGATCATCTGGGGTCCTCTGAGGGTCAGCATCATCTCTTCTCAGGTGTTCTGGATCCAGACTGGAGCTTGTGTAAATCCTAGTTACCACGGGATGTAAATCCCGTGGCAAAACATAGAAACAAAATAGAGACATCATTAGCATAGCTGCTGATCCAACAAAGTAAAATTAGTTTAACCCAAGCTAAAGAATAAAAATGCAGATGCAACTACACTCACAATTTAAGAGATACATTATTCGAATGCTTGGCGAAAGAGATGCGTTTTTAATCTAGATTTAAACAGAGAGAGTGTGTCTGAACCCCGAACATTATCAGGAAGGCTATTCCAGAGTTTGGGAGCCAAATGTGAAAAAGCTCTACCTCCTTTAGTGGACTTTGCTATCCTAGGAACTACCAAAAGTCCAGCGTTTTGTGACCTTAGGGTGCGTGATGGGTTGTAGCGTGGTAGAAGGCTAGTTAGGTACGCAGGAGCTAAACCATTTAGGGCCTTATAGGTAAGTAATGATAATTTGTAACAGATACGGAACTTAATAGGTAGCCAGTGCAGAGACTGTAAAATAGGGGTAATATGATCATATTTTCTTGACCTGGTAAGGACTCTAGCTGCTGCATTTTGGACTACCTGTAGCTTGTTTATTGACGAAGCAGGACAACCACCTAGAAGTCCATTACAATAGTCCAGTCTAGAGGTCATGAAAGCATGAACTAGCTTTTCTGCATCAGAAACAGATAACATGTTTCGTAGCTTGGCAATGTTTCTAAGATGGAAGAATGCAGTTTTTGTAACATTGGAAATATGATTTTCAAAAGACAAATTGCTGTCTAATATAACACCCAGATTTCTGACTGTAGAGGAAGTAACAGTACATCCGTCTAGTTGCAGATTGTAATCTACAAGATTCTGTGTGGTGTTTTTTGGTCCAATAATTAATATCTCTGTCTTATCCGAATTTAATTGGAGAAAATTATTTGTCATCCAATCTTTTACATTTTTAACACACTCTGTTAGCTTAGATAATTGGGAAGTTTCATCTGGTCTCGTTGAAATATATAGCTGAGTATCATCAGCATAACAGTGGAAGCTTATTCCGTATTTTCTAATAATATTACCAAGGGGCAACATGTATATTGAAAATAGAAGGGGACCTAGGACGGATCCTTGTGGCACTCCATATTTTACTGATGATAAATGAGATGACACCCCATTTAAGTAAACAAAATGGTAGCGATCGGACAGGTAGGATCTAAACCATCTTAGAGCCTGCCCTTGAATACCTGTATAGTTTTGTAATCGATCTATGAGTATGTCATGATCTATGGTGTCGAACGCAGCACTAAGATCAAGTAAGACTAGAAATGAGATGCAGCCTTGATCTGACGCAAGAAGCAGGTCATTTGTAATTTTAACAAGTGCAGTTTCTGTGCTATGGTGGGGCCTAAAACCTGACTGAAATTCTTCATACAGATCATTTTTATGCAGGAAGGTGCTCAATTGAGCAGACACAACTTTTTCTAAAATTTTAGACATAAATGGAAGATTTGAAATAGGCCTATAATTTGCCAGTACACTAGGATCTAGTTTTGGTTTCTTAATAAGAGGCTTGATAACCGCCAGCTTGAATGGTTTTGGGACGTGACCTAAAGATAACGACGAGTTAATGATATTGAGAAGCGGTTCTTCGGCTACAGGTAACAGCTCTTTTAGTAATTTAGTGGGTACAGGATCTAATAAACATGTTGTTGGTTTAGATACAGTGATAAGTTTATTTAGCTCTTCCTGTCCTATATTTGTAAAGCACTGCAGTTTATCTTTGGGTGCGATAGATGAAACTGAAGTGTTAGACGCTGTAGAATCTACATTCGCTATTGTATTTCTAATGTTATCTATTTTATCAGTGAAGAAATTCATAAAGTCATTACTATTTAACGTTGGTGGAATATTTGACTAAATAAAAAACCTTGGATTGTTTTGGTTATTTTCAATGAGTTTGTGGATATGCTCTGCCCTAGCAGTTTTTAGAGCCTGTCTATAGCTGGACATACTGTTTTTCCATGCAATTTTAAAAACTTCCAAGTTAGTTTTTCTCCATTTGCGTTCAAGACTACGAGTTACTTTCTTGAGAGAGTGAGTATTACTGTTATACCATGGCACAGTACGTTTTTCTCTAACCTTTTTTTTTGCCAGTCCGCTGGCACCACTGCCAGCGGACATGCTCCGCCTCCACAGTCCGCTGGCAGTGGTGGGATTGGCTCTGATTTAGGCTGGTGTCATGGCAACCAAATAACCCAACATACCTTGTCATTCAGGGTTCTATGGGGCAACGACAGTTCACATGGAGTCTGGCCTTATGTTGGGATAGACATAATTTCTCTCAGATGGATTTTAAGGGTAATATCTTAAGTACAACATCAGTAAGAAAGAGAGGTAGAGAAATATGCATTTTCAAATATAGAGAGGATTTTTAGCATCACACATATTTCTGACGCATGGCTAGCTGCCCGGAGCTGCCTCCTACACATGAGACAGAAAGAGAGCATGTCCATAATAAATGACTGTACAGTACTCTATTTTGAACTGCACTATTCGTCTCACATGAATATTCAGCTGCATGCATTTGATTTGCAGTCTTTCTGTCACATTAAAAACCCTGAAGCTATGAAGCAAATATCCATCTGTAGGCCACGTTTAGTCTCGGAGCCAAACTAATACCACCTCACAGTATTCACACAGGCTCTCTGAATTTTATCAGAGCTTAGAAACATATATTTCACTCCTCCGATGTTTCTCCTTTTGTAACAGGCACTGGAACATTTAAACTTGTGCATACGCATGCACACACATATTGTGCAAACATAGATAGTGGTTTTGCATGACACAGTTCAAGGATTTTGTTGTTTTCTGTAACTGCAAACAAATTTGAATATCTGCTCCATCTGCTGAAAGCCAAATATTCACACTGACCAGAAAGCTCTCAAATGATTTGTTCAAATTACAGTCGTCTGTGAATATTTCTTCTTTTGTGCATTATTATATGTACTGTATGTGAGGAGAATGCAGTAATATTTATTAAGAGATATTTATCATAAACACTATGTGTCTGTATACATATACATACTGTATATACATATACATACAAGAATGTAGGTTATTTCATGGTTTACTGTCTTTGTGGAGGTGTGTATGCGTGTGTATTTGTGCAGGAGATCTGGTCAGGAAATTTTAGCATTACAGTATAAGCGTTTGGCATTAAATGATGCTGAGCGATGTTTAAGCATCTCTCTTATATGTGTATATATATATATATATATATATATATATATATATATATATATATATATATATATATACACACATACACACACACACACACACACACACACACAGAATATTCCACATCTGGCATGGAATATGTGCTAGCCTTATTTGTAGAATACAAACAAATAGTCTGGCTGACTCCTGATGCTGGCATGTCACAAGCTTCAATTGTGTGTTTACAAGGAACAGAAGATAAATGTTATACATTTTATTGTACGTATGCTCTTTATATTTCCCTATATGGCCTGTGGCCTCTAATGTCTATAAATAAGACTGGGTAAAATAGCAAAAGTTGTTGTATCTTTGCTGTTGAAAAGTTCGAGCTACAGTAAAAACAGTAATATCGTAAAGCATTTTTAATTTCAGTTTTCTGTTTTAGATTTTAATATATTCAAAAATATTATTTATTTCTGTCATGCAAAGCTGAATTTTAAGCATCATTACTCCAGTCTTCAGTGTCACATGATCCCTCAGAAATCATTCTAATATGCTGATTTGCTTCTCACTGCTTGATAATTTTATGGAAACTGTGATAAAAAATTTTTTTCAGGATGAGATAAATAGTGCTTCATATTATTAAATATGTTTTGTATTTTATTTATTTGCAAAAGGGTTAGGTTTTGGAGTAGGGTTAGTCTGTACAATTTGTAATTAGCTTGGTAAAAAAACAAAAGGTCTTTTAGAGAGCTAAGTGTGTGTGTGTGTGTGTGTGTGTGTGTATTTGTATAATCCCATATTTCACCTTTGGTCTTGGAGTGGATCCCTTGATTAAAGGAAGTGAAAGTGTTTAAACACATACAGGCAAACACAAAAGTGGATATCTGGATCATGTGCTCACATGACTGTGTGTGTGTCTGTGTTTTTGACCTCTTAAGTGTGTTTGTGTATGTCATGATTAGGATTAACAGCCTTTTTACTGTATGTTCAGAACTCTTAATCTCTCTGCCACAATCTCTCTGAAGTTTTCTTCTCTCTTTGACACACATTTGACATACACAGGTGCGTCTGCAGGATTTGATTTGTGCAAAGAGCTCATTGCAGTGCCTGAAGGTGTTCTGTGCATGTCGACTTGGGTCATTTAAGGTTGACTTAGTTTATGAGGAGGGTGTGACTTTATGTAGCAAGCTAATAGAGAACTTCTGAGCATGTGTCTAATGCAAAACAAATACAATGTCTAAAATCCTTTTAACGCATATATTGATATACTGTATTGAAATCCATTTTGAAAGGACAAACTTTTAAATGCTTATAGTAAGCAAGAGTTTTATTTTGAATTGTAGGACAATGAAAGTTCTAGCACGCTACATTAAGTTGAGTTGTTACAACATTGTTATAAAGTCACATTGTTGTTTTGAGATGTAGTACACATTCTAGAACATTATTATGAGAGCTATATAGTGTGTTACTTTGAGAATTCTAGAACATTGAGTGCTGTACAGTGGAATTTAACATTAATCTGAGGGTTCAAACTGTAGAACTGTAGGGTTCTAGAACATAATTCTGAGAGTTCTACATTATTCCAAGGGTTCTAGAATACTTGAGAACATATTTGTTCTAGAGATTAAGTTGACTGTAGAATTCTCAGATGGGGTGAGCGTAAGCGTTCAGTGTGTGTGTAACTGCAGCTGTCACCAGAACACCAGCTTGTGTGTGTGTCCTACAGAATTCTGTTCCTGTAGGACTCAAGCAGACTAGAACCTCAATATTCTTTAGTTTAACTATCAGAGCTAAACAGGAGGTGACTGATTTTAATTCAGTGTTTGATCACACACAGATCTGAGTGAGGAATTCTGAGAGCACACACTCCACCCCTCTGAATATTTTCAAGTCACAGCTTGACATGGAAGGAAGTCCGACAAAGAAATAGAGATTTGGAAGGTTAAAGGCTACGATTAAAAATCGGATGAGAGAAATCAGAGATTGAATTAAGAGAAAGAATGTGACGAGCACTGGTGTCAAAGGAAAGTGCTCTGTGTGTGTGTGTGTGTGTGTGTGTGTGTGTGTGTGGTGGGTTTTCTAAGGTCACAGTGCAGAATATCACACTGGAATGTGGAATGCTGAAACACTGCCAACACAAGCACATCAACTACACACACTGTACTCTCTCTCCGCTCCCCCTCTCTTGACTCAGTCATTTGTGTTATGAAAAGTGCTTTAGTACGTGCGTTATGTCCAGTCTGAGAGCTCTGTATACGTTATACATTAGACACAGTGTATCATACACACATACTGGATCAGACCGTGTGTCAGCCACATGCTCGCACCGCAAGAGTCCAGGACTGCTCTTCATTTACAATATTTCTCTCTCTGCTGTTTATTTACTTTGCAGGTAAATCAGATGGTGCGCACACACACACATTTGTTTGATGTTCTCCAAGTGCTCCTGAGACTTGTTGTATTTTTTTCTTCCCATTGGCACAAGCCAAAATTTTGTGGTAGAAAAACCAGCAGAGAGAGCCTTTAAAAAATAAGGAGAGATGAAGGAAACTGTAAAAAAGTGGCGTCTCCTGCCAAGAAAATGTTCCATGCGCCCTTAATGTTATAGCCAAGGAGGAATACAGGTCAGAAGGCACATTTGCAATCGATTTAGTATTCACAGAGCGAGCTGTGAAGCAGAATGTCTCTGGACAGGTAGGAAGGGTACAAAGGATTGACGAAGGAAAATTTTGGTGTTTTAAAAGGTTAATGTATTCTAAACGATTTCACCACACTTTACCTTTATGTACGTGTAAGGTTATCACCTATTACGCTACTTTTAGTCTGTATGCCCTTTTTGAGCACTGTGTTCATGCACACAACATAATACACCAGTAACCCAGTTTAAAACAGAAGAAAAGGCTTTCAAAGCAATGATTCCTTTGGGCTACTAGTCAAAAATTGTGACACAGACTCATTTTGTTATATACTTTTTATAAATAATACAACCCGAATTCCGGAAAAGTTGGGACGTTTTTTGAATTTTAATAAAATGAAAACTAAAGGAATTTCAAATCACATGAGCCAATATTTTATTCACAATAGAACATAGATAACGTAGCAAATGTTTAAACTGAGAAATTTTACACTTTTATCCACTTAATTAGCTCATTTAAAATTTAATGCCTGCTAAAGGTCTCAAAAAAGTTGGCACGGGGGCAACAAATGGCTAAAAAAGCAAGCAGTTTTGAAAAGATTCAGCTAGGAGAACATCTAGTGATTAATTAAGTTAATTGATATCAGGTCTGTAACATGATTAGCTATAAAAGCTTTGTCTTAGAGAAGCAGAGTCTCTCAGAAGTAAAGATGGGCAGAGGCTCTCCAATCTGTGAAAGACTGCGTAAAAAAATTGTGGAAAACTTTAAAAACAATGTTCCTCAACGTCAAATTGCAAAGGCTTTGCAAATCTCATCATCTACAGTGCATAACATCATCAAAAGATTCAGAGAAACTGGAGAAATCTCTGTGCGTAAGGGACAAGGCCGGAGACCTTTATTGGATGCCCGTGGTCTTCGGGCTCTCAGACGACACTGCATCACTCATCGGCATGATTGTGTCAATGACATTACTAAATGGGCCCAGGAATACTTTCAGAAACCACTGTCGGTAAACACAATCCGCCGTGCCATCAGCAGATGCCAACTAAAGCTCTATCATGCAAAAAGGAAGCCATATGTGAACATGGTCCAGAAGCGCCGTCGTGTCCTGTGGACCAAGGCTCATTTAAAATGGACTATTTCAAAGTGGAATAGTGTTTTATGGTCAGACGAGTCCAAATTTGACATTCTTGTTGGAAATCACGGACGCCGTGTCCTCCGGGCTAAAGAGGAGGGAGACCTTCCAGCATGTTATCAGCGTTCAGTTCAAAAGCCAGCATCTCTGATGGTATGGGGGGGCATAAGTGCATACGGTATGGGCAGCTTGCATGTTTTGGAAGGTTCTGTGAATGCTGAAAGGTATATAAAGGTTTTAGAGCAACATATGCTTCCCTCCAAACAACGTCTATTTCAGGGAAGGCCTTGTTTATTTCAGCAGGACAATGCAAAACCACATACTGCAGCTATAACAACAGCATGGCTTCGTCGTAGAAGAGTCCGGGTGCTAACCTGGCCTGCCTGCAGTCCAGATCTTTCACCTATAGAGAACATTTGGCGCATCATTAAACGAAAAATACGTCAAAGACGACCACAAACTCTTCAGCAGCTGGAAATCTATATAAGGCAAGAATGGGACCAAATTCCAACAGCAAAACTCTAGCAACTCATAGCCTCAATGCCCAGACGTCTTCAAACTGTTTTGAAAAGAAAAGGAGATGCTACACCATGGTAAACATGCCCCATCCCAACTATTTTGAGACCTGTAGCAGAAATCAAAATTGAAATGAGCTCATTTTGTGCATAAAATTGTAAACTTTCTCAGTTTAAACATTTGCTATGTTATCTATGTTCTATTGTGAATAAAATATTGGCTCATGTGATTTGAAAGTCTTTTAGTTTTCATTTTATTAAAATTTAAAAAACGTCCCAACTTTTCCGGAATTCGGGTTGTAATAAAATAAAGTGATAAAATAACAGAAATTAATGTAAAGTCATTATGGAGATACTGTACCATATAAGTTTTTATTTAGTAAAGTTTATTTAGTAAAGTTAAATTAAATAAAGGCATAATTTGTTATAAATGATTCCTACTTCTTACTTATTCAAATTTTCTAAAAGGTTCCAGTTTCAAAAATGTGATTTTCAACTTTGTATTCATCAAAGAATGAAAATAAAGAATAAATTAAATTTCAATAGAAAACAGTCATTTTAAATGGTAATAATATTTCACAGTGTTACTGATTTGATAGTATCTATGGTCAAATAAATTCAGCCTTGGTGAGCAGAAGAGACTTATTTCAACCCCACACTTTCTTTAGTTTGTGTTTATGTGTTTTGTTAAGCAAGTAAAATTGTGTTTTTCTACAGTACGTCAAATTTGAAACATTCAAGCAAAGAATTTTATAACAAAAATATAAAAAAAATAATTGAAACATAAATTCAGTCAAATGCACAGTAACTTTAGACTGGTGGTGCAGTGTACTGTAGGTATATGTGTGTATCTGAGTGTGCGGTGGTGACGTGTTTTCTCCATAGGTTCTGCATGATGAAGATTTTCCACACTGGAGCGTCAGATAGCTCCACATCTGAGAAAACTATTCTTTCTGTGTGCTTTTTCACTCTTTCGCTCGCTCTCCTCATGTTTTTTTACCTGTGTGTGCGCATATTTGTCTTTGTGGGTGTACTTGCTGTAGGCGGCTCCTAACCAGCAGGGGACCACTGGCACAACAGGGGCTCCTTGTTTGGACTCTGATTGATTCTTGCAGTTCATATATATGTTTATGTGTGTGTGTGTGTGTGTGTGTGTGTGTGTGTGTGTGAGAGAGAGAGTATGGTGCTGCAGAAGATAGTGACTGTGCTTCGGCCATCCCAGATGAGAGTAATTTATACCTTCTCACATGCTCAGAGGCTTTGCAGGGTCTAATGAAATCATCGGAGGGGGAGACATCTGAGAGGAAATATAGCAAAGTAAAACCTACAGCTGGTTTGTTTCTGTGTAACACACCGCTTTCATTTGTTTCTGTTTGGACTAAGAGCTTGGAAAAAATGACTTGAAGGTCGGAAAAAAACTGAGTTATAATGTACAGTGAAAGAAAAAACAATGTTCTGCAACACCATAAAGGATACAAATAAATAATTCCTCTCTTGTGAAGCACATGTGAGACATTATCCTAAAGAAAATGTAGAAACCATTTTCACTCAGAAACTGAGTCAATTTTTACAGGTATTTACAAAGAATTTGCAAGTAATATGCTGAATTGAACATTATATTTTGAAGTATAACAACAAAAATAATATTTTATTTTAGTACAATTTTATCTAATGTTTTTTTTCTTTGCTGATAATTTTGAAAAATTCTTTATGTGGTGTATTTAAAATCGAGTTTGGTGTAAGCATTTTAACTTAATATTTGTAAAGATATTTTATCATCTATACTCATATGCATAATTGTAATTTCCCTACCTTTTTCCACCAACTTAGCTGAGCTGAGGGAGTGAGCCGATGAAAATGATAAAATTAAAATAAATATTTAAAATAATCAAAAAGATATTCATACAAAATATATTTTGCATGCTTATTGTGTCACCATTAATCAACAATAGAGATCCGTGAACTTGCGATAACATTGTCAAATTATTGAAATATTAACTATTAAAAGGGTTTTAGGTTTAGGATAAAGAGGTTTGCCTGTCAAAAAAGTTTGGGAATCCCTGTCATAAAGCATTAAGTGTGAGGTCTAAGATAATGTACATAAATAACAAACAGGACAAGAACAACATGCCCGAGTGTGAGTGTTGATGGTCTGCTGGCTTTAATCAGAACAAGTGTGAGTGTGTGTCATCCAGTGTCATCCTTCCCAACACAACATGTCTTTCTCTGGACTTTGCTGTCCACCAATCACACATTTGTGTCGTTTGTTTTCTTTGCACCACATTTCTCACTCTTGCAGTCTCTCGCTGCAGTGACATCATACACACAGAAGCAGAAGGGTCCTCGTTACTTTCACTGTTTGTCTTGCAATTTAACTCCTTCATGCTTCTTTAAGCTTTGGTAAAGACTAACTTTTAATGAAATAAATGCAGCTTTGGTGAGTATAAGAGAAAAAAGTATCTAATTAATTGCTTGTTAACATAATAACTGTCACAGTAAAACCATTTTGAGTTGGTATGCACACGTTGGATGCTTCTGCTAACATTTTACATAAACCACATGATAATTACTTCTAATGTTCTGAGGGGAAAGACGTCTTGCCCTCTGGAGGGTGATATATTCATACAGAGCTGTGTGCAATTAAATATTACATAGGTTTATTTTGTAAACAAACCCACAGAAGTGTTTATCTTACAGAGTATCAGAGTACTGGAGGATTAAGTTTTTAAATTATTTTATAATAACTCAACTATCATCAGACATTGTGATTGAAATCAGAGCTGCAGGGATTCTCAGTGGTGAAACTGGCTGAATAAACGATCTAAACCGAGCTTCAGAGGGCAGTTCGGAGGCAAGATGTCAGCATTCCCTTAACAATTAATATAAACAAGATGAAAATATGGCTGACGTCTCACAGCTGCCCGATATATAGACTCGTTCCAGAATCAATGTTGGATTCCTGCTCTTTCTGTCCTTTGTGTTCTTTTAACAGACTTCAGGCCACAACTGTTTATTATTATATTCATTAGGATACATGTGATATTTTTCCCATTAGGCCTTCACAATGCAGTCCCAGTACCCATCTTAACTGAAAGTCAAGTCATTTTTTTTTCCTCACTGAAAGCGAAATGCTCAGAGCTCAGAGTAGAAGGCAAGAGGAAGTGTATTTTTGGGGATCTGTGTGCTATGTAATATGGTGCTGTGTTAGTGTGGAAAGTAATCCCCCGCTCTTGTTTGAAGAGTGTTTCTCTGGAGGCTACTGAGGCATGTCGTGGGGTCAGAGGTTAATACAACAGCACGTGTGCAGGTCATGCCGATGCTTGTTAACAATAACAAATTGAAGGTCAAAGGTTAAAATAGCTGTCAGGCATGGCAGCTCTGTGTGTTTGTGGGATAATTACTACATGTCCAATTTTTACAAGCTTTTAGATTTATAGATTTCTAAAGAAAGGTGGTGCTTGTCAGTGTAAATCTCACCACTCTCATGCTAAAGTGTTGCTATATGATATAGTCTAGGGTGGTCTGGATTGTTGCTAGGTGGTTAGGATATTCTGGTACTTATAAATGGCTTGGGTACCGCTATCATTGTGAGTCTTTTTTCTCATGCTAGGCGAAAATTAAAAGCCATAAAGAACCATTTATTTAAAAAAATAAATCTTTAAAAGTATTAAAGACAATTTTTTGTGTTGAATATTACTGGGAAAATTACTTTCTGTCATGCTGATATTATCTTTTCTTTCTACCCAGTTAAAGTTATAAACCAGAAGAGAAATGTCAAACTATTGTTGTCAATAGAAGTAATATAAATTTTTTACCGGTTTTTGGATGTAGTAATGTGAATTATTTAGTTAATTAGTCTTTTTATTTATTCATTTATTTATTTTAATTTATTTGTTTAATTTTTAATTAGAATTTGTTTTTGTTTTTTGCTCTGTTTTTTATTTACTATAAATTGTCTTTACACCAAACAGGATCGAGTCTAATTATTTTGTATTTATATAAAAATACACAGAGTCACCAAATAGAATAGAATACTATACGATTTCCAACCAGTTTTTAGAAAGCAAAAAGAATGTAGTGAATTTAATTTATTTTTATTTTTATTTACTTTTTCTAACTGTGAAGGATGTGCCAAAGTTTAATATGCAGGATTATTATTAATATTTCAAAATATTCCTCCTCTCTCTTTCTCTGTCTCGTACATAGCCTTTTTAAAGTTCTGTCTCTGTTTAATTATCTTTGTGAGAAATATTTATTTGTTTCATTTCTTCAGGGACTCATGTGTATTTTGGTTTGATGTACAACATTCGTATCTCTATCTAGTCTCTCCATTCTCTCTCTTTTTATGTGTGTTTGTAATATGTTTTGGCTCAGTTTGAAAACAGATTTCTCAAGGGCCTCCACTAGACAAGATTTCCCTCAGACACACACACACACACACTCCCGTAATTGCACAGTGTGTCTCAGTTTAGTGCCAGTGGTTTGGCACTAGATTTAAGATCTGTGTGTTTTAAAAGTGCCAACATGCCCAGTGTTATTTTTTTCTGTGTATCCTCTGAATCCTCCCAAATGATAGACTCCACCACAATCATGCAAACTGTGTGTTGCCATTTGGTCTTAACTAACTGTGTTAGGATGTAATTTAGTTTGAGCTCTGTTTGATTGAGATTTGTCTTGTTATGTAGCTAAATCCTCCATTAAGGGACTAAACACCCTGTAACCTTTTGACCTCACGTGGATGTACACAATCTCACAACCATTTCAGAACCAGGAATCTGCAGAACTAGATCAGCAGATCAAACATCTCAAATAACCTCAAAAATTACTGCTATGGCTGCAAAAGTGCTGATTTGTTGAGTTCTGGTCATGTAATGTGTAATCAGTTAAAGATGCTTAGTGACCCGTGAGAGATCAGTCAGTTGTGTGTGTGTGTCTCTCTGTGTATTAAAGCATCAGTCAAGAATTGATTGTGGATGGTTAAAAACAAGAAGATTTATAAGGACACAAAGGTGTGAACACAAATAAAAAAATAAAATAAAAAACTATATAACAGTAGTGTAAATTCATTAGCGCCATCTTTTATGGCTCGTTTGACTTATCAAGTTAGTCAAACATTTCAAAGGTAGCTCACTTGAGTACTGAGATTTGTTACTGTCACAACAATGCAAGAACACATTAGGCACTTAGAGCACTTGCAATATGTTTGCATACTTGCGTGTATATGTTTTATGTGAACTTGATCTATTATTTTAGTACTATTTCAGTTTAACTTTTATGTTTTCAGAGATGTATTAAGTTTTTATTTCATGGTCAAAAATGTATTTTATTTTCATGTATTAGATTATTATTAAAATTTTATATTTAATAGTAGAAATCACATAATATTTAAAGAGTTATTTATATAAAAAGTAAAGTAAAAATACGAAAACAAGTAGAATATTGGCCGATTTCTTTAGACTCTGTAGCAGTCAGGCATTTATTTTATTTTTTTTTTATTTTTGTACCAAAACATTCATATTTTCATTCTACATCGCCATCTGCAGGTGGGCTCTAACCTGAAGTCATGTAATTATGAAGATTACAGAAAACACATTTATTTTGTGTATTAATTTATTAGTTTCTAGTTGTTCGTCTATGTATGCACTAGTATGGCTAATGTGTATGAGTGAGTGATAAACGTTGTGTTGCAGTGTGAGAAACGTGTGTGTGTGTGTGTGTGGGGGGGGGTCATGAGATGTCTGTCTGCTGCATTGTGTGTGTGTTCGTCAAAGAGAAAAACATGGAAGGAAATGAAGGAGTGTGAGATTTGGAGATGTTGAGAGACTTCTGTGGTCTTGCTATTGGCAGACAAATGTTTTCATTTGTCTACTCGCACTGCAATAATATAACCATAACTAGACAGAGAGAGAGTTGGCAGAAGACGACATTAGATATGCGAGTGCCAGAGAACTGTCTGTTCTCATCCTCCTGTATTTCTTTACGTGCTTTACCATTGGATATGTGTGGGAACTATAACAGCTACTGAAAGTATTTAGATACACTACAAATTACTATTAAAAGTAGATAACTAAATTGAAGCTATATGTTGGAGGAGTGAAGTTTATTTTTCAGTTTGTAAAGTTGCGTGTGCAACAAAATGTGACAAAAACAGTTATTACACTATTACTTTGGAAAAGTGACTCTTCAGAAAAAAATTCTGAATTGAAAGAAAAAAGTTTTTGAAGAATTTGAGAAAAATGTCTGTATTGTGAGATAAAGTTGTTTATAGCTTTTTTAAAAATTGTATCATGTGGCAGAAAGAAGCTTCCTTATTAGTTGTTAAATAGTTTGGTTGGTAGTTATTTACTTCCCAATACCACATTGTTCTCAAAGAAAGACAGATTGTAATGTTTTGATTTGCTTCTCTACTGTTGTGTCACTTTCAGTGAATGTTTTATTGAAGTAAAAGTATGATTAAAGCATGTCAGCCACAGGACTATGAGGCAGAACCCACATTAAAGTTCTTCTCTAGCAGCGGTAAGCAAGCGTGACCAGGCTATTAAGACAAGACACTCATGCATGGCTACAGGATCAGGTCACTGACACACAGACTGTGTAATATTTCTGTCTGTGTGTGTGAAGGAGCATCACTGAGTCTGGAGGAAGTGCATTATGGGGAGCTATCAGCACAGACACATTCTCTTGCACACACACACACGTCACATTCAGGTCAGTGAGGATAAGGTTCCTGCTTCCTCTTGTCTTTAACAATGGAAGCTCTATTACTGCCCAGAAATATTTGTAGAGAGAGAGAGTTTATTCAAAAACTTGTGTGCTTACAATATACACAGAGATCATACAAATAGACTTCTACAACACTTTCTTCCTTGTTTCTTTCCCACCCCCCATATTTCATCAGGAAACATAAACTACCATTCATAAATTCAGATTTGGGAGATTTTTTATGTTTTTGAAAGAAGTATCTTCTGCTCACCAAGGCTTCATTTATTTGATCAGAAATGCAGTAAAACAGTGATACTGCAAAATATGATTTAAATTTGAAATAACCATTCCATTCCATTTCAGTATATTTTCAAATAGGATATAATAATTTATTCAAATTATTCTTAATTTATTCTTGTGATGACTGCTGAATTTCCAGCAGCCATTACTCCAGCCTCCAGTGTCACATGATCCTTTAGAAATCATTTTATCTTTAATTTTAATTTTTTTGTGGAAACCATGATAGATTTTCTTTTAGGGTTTTTTGATGAATAAAAAAAAGGTGTTTATTTGAAATATAGATTTGAAATACATTATGAATATCATTACTGTCAAGTACATTTGTTCATTTTGTCCTTGATGAAAATAAGTAATTATTTATGTAAAAAATAGTTACTGATCGCAAACTCCTGAATTATTGATTTATTTGTTTATTTCAAAATATGTTAAATGGTTGCACAATATCAGTCTATAGATCTATAATATGTCTAGATGTTGCTTTTTTATTTACCATCCCAGTTGCATCAGTTTCTAGATAAAATCAGTACCAATAAAAAATGAAAATGTAAGCACTTTATTTAAAATAAATGCCTCTTAGATGCGTGTTTCATAAATGCCCTTATTTTTATTTATTTATTTATTTAAAATTTTTTGTGGTCATTTGTACGTACCATATTTCAGCAAAGCTGATTTGCACCCTAAAGCGATTTTCCTAAAGAGATTAGCAGGCTTGCCATGTTCTATTGTAGATAGTTTATCTGTGAACAAAACAATTGCACTATTCATCCTAGAATCTGATTTGATGCTGCTATGTTTCATAACAGTACTGGATGCAACACATTTAGTTGTTGCTTTCTCTGATTGCTTTGCTAGTCTAAGATAATTTCTGTGTCTACGTGTGCATGAGTTTGTAGTATTTAAGGCATATTTGTGTAATTTTTTCCCCATATATTTATCCCTTCCAGAGCTATAAGGCTCTTACACACTGGTCGGACTAGCATTTGGGGATGATTTCAGTAATCTCATGCACCTCCCCTCAAAGTGTGTTTTGTAGGCCTGTATTTAGCAGTGTGTTTGTGACTGCAGGGTATTATGATATTTTATAACTAAACTTACAGCAGATCAACGGCTACAAGCCATGAAGTATTAGAATGAATAACTGACTGTCTGCAGAGATAAAGCCTAAATACACTCACTTAGATTCAGCCGGATATGCAGTGTGTCTGAGCAAAATGAAAGGGATAATGGTGTAAAATACATTTTTGCCTGTCCCAGCAATTTTGGGTTATCAGGTAGTCTTGAAACATTAGTGAGGTAAAGAGAAAGATGTGTAGGAGGAATGGAGGGCAATTCAGTGTTAATGGGTCCCAGCTGCTCTGATCGAAGAACCAGAGAAGGTTTCGAGATTCCAGAACTCAGAGTCGCTTTTGTTCTAGAGATTGCTGTCCTGTTATTCAGCAGAGATGCCGGACGAAGTAATTAGCTTGTGGAATGTAACTACCTCAACTCAAAGCTAATGAGAAAATTATGTATCCTTGCCAGCCAGCTAAACACGTGTCTTAAGAATCCCATACCTAAATCTAAAGTGACTTTACACTCACGGACTCCTCAGAATTTCAGCTTCTCCAAAATGATGCAGTCGATCATCTTCAGCAGGTTATTCAGAGTCTGATAGTATGATAGTGGCTGTGTTTACAGGAGAAGTCCAAGCACAACTCATCATCATTTGGGTTCAGACACGAATACTTGTACTTTTTCCAAGCAACCCAAAAGGAGAAATTTTAAATGTCATTTTGCAGATGTAGGACTCCTCCTGTAATGACTCTCCAAGCCACTAGGGAGCGCTGTCTGCTACCACGTGTAATTACTCTCCCAACCATTGGTGGGCATCCCCTGCACCTTAATGAGAGAACTCTCCAGGCCACTAGGTGGCACTAACGGCCGTGAACTCTTTAATTAAGACTGCTCCATTAAGTTAATGTGTTCCACCTGTACTTTGACCTATTTAAGTTTGGCAGTTTCATTGTGCTGTGTTCAGTCTTGAGCCTACCCAGTACATATTACCTGTGTTGTAGACCTGTTAAGTTTCATTTTCCAGTTGCCTATTGGACTACCTTCTGTTTTGTGCTGTAAAGCTGTAACTGATATTTTGTTTATATTTTACTACTGAGACCAAGTAAAGACTGCCTGCCTTTGAGTTACCTGAGCCTCTGAGTTTGCTCTTCCTTCTACACATGGGTCTTCTAAGAAACTGTTCTTCCCAGTAGACCAGATGTAGAGAACTAGCTTTCCCTGACTGGGAGACCCGGGTTCGAGACCTACCTCAGACACCTCATGCCAGTCCTTCGTGACCGCAAGACTGAACCATGGAAGTAGACCCAGCAGAAGAACAGACTCCTCCCTCCAACGTGGAACGGATACTATCTGAGCTCTCTAGCCAAGCTGAGGCCATTCATAAGCATGAACAAATCCTGACTGAGATTATGCAGCGTCTGAGACTTCAATCTATATCTCAAGCCTCTACAGACCCACAGACCCAGTCCATTCCTCAAATTGCTCCAGTTCTGCCAGACCAGTCCCAAGGTACTGCTCCACCACCTGGTCCCCTGCTCGAGCCTAGACATCCAGCCCCTGAGAGGTATGATGGGAACCCAGAGAGGTGTCGAGGATTCATTACCCAGTGTACCCTTGCTTTCCAACTGCAGCCTAACAGTTTCCCTACAGAGAGCAGCAGAGTGGCTTATTTGACAACTAGGTTGGTTAATTTGACCCAGGTAATGGCCCCCCAGGCTGCCTTTTTGTTCCTAATGTTGTACGCTCTGATGTGTTGCAGTGGGGACATGCATCTCTTCTTTCGGGTCACCCTGGAGTTGCAAGAACTTTGAAGCGCATCCAGACACGGTTTTGGTGGCCCAGTATGCAGGTGGATGTCCGAACATTTGTGTCTGGCTGTTCTGTATGCGCCCAGAATAAAGAACCTAAAGCCCACCCTCAAGGTCTACTTCATCCTTTACCCATCCCAAGACGTCCATGGTCCCATATCTCCTTGGACTTTGTTACTGGACTTCCTAAATCACAAGGTAACACAGTCATCTTGGTGGTAGTAGACAGATTCTCAAAAGCGTGTCATCTGATACCTCTGCCTAAGATCCCCACAGCTTGTCAGACCGCAGACCTCATGATGCAGCACGTCTTAAGGATCCACGGGTTTCCTCAAGACATGGTCTCTGATCGGGGGTCACAATTTACTTCTCGATTTTGGAAAGCTTTTGGCCGTCTGATTGGAGCATCCATCAGTCTGTCTTCTGGATTCCACCCTCAGTCTAATGGTCAGACAGAACGGGTCAACCAAGAGATTGAGAAGACCCTCAGGTGCCTGGTGTCCAATAAATCAAAGCACCTGGAGCTCCCGTCTGATCTGGGCTGAATTTGCTCCTAACACCCTACACCATTCATCCTTGGGCATAACTCCATTCGAATGTCAATTTGGGTTTCCCCCAGTTTTGATTCCTGAGCAGGAATTGGAGGTCCAGGTACCAGCTGCAACCCAACTAGTCAAGCAGTGTCGTCAGGCCTGGCGGAAAGCACGTACAGCCTTGCTGAGAGCATCACAACAGCAGGAGAAACAGGCCAACCAGCGCCGTAGAATTGGGCCATCACTACGTCAAGGTCAGAGGGTGTGGTTGTCAACTAAGGATCTTCCACTTCATCTAGAGTCACGGAATCTGGCACCCCGATTCATTGGTCCTTTTATGATCCTTAGGAAGATCAACCCTGTGTCCTACCAGCTACTCTTACCAAGGTCTATGTGCATCCACCCCACTTTTCACATTTCACGTTTGAAACCTGTTGTCTGCTCTCCTCTGTCCACAGCCAAAAAGCCCCCCCCCCCCCATTACCCAAAGTCATTGTGGGCAGCCAGTGTATACGGTCCGTCGACTGCTAGATTCACGTCGAGTCCGTGGAAGGGTGCAATACCTATTGGACTTGGAGGGTTATGGCCCAGAAGAGCGGTCCTGGGTGCCAGCTAAAGACATCCTAGATCCAAACCTGATCAGAGAGTTCCACCGCCATGACTCCAACCATAGCCAACGGAACGTCGGGAGCCGTTCCTGAGAGAGGGGCTACTGTAAGACTCCTCCTGTAATGACTCTCCAAGCCACTAGGGAGCGCTGTCTGCTACCACGTGTAATTACTCTCCCAACCATTGGTTGGCACCCCCTGCACCTTAATGAGAGAACTCTCCAGGCCACTAGGTGGCACTAACGGCCGTGAACTCTTTAATTAAGACTGCTCATTAAGTTAATGTGTTCCACCTGTATTTTGACCTATTTATGTTTGGCAGTTTCATTGTGCTGTGTTCAGTCTTGAACCTACCCAGTACATATTACCTGTGTTGTAGACCTGTTAAGTTTCATTTTCCAGTTGCCTATTGGACTACCTTCTGTTTTGTGCTGTAAAGCTGTAACTGATATTTTGTTTACTTTTTGTGCTTCTCTAACTGATATTTTGTTTACTATTTGTGCTTCTGCACATGGGTCTTCTAAGAAACTGTTCTTCCCAGTAGACCAGAGGTAGAGAACTAGCTTTCCCTGACTGGGAGACCTGGGTTCGAGACCTACCTCAGACACCTCATGCCAGTCCTCCATGACAGCAGAACATTTCCACAAAAATACTAAGTAGCACAACTTTTTTCAACATTGGTAATAACAATAAATGGTTCTTGAGCAGCAAATCATCATATTAGAATGATTTCTGAAAGATTGTGTGAAGCTGAAGACTGGAGTAATGATGCTGAAATTCCAGCCCTGATCACAGAAATAAATTACAATGTATTTAAATACAAAGCAGTTATTTTAATGGTAATAATATTTCACATTATTACTGATTTAGTCAAATGCAGCCTTGGTGAGCAAAAGAGACCTCTTCCAAATACATTAGAAAATCTTACAGACCCCAAGCTTTTGAAAGTTGGTTAGGCAATGGATAAGGATAAACACCCAATAGTACAACACTGATGAGCCAATAAATAAGCTGGACACTTGACCATCATCACAACTCTCAGACAGACCCTGTGCTCTCTGTCTTTCCATCTGATTCCACTTATCTGGCAGTTTCAGTCTGAAAGGATACTGATGGCCTAATAATCCCACTTTCCTGCAATTATCTAATTTTTTCTCTGATTCCATCTTCAATCCCTTCCCCTCTCTTTCTGTCGACACACCTGATGAAAATGGGGAATCTTAGGGCGCTTCTCAACAGCAAGTGTGTGACGGAATTCCTGTGCTCTCTGTGAGAATCTGCAGATGTCGGTGTGGCTGACAAAAATACTCGTCTGTGAAAAGAACAGCGGATGGAAAAGGAGAGGAAGAGAACTAGGGAAAACCCAGCGCCTCAGCCACTGGGTATGTGCGCTTGCTGCCAGTGAGGTGAACGCCACCCAACTAAAACAGAAACCTAAATCACTAAGCAAATGTTTAGATGTCTGAGCTGCATCTGGTGTTGCGATCCAAAAGGTTGGACTGTTGCTACTAGTAGCTGAAAAGAAATCAAATCACATAGATCACATCAAATTAAGGAATACAACTGAAATCTGGCAGCATTAAAGGAATATTTCATCCAAAACAATGAAAGTTTGGTCATTATCTGCACCCTCCTGTGTTACAAATCTGGCAGCTATTAAAATAGAATTATTTATGAACTGTAGTTTATAGTGACCTCACCTGTCAAAAAGTATTCATTTATGCATTCAGAATTTTGGGATCAGTACTATTTTTTAGTGTATTTCAAAGAAGTCTCTTCTGCTCACCAAGACTGCATTTAATGTAATTTTATTAATAAGATTCGGGAGGAGCGCGTCAGATACTTAGCCTAATCAACACAGGTGGACCATAATCAAGTAATCAATCCCATAGTATAAATATCGCTGACTTACCTCTATCCATTGACGGTTTATCAGCATGATGGTTCGCTTCGTCCGTCATCTTACCACAGACCCAATTTTCGTACCAACGAAGAGAGCTACACAGGGGATTTATAAGACCTGCTGCTGCTTTTCTCGGACCCGAGATCATTTCTACCCAGCCAAACACGGCCGTTGAGCAGCATTAAGCGTCATCGTGACAGCTGCTCTCCTCGCCAAGCCACACGTCGTGGCCAATAGACCGTGCAAGCTCCGAGCTCGCCTTGCTCGACACAACAATCGTGCCGCCCGAGACCGAGCCCTCCCCGAGCGCTGGATTGCAGCAGAAAGAACCCAACCAGCACGGGTCGAACCCCAGTTCTCACCGCGGCTCAGCCTTTCACCCCGGCGTACCGGCCGAGTGGCAGTTTGAGGCCGCTTCCTCTAGCGGCGCAGACCGCGCGACGTTAACCAATACATTTTCAGGCGAAGACGCTAAAAACAGGTTCTTCTTTTTCTTCATTGGATTTTTACGGCAGTTGGCATCCAAAGTGTTGCATCTAAAAGCAGGTTCGCGGCAAAAGTTTGTTAAACGACGTCATGACGCAGTTCCGTCTTCTTCTGCTAGTGTTTTATGGCGGTTTTGGCAAACCAGCGTAAAGGTGCATTACCACCACCTGCTGATTTGGAGTGTGGATTGCGCATAGATTTGGACTACAGATACAAACGTTCCGTCGGACGAAGGTGCCACTTAACCACGAAGCAAAGGCATTACATTCGCCTTACCGCGCACGTTTAAACCTCACGGAAATGATACAGACATAAGTTCCATGAAGGAAAAAAAAAAAAAAAAAAGCTCGTAAGTCTCTGGATAAAAGAGTCTCTGCTAAATGCTTAATTTAATTTTAAATTTTAATTTCTATGCAAGTTTTCTGGTAGGACCAAATCATTTAGGGACCTATTTCACCATTCACAGGTGTGATCACTCAAAATTCATCTAAAACGTATCCGCTATAGTGTTTCAACGCAGGATAGCAAGTGTGAGTAAAATAACTGTCGCCTTTTAAAGTCCACATGAAATCAAAATTGACTATTTACTTTGTTTGCCTAAATTGATCGTTTTGTGCTGAACAATTCATCCATGCGAGCCAATCCACACACAAAAAAAAAAAAAAAAACAAAAAAAAAAATTCTGCCTTCATAATCTTTAATCAAAATCTGAAAATGCCCCCCCCCCTCTGCATCGGAGGACCTTCACTGATGATGTAGGCTTGAGGAATTTGGTGTCTGCTTAATCCATAACCACGCCCCTCAAACTGACACTGACAGGCTGCCTGTGTGTAGCGAGCATTGACAGCGTGTGAAAGGAGAGATGGCAAGGAGGTGCATTTTTGTAAATGATCCTCGGTGTGTTCCTGTTCTCATCTTCCTTTTCCTGCTGAAACTAAATTGTGGTGATTCAGGTGGCAAGTAATCCTCAACAACCGATTGTAAACTTGCATTTAGATCTGCCTCTATTTTTCGAATTAAACACCTACTTATCTAGATCCAATCAGGTGCTAGTTGGAAAATAAGCCACGCCCACTACTTTCCTCATTTATTATTCCGTTTCTCTCGGAAATACGTCACAACACTGGAGAAAAGTCGTTTGCAACTTCCGTTTCACGGGGACTTTAAGGACCGTAATACGAAAAAACTGGCAAATAAACATCTTTAGAAACCACTTGGAAGCGAATAGCACATAACTGCCATTAACCCATTTGCTTGCAAGCATCGCCAACCGCCCCAGTTTATTATCGTTCATTTTCACAGCACGTTAAACATCACT
Organism: Carassius carassius; assembly: GCF_963082965.1. Taxonomy (NCBI): domain Eukaryota; kingdom Metazoa; phylum Chordata; class Actinopteri; order Cypriniformes; family Cyprinidae; genus Carassius; species Carassius carassius. The sequence goes on from NC_081760.1 coordinate 35,250,936, forward strand.
CCCTTACTTGATCTGGATAAACCCGACATCAATTGAAAGCCAATTGACCAATATTTCGATAAAACATCATTTCAGTGACAGTTATTAAGTAATTATGTCAGGAAAACGATTCCTATTCCTGAACGGTAAACGTCGAAGTGTTAGCTCGTGGACAAATGTTGATCATGGATCTAGTCAGAAAGAATCATGAGCAGAAACATCTTTATTTTGGGTATGTAATTTCTGTCTCCATGTCAAAAATGGGGGGTGACTGGTAAGGGGTTAATGTTATTGCTGTAATCATGTCTTTCGTTACAACGTCTTACAAGACTAAACATGCTTCATCGTTTCCAAAAGCCTCTGTTTCCACAGTCCATACTACAACGTGAAAACAGCGTTCCAAACGTATCCGCTCGGGAAACAGTCTAAAGAGCCCGGAGGCCAAACGAGAGGAAAGATGCTTTTCCAACAGGAACCTAATAATGTGGACAAGGCTTGAGGAATTGTCAAATCAGGCAACCAATTGCTGAGCTGGTGACACAGTAGGCTACCCATTCATTTTTAGCTTGCCCCATCAAATGTTACTAACCTTTTTTTTTACTCTTCCCACAGCCAACATCTACAGCAGCCGAAGCAAGTAGCCTTGCACGTACCTCCTCACTGCCGCAGCAGTGTCTGCTCCCGCAGGGGCCTTTCCTATACCTCCTCACTGCCGCATCAGTTACTGCTCCCGCAGGAGCCTTACCTGTACCTCATCACTGCCGCAGCAGCGTCTGCTCCCGCAGGAGCCTTTCCCGTATCTCCCCACTGCCGCAGCAGTGTCTGCTCCCGCAGGAGCCTTTCCTATACCTCCTCACTGCCGCAGCAGTGTCTGCTCCCGCAGGAGCCTTTCCCGTATCTCTCCACTGCCGCAGCAGTGTCTGCTCCCGCAGGAGCCTTTCCTATACCTCCTCACTGCCGCAGCAGTGTCTGCTCCCGCAGAAGCCTTCCCTATACCTCCCCACTGCCGCAGCAGCGTCTGCTCCTGCAGGAGCCTTTCCCGTATCTCCCCACTGCCGCAGCAGTGTCTGCTCCCGCAGGAGCCTTTCCTATACCTCCTCACTGCCGCAGCAGTGTCTGCTCCCGCAGGAGCCTTTCCTGTACCTCCCCACTGCCGCAGTAGTGTCTGCTCCCGCAGGAGCCTTTCCTGTACCTCCTCACTGCCGCAGCAGTGTCTGCTCCCGCAGGAGCCTTTCCTATACCTCCTCACTGCCGCAGCAGTGTCTGCTCCCGCAGGAGCCTTTCCTATACCTCCCCACTGCCGCAGCAGTGTCTGCTCCCGCAGGAGCCTTTCCTATACCTCCTCACTGCCGCAGCAGTATCTGCTCCTGCAGGAGCCTTTCCCGTATCTCCCCACTGCCACAGCAGCGTCTGTTCACAAGCAAAAAAAAATAAAAATAAAGTAATAATAATAATTTCCGCTTCTAGGTATGCCAGGCATCCTAGGTTGCGGTGACAGCATCATGTATCGACAATAGCCAAGACGATATTAGGCCCATTCTCCAATCAACATTTTTTTTATTTTTTTTTTTTTTTATTATAATTATCAGGCGGCCTACCATAATTCGGCTATCAAACCGCTCCGTTATCCCATCTCAGCACTGCACTTCACGCTCGCCCGTGCTCTCAAAGGATGATGTGAGCCTGCAGGTGGCAAAGAAGTCTCCATCCACAAATAGACATGCATCGTTTGCAGATATAAGGTATTCCATCGTACTTTACCAGGTAAATCCGATACGTGCCACATTTTAAAGGAGCTCTCACTAACGGAGTTTAATGCCACAGTTACATTAGAATGCATCTCATTCTGGTCTCAGGGGCGGCGCGTCGGTCCCATCATGAGGCATGTGGTCCGGAGCGCGTATGACCAAGGCATCATTTCAACCGAACTCACTCCAAATATATGAACTTACCGGTTTTTGAATACCTTATATTTAAGGCATTTGTTTACGTCCATATTAGGGTTAAATCGTTGGACTTTAAATGGAATCTACTATAGTTTAAAAAAAAAAAAAAAAAAACTTATGAAAAATAATTTCACTGGACAAGCGAGATGACAATAGTGCCGACTACATGAACTAGCAGTTTTAAATATAGTATTTTATATTTAATGCCAGTTTATCAGTACGTCCAAAAAATATATATATTTTTTCCGATTATTGGTGATTCCATAGGCTTTTTCGTGCATCTGCATGGTTAAAATGGCAAATAGTAAGCTCAGACAAGTATAAAGAATCTTTCTCTTACTCCACCCATGCACGATTACATCGTCGATATGTACCATCGATCTCATGTGCTGACAATATGACAATACGACAACGACCACATTGCTGATACACGGCACCTATTTGGGGTACACTGGCACAGGAAATCCTATTTATTTTTGCACGCTTAATTTCGAATACAATGACTGCAACAAGATTTTTCGGAAGCAGCTTATTGGATTTGCTAAACAATTATTCAAGTAAGCCTCACAGCGTCTACCCTCGTAGACAACCAAATCCTCCTCAGTATCGAACTCCCTGTCAGGCGCTGCAAGAGTGCTCCCGGTTGAGCCAACCTTTGCCTTCTTCGTTCAACTATCAGCAAAGCTTACTCGTATGACATCGTGAGTATTAAACTCCTGTCAGACGCTTTCCCGCTTAAGCAATCTTGGACTTTCCATCCGACCACCAGCGAAGCTTACCCGATTAAAAAGCTAGATTAACCCCAAAAAAAAAAAAAAAAAAAAAAAAAAAAAAAAAACCGGATGCCGGCCATAGCCTCCCGGCCAGATAACCTTACCTTTTCGATCCTATGACCAGCGAGGCTTCTCTCTTCGATGACAGGAGCTCGAGCTCCCATCGGATGCCGACGAGAGCCTCCCGGCCAGACAACCTCACCTTTTCCATTCTGCGGCCAACAAGGCTTACCCGTTCGTTGCCTGGAGCTCACACTCCCTTCGGACGTAGGTAAAAGCCCCTGGCTACCTGTTTTGCCATTCTGTCTTACGTACGGAGAGGTTTACCCATCCAATGCATGGAGTCAGGGCTCCCATTGAATGTAGGTGAGAGCTTCCCGGCTAGACAACCTTACCTTTTCGTCCTTTGGCCAGCGAGGCTTAACCGTTCGATTCCGGGAGCTAAGCTCCTGTCGGCCGAAGGTAAGAGCCTCCCGGCCGGACAACCTTTTCCGTCCTTCAGCCAGAGAGGTTTACCCGTTCGATTCCTGGAGCTAAGCTCCTATCGGACGTCGGTCAGAGCCTCCTGGCTAGACAACCTGACCTTTTCCATCCTTGGCCAGCGAGGCTCACCCGTTCGATGAGAGTGCTCCCATCGGACGCTGGCGAGAGCCTCCTGGCCAGCCAATCACGACCATTCCGCGTGGTCTAGGTTACAAAACCTACAAGCAAGCCGTTCGATGCCGCAGGCACCAAACACACAAATAAACCCTCCCTCCTTCCTACGGTCGCCAAGGCTTACCCGTCTCTTGCCGTGAGTAGCAAACTCCCATAAGACGCTGACGACAGCCTAACGACCACACAAACTTACCTTTTCCATCCTACGGCCTGCGAGGCTCACCCAGTTGTTTTTGGGGAACAGGAAGTCCCCGTTGGATGCGGACAAATGCCTCCTGGCCACCTATCGTTACCTTTTCTGTCACACATCCGGAGAGGCTTACCCGTTCGATGCGTGTGCTCCCTTCGGACGCCGGCGAGAGCCTCCCGGTTAGACAACCTTACCTTTTCCTTTTCTATGGTCAGCGAGGCTTACCCGTTCGATGCGCGTGCTCCCTTCGGACGCTGGCGAGAGCCTCCTGGACAGACTTGATTTACGTTTCCACTCTACGGTCGGCGAGGCTTACCCGTTCGATGCGTGTGCTCCCTTCGGACGTCGGTAACAGTCTCTCGGCCACGCAACTTCCCTTTCCATTTGACGGTAGGCGAGGCTTAACCGTCCGACGCTACGAGTCTCGTCCTCTCGCCAAATCCTGCAAAAAAAAAAAATAAAAAAAAAATAAAAAAATAAATAAAATAAAATAAATAAATAATAATAATAACTCAGCTACCCTCAGCTACCCTCACATCTTTTAACCCCGCCTGGCGAGGCTTACCCGTTCGATGTTCTGAGTCTAATGCCCCATCGGATGCTGCGAGAGACCTCCCAGTCGGGTTTTCCTTTCCACTCTCCCCGTCCGGCGAGGCTTACCCGTCTGATGCGTGCGCTCCCTTCAGACGTCTGGCGAGAGTTCTCCCGGGCGGGCCTATGCTTGCCGGCCGCAAGTGAGTCTCATCCATCTAATGCCGTGAGTCGGGATCTCCCATCAGATGTCGCCAGAGTCCTCCTTGTCGGCCAGCCCAAAGCTTTTTATCTGCCAAACCGAGAGGACCCAGACGTCCGTCATTCTGAGTCTCAATCTCCTGTCGGAGGCTTCATGGGCCCTCTCGGTCAGCACTAGGCCCTTCACCCACTGAATAGCAGGGGCTATCAGCCAGTAGGGCCCGTACGCCGACACCGTGACCTATTCCGGTCGAGGCAACTCGGGTCCTCCCGGTCGGGCACCACAACCACGCTGCTCCTCCTCATCGGCCGGAAGGGCTCACCGTTCCAACGCCAAAAAGCTCCAGTTGAGCATCGGCTCGAGCCCTACCGACCGGGCGCCAACAACCACGTAGTTCACTAGCGGCAGCCGGTAGGGCCTACTCTCCCAACGCCCAAGTCGCTCCCTCCGGAGTACGTAGGCCCTTCCAACCTGCCAACGAGACGACTTCTCAGAAACCTAATCAGCCCCCGCCAGTACTCTATGCTTTTGGGGGGGCATTCTCTAAACTGGCGGCTGTCCTCCTGTATATTTGCTTTTTGGGGGGTACTCTAGGTTCGGGCCATTCCCGAGCTCGGAGCCCTTCCCCGGACAGCACGCCAAATACGCATTCCATACCTCAGCTAATTATATGTAAGCGTGAACTATTGAAATGTAATTTTATTAATAAGATTCGGGAGGAGCGCGTCAGATACTTAGCCTAATCAACACAGGTGGACCATAATCAAGTAATCAATCCCATAGTATAAATATCGCTGACTTACCTCTATCCATTGACGGTTTATCAGCATCCCTCCTCCACCCCATCTCCTCACTTCAAGTTCACTTTATAAATAGACGGGGAAGGGGGGGGTACTCTAGGTTCGGGCCATTCCCGAGCTCGGAGCCCTTCCCCGGACAGCACGCCAAATACGCATTCCATACCTCAGCTAATTATATGTAAGCGTGAACTATTGAATTTTACTAAAAATACAGTTAAAACAGAAATACTGTGAAATGTTATTACAATTTTAAATAGCTGTTTTCTATTTGAATATACTGTAAAATGTAATTTATTCTTGTGATGCAAAGCTGAATTTTCAGCATCATTACTCCAGTCTTCAGTGTCAAGTGATCCTTCAGAAATCTTTCTAATGCTGATTTGCTGCTGATTAAACATTTCTTAGCATTATAGATGTTGAAAATATTTTTTTTTGCAAATCATGATGATTTTTTCAGTATTATTTGATGAATAGAAAAATTCAAAAGAACAGTTTATTTTTATTTTAATAGAAATATTTTGTATCAATGTCTTTGCCGTCACGTTTGACTAATGTAATATGTCCTTGCTGAATTAGAATATTAATTTATTTTAAAAAATAATAAAAAATAAAAAATCTTTCTGTAATAGTGTATGTACATTTGCTCTCTGGTGGTCATTAAGTCAATACAAAGAATATGTTTTAGAGAATATTTGACCTGCTTTTGTACATACAGTTAAAGTCACAACAGCTTTGAACTCAGTTCTGATTTACCTTATGGACACAGAAGCCCTTTTCCAAAAGAGCTTTTCTAGTGTTACACAGAGAGAGATTTAGACAGAGAGGTTTGGAATGACAGTCCTTTTGAAACACTATGAAAAACATACAAATCTAAGTACTAAACATATTAAACAGCACATTGCCTGCGCTCTGTTTCTGACAAGACGTTTTTTACAGGTCGTCATGCTCTGGAAAGCAATGTGTAATGATATATCTGGCAGTGCATGACATCTGGGCTTGTAGGTATCTCTGAGAGGCGGTCTGTCCTGCTTAACCCCGGCAGCGACTGAGGGCAGGAATAGAGTTGGTTCATTTGAGGTTATTGTGATTTGCTTGATGCCAGATGATAGACAGCACCTGCTTTCCAGCTGTGCTCTGCTGGCCTGAGAGTCATAGAGTTGATGCATCTGTGGCCTGTTTCAGGACAGAGCAGATGTTTCCTCCTCTGTTCTTCACGTTAAACATGAACCTCACTTCCTGCTCACTTATTGGGGAGAAAGGGAGAGAAAATGCACAAATTAATTAAGCATTTATATCTGGAAATAAACATTAAAATACATACTGTTTTAATAGTATAGCCATAAGACCTAAAGATATACAGGTGCTAGTCATATAATTAGAATATCATCAAAAATTTATTTCAAGTTGTTCAAGTTGATTTATTTCACTAATTCCATTCAAAAAGTGAAACTTGTAAATTATATTCATTCATTATACATATACTGATATATTTCAAATTTTTATTTCTTTTAATTTTGATGATTATAACTGACAACTAAGGAAAATCCCAAATTCAGTTTCTCAGAGCATTAGAATATCGTGAAAAGGTTCAAAATTGAAGACACCTGGTGCCACACTCAAATCAGCTAATTAACTCAAAACACCTGCAAAGCCTTTAAATGGTCTCTCAATCTAGTTCTGTAGGCTACACAATCATGGGGAAGACTGCTGACTTGACAGTTGTCCAAAAGACGACATTGCATATGGAGGGCAAAACACAAAATGTCACTGCAAAAGAGGCTGGCTGTTCACAGAGCTCTGTGTCCAAGCACATTAATAGAGAGTGAAGGGAAGGAAAAGATGTGGTAGAAAAAAGTATATAAGCAATAGGGATAAATGCACCCTGGAGAGGATTGTGAAACAAAACCCATTCAAAAATGTGGGGGAGATTCACAAAGAGTGGACTGCAGCTGGAGTCAGTGCTTCAAGAACCACTACACACAGACGTATGCAAGACATGGGTTTCAGGTGTAGCATTCCTAGTGTCAAGCCACTCTTGAACAACAGACAGCGTCAGAAGCGTCTCGCTTCAAAAAGGACTGGACTGCTGCTGAGTGGTCCAAAGTTATGTTCTCTGATGAAAGTTTGCATTTCCTTTGGAAATCAGGGTCCCAGAGTCTGGAGGAAGAGAGGAGAGGCACACAATTCACGTTGCTTGAGGTCCAGTGTAAAGTTTCCACAGTCAGTGATGGTTTGGGATGCCATGTCATCTGCTGGTGTTGGTCCACTGTGTTTTCTGAGGTCCAAGGTCAACGCAGCTGTATACCAGGAAGTTTTAGAGCACTTCATGCTTCCTGCTGCTGACCAACTTTATGGAGATGCAGATTTCATTTTCCAACAGGACTTGGCACCTGCACACAGTGCCAAAGCTGCCAGTTCCTGGTTTAAGGACCATGGTATCCCTGTTCTTAATTGGCCAGCAAACTCGCCCGACCTTAACCCCATAGAAAATCTATGGGGTATTGGGAAGAGGGAGATGCGATATGCCATCCCCAAGAATGCAGAAGAGCTGAAGGCCACTATCAGAGCAACCTGGGCTCTCATAACACCTGAGCAGTGCCACAGACTGATCGACTCCATGCCACGCCGCATTGCTGCAGTAATTCAGGCAAAAGGAGCCCCAACTAAGTATTGAGTGCTGTACATGCTCATACTTTTCAATTGGCCAAGATTTCTAAAAATCCTTTCTTTGTATTGGTCTTAAGTAATATTCTCTGAGATATATAAGTAATATTTTCTGAGATACTGAATTTGGGATTTTTCTTAGTTGTCAGTTATAATCATCAAAATTAAAGGAAATAAACATTTTAAATATATCAGTCTGTGTGTAATGAATATAATATACAAGTTTCACTTTTTGAATGGAAATAGTGAAAAAAATAAACTTTTTGATGATATTCTAATTATATGACTAGCACCTGTAGTTCACCCAAAAATGGAAATTGTGTCAATATTTATTTAAAAAAGTAGATTTTTGGAAGAAAAATCTCCTGGTCTGTCCATACAACAGAGGTCAATATTCTTCAAAACATCAGTGAAAGTTTGAAACAACATGAGGGAGAGTAAATGATAACATAATTTGCAAATTCTGGTGCAAATCCCACCAGATGAAACTGCACTTTGTCAGCTATTATAGGTTCTGAAGCAACCTGTGCTTCTGACATACACGCATACTGGGAACTTTAGGGATTCACTCCCACTTTTAAAAATAGTTATCATTCCAAAACTTTGCAGTGTGTACAGTACGTGGCCTTTGTTTCTAACTGCAGACTCCCTTTGATTCAACAACTTTCTCTCTCTTCCAGCATTTCCCCCTTTTTTTCCACATAAAGCTGTTTTTCATAAACTAGGCTGGAATAACTGTCCCTGAGGCCGAGGCCTGAAACACTAGCTCTCTCTGAGCTTTCTGTGTGTGTGTGTGTGTGTGTGTGTGTGTGTGTATGCATGTGTGTGTGGAAGCTGAAACACTAGACTTTTCTGAGTTGTTGCCAAACAGATGCAGTCACTTGCCGTTCAACTGGAGAAACCTTTATGGCTCTTTCTCTCTTGTGTTCTGTTAATTTCTCTGCATCTCGAAACCTCATTCTCACATCAGCCTTGAAATGTCTTTGTTTGTGACTGATTTTCAAAGAATAACAGTTTGCTGTTTTATGATCGCTCTACAGCTACATAAATATTAGTTGTTTGTACAAAATGATTTTGATGTTTTTGTGGTGTTTGCTAATGCAATCTTCCTGTCTTTCATCAAAATGGAATGGATACTACTTATTCAGAAACTACGTTAACTGATGTCACCAATTCTTCCTAATGTTTAACCCCTTTCCTCCCACCGCTATTCTTGATCCAATTACTTCTTAGGATTTGTTGTTTATTGCAGTGATTCAGTAGTATTATAGTCCTATTTTGGGTGTAAAATGGATTGCAGAATGTGTTTCAGGTGCATCCAGCACCATTTAAAAATGTCATGGAGACTCGGGGGAGTAATTTTACATACATAGTAACATTCTAAAAATCATTATAGCATAATGATTGGAGATGTCAGAAGTCAAGAGTTTAAATCTTGAATAAAGTTCCTCTTGTTGGCCTAAGTATTCTGCAGGCTGCTGATTTTTGCTCATTTTATTCAGCTGCAACAGAATGTTTTGTAAAAAGACACAGAATAAATATGTTTGACATCTAGATATTTGATTTTTAACCCAATTGGAATAAAAAATATGAATCAATAAGAATCGGAATTGATAAGCAGAATCAGAATCAGTGAAATTTAAACAATACCCAACCCTATTCCCAACCTAGCAACCATGTACACATGGAGAAATTCTGATGAAATATAAAAAGAAATGTCTGAAATGTGAACTGTCGTTATTAATGATTGTGATAATTATTTGGCTCAAAAATTATAGTGATTATCAGTGCACCCCTACTGCATGGCAATGACTTTGCAACTGTTGTGCATTGTGGTAACAAGTGCTACATGGGCAAACAATACACATTTTCTTTAGAACATGTGAAAATTGACTTTAGTTGAGTTTTTGTCATTTGGAAGGGCTCAATAGGCCCCCATTGAAGCCTGGGACCATCCTACTACACTTTGCTCAGACTGACTGCCACATGTCAGGCATCGTCTGAGAAGAGAAGAATCAGATGAACAGCAAGAAACTAGACATGACAAGCTCCTCCTCAAGCTTCTTATCTCATTTAATAAGATAAAAGCCAAACCACACACACACACACATACACACACGCTCAGAGCTCAGGTTAGCACAGATCAGCTGGTCATTAGACTCTGACCCATGTCTTCACTTCCTCGTTGAGATGTTTGTTATGTTTGTGTATGTTGACATGATGTCTGACGTGTACGTTGTCTGATGTCTGCTTGTTTTTAGGACTTTGGAGGATTCTGGGGAAAAAAAACTTATTGGATCCTGTAATCATGTGCTGAGGTTTGTTAGTGTGGTAGAACTAAAGGATCATAGTTATAAGCACATAAACGCAGACATGCATTTTGCCCCAATTTTTTGTGGATAAACTCATGTGAGGCCTGTGTATCCATGCGTAGAAATTTCTACTCTTTGTCAAGCTGTCATGATTGACAGTTCGCTAACCCTCTGTGACCTCAGATGACCATCCGACCCCCTGCAAAAGGTCAAGGTCAAGGTCAGTTTATTTATATAGCTCATTTAAAAGCAGCTAGTGTATCCCAAAGTGCTGTACATATACAAGTCAAGTAAATATAGAGATTAAGAGAATAAAAAGAAATGACTCAAAACACAACACAACACAACACACACTCATGACATTGTTGAGCATCTGTGTGCTCCAACTACACAATACAGAAAGAACAGCAAGGCAGGCAGCTCAGGGGGCGGGGTTTGGATTGAATCTCCATATGTCATTGGCCTGTGTATTCAGTTTCTAGCTCTGTAATTGGCTGGAAAAGGAACCCCATCGTCCACATGCAAGCATGTTAGGTTTCTGGCTCTATGTCTGGGGGTCAAAGTGTGCGTGTGTTCATGTATCAGTGTGTATCTTCTGTCTGTTATTCTGTTTGTTCTCCTCCTCTATTAGTTGTCTGTTCGCTCTGTTCTCTTTGTATAGATGTATGTTGTGTACTCCTCTTTTCTCTTCACTTTCCTTGGCAACAGATCCCGTCTGCCTTCCCCCCTCCTAATTCTCTCTCCCGTTTTTTTTTTTGGCAGAACCTTCTGTTCCCAGACCTCCTTTGGGCTCTTTTTCTTTGTATCACTTTCTTTCTCTTTCTGTGGCACAAAGTGGCGTTTTACATCACATAATCTGTTTGGTGGATCTCTGTGGCACTATCCAAAAAGATCTGCACATTTTTGATGATCAAGAGTGCTGGTCTGTACAAAACTCACTGCTTTGTTGCCAGGGTGTTGTTTGCATTGAAAAGTTTGGGGTCAGTAAGATTTTTTTTTTATTAATAGTTTATTAATAAATAAGTATATATTAATAATTCATTAATATATTAAGGATGCATTTAATACATTTAGAATGTTAGAAAAGATTTATATTTCATATAAGTGCCATTTTTACTAAAATATTAAACAGCACAACTTTTTTCAACGTTTATGATCAAAATAAATATTATTTAGCAAATCAACAGAATGATTTCTGAAGGATCATGTGACACTGAAGACTGGGGTAATGATGCTGAAAATTCAGCTTTGATCACATAATAAATATATATATATATATATAGATATTAAAATTGAAAAAAACTTTTTTTTGCAAAAAAACCCCTAAATCTTAATGTTTCTAAATATTAATATTGACTCCCAAAATATTTGAATGCCGAGGGTATTTTGGTAGGGCTGGTGATATTTTGACAATATCACCCGTGTTCATCCTTTTAAAGGGTAATACATTTGTTCAAATCATTGTTTGAGTGTGCAATACTAATATCAACGATTGGCTCAGAGAGCAACACTAAAACCAAGCAAAACTAAGATTTTTATGTCAAAACTTGGAGGTTTATGATGCAGCCTGTTAACATGCACTAGAAAAGTTGATAAATATGTTCTAAATGTTGTAATATAGGTTAAAATGCCAATGTGTGTGTGTGTGTGTGTGTGTGTGTGTGTGTGTGAGAGAGAGAGAGAGAGCATGTGTGTGTATTTTATGCCTGGTATCCTGTGCAGCCCTTCACATATGAACTTTTGTGAAGCCTGTTTAACAGTCACATCCTGTCTGGGTCACGGGGTGTTCTGAGGACACACACACACACACACACACACACACACACACACACACACGCGCACACACACACTCACACACGCACACACACAAATAGAGAAGGATGTGATGCTAGATTTAGCACTAGAGGATCATCATTAGTGTATTTCTCTGTTGTAGTGTATGATATCATTTATTGGGCTTGTGCTTGTACTGTGCAGGGAAAGAGAACCACGGCGATCAAAGCACAAGTATCAACAAACTGTGTTTATTTTTATTGACACTGAAAGGTGATGTTTGTTGATGTCAAACTGCACACCTGTGACTGCCATGAAATGGCCCAAATCGCATCACCTGCTGTCTCCAAAGCTCTAGGGCTTTTTGCTCTGCTGTTTACATGTCTGACTTCCTCACTGCCCTGAGGAGCCCCCTACTGGGAAGAAAGAGAATAGACTTAAATAACCTGGGATAGGTAAACCTAGCAAAATCAGGTTTAGGTCGCAATGGAGTGCAAAAACAAAGGAAATTAAGATTATTTCTGTATGTATTGTTACTACTGATATGAAGTTAAGAAAATATGATTTTGTTTTTAGTAACCTATGGTTCAAATGTGTATGGGTTTGTAATATTTTGAATGTTATTTTAAATGAAATCTCCTGTCTCCAGTGTATTTGCTCAAGAATAAAATAATAACAGATATATGGCAAAATATTATTACAATTTAAAATAACTGTTTTTGAACTGAATATATTTTAAAACGTAATTTATTAATGTGATGCAAATCTGAATTTTCAGCATCATTACTCCAGTATTTATTGTCAAATGATCCTTCAGAAATCATTCTAATATGCTGATTTGTTGCTTAGGAAACATTTCTAAATATTATCAATGCTGAAAACACTTCAGGATTCTTATATGAATATATTGTTCAAAATAACAGCATTTATTTATTCTTGTAAAATTATTAATGTATTTACTGTCACTTTTTATCAATTTAATGTATCATTGCTGAATAAAAGTATTCATTTCTTTCTGAAAAAAAATGTAACCCAAATAGCCGAGTTATATTTTTTTTCTTCTTGAATATGAGGTAGAAATGTGACTTTGACAGTTTTTTAAAGAATATAATAGAAAAGAGTAAAATAGAACTGTATCTTTATTTCCATTCAACAAATTATCATCCGTCTTTAGGTGATTATTTTCACATCTGTAGGGATTTGAGGTGCACAGTGTGATTATCATTCCTCTTTCTCTTTCTTTCTGTCCATCCTTCTCTCATTCTCTCTTTGTGGACGAGGGTCCTCCTGGGGTTCCCATAAAACCTGATGCGCCCATCTAATCAAAAGCTTGTAAAGAGCCCAAATCACATGTCGACTTTAGCCAGGGTGTTGTGCTCTGGTGTGAATGTGTATTAAAGCTATTTATGTCAACACATGGATGGAGAATATTGGATTTATGTGTGAAAGATGCATCTTTATTTTTCTGCTCTTTTCTCGTCTCTCTTCATGCGTGTATGTCTCTTTCTCCATTTATTCTCTATGTGTGTGTGTGTGTGTGTGTGTGTTGGCACACTCTGGCTGCAGACGGGCACACAGATGGGTGACAGTTTGTGCCGAAATCACTCTCACACACCTGCTCCTTCATACACAGACTAACATGCATACATTGAAAAATGTACACACAAATGCACATTGAAAAACAGCTTGCTTTTAATGAAAAAACCTCACGAATGAGTTTACGTTTGCTGAGCTGCTCCCCAAAGCTCTTCATGTGTAAGTGCAGACAGATGTTTCTCCCGAGCATCTGTAATCCACCGCTCTCCCAGTCGAACAGCCCACTACCGCACATATATGGATGTCCTCGAGCTATGAGATAGTTCTCATCGTGACACTGAGCTCAGGATGAGAAATAAATAATTAGAGCCAAAAGAAAGCCGGAGAATGATAAGTATTGGCTGATAAACGAGTGCGGAGAACCGCGGAGGGGATTAGGACGCTTTGGAACACTTTAAGAGCATTATGGATTAAAAAAAGGTCAGAATGTTTAGCAACATAATGCTAAACCTCTTAAGCGAAACCCAACTGCATGCTGATAAACTGGGACGAAGGTAGGGGGCGAAGAAAAAGGCTGTATGGGGTTTAACATCTGTTTGGGTCAGAGAGAGAGAGAGAGAGAGACATGTTTAAAAGACACAGAGAGATATATACACGTACCTCCTGACATTATTATAAATTATAATAAAAAGGACATGTGTGGACACTCATAACCATTAAACTTGATGCAGCGTACAACAAACTTCATTTGACAGCCGCAGCGGATGGAAAGACTGTCGATAAATACAATTGTGTTAAGAATTTAATTAGAAGAAGAAAGAAGAGAGAAGAAAATTAGAAAATCAAAGAGATGACATGGATGCTTTGACATTAGATTGATCAAAAGTGACAGTAACAACATTTATAATGTTGCAAAAGATTTCTATTCCAAATAAATGCTGTTCTTTTAAACTTTCTATTCATTAGCGATTCCTGAAAAAAACGCGTGTCATTGATTTCAACATCGATAATAATAGAAATGTTTCTTGAGCAGCAAATCAGTTTCTGAAGGATCATGGGACACTGAAGACTGGAGTAATGATGCTGAAAATGCAGCTTTGATCACTGGAATGAATGACATTTGAAAATATATCCTAACAGAAAAAAATATTAGTAATTGTAATAATAAAGTTAGATTGGGGTTTTAATGACCGAACAGAAGTAGTAGTTATATGTAGTTTAAAAACGAGGTTTTTGGTTGTGTCTTTTCTCACCTATAGAGCACCTAAGGAGGGTCAGGACTGTCAGCGATGACAGTTTTTGGTCATTTGTGTGTTGTTGCAGTGTTTACAGTCTGCATCAGTCTGTGTGGAACGTATGGTACTTTATCAAAAGATCACAAAATTCACAAGTTCTGTCATTATTTGCTCATCTTTTAGTCATTACAAACATGTTTGAATTTCTTGCCTTCACAGAACACAAAAAGACAAATTTTGAAGAACATCCCAGCCGCTCTTTTCTCTATATTGATCAAAAAAAGTGTGACAGTTGCAGCCAAGCTTCAAAATGACAAAAACCTGATGCCTTTGAGATTTGCTTATGTAACATCAACCTGGGCTTCTTTCGAATTTGTAGCGAACTCAGATGTTAGCCGGGAATCTCCAGCTCTCATTAAGGCTGAATGAATTGTGGACGGCTCTTTTGCTCTCAGTCCGAGCGTCGGTGAGCTCAAACAGGACTAGGGATGCTGTATGTCATGAGAAACACAACCTACTGTACACATTTTTCAGCCTTGTTCATGGGTTTCGGCCTATGTTTATCCTGTGTGTCTATGTATGTCGTCAGCTAGCAGGAATGTGTGTGCACCGCCAATAATAAGATGGCTGCCAAAGACTAAAATGGCTGCCAGGACTCCAGAAAAAGAGAAAGAGAAGGCGAGAGATGGAGACAACACGCTAAATGTAGAGAAAAAGAAACCATCTTGCTCTTTCTCCTCCGTTTAGACTGCTGTTCTTTTGTTTGTGCGAGTCTATTTGTCCTAATCTCTACACACTCTATCAAATCATGCTGGCATGAGCCAGTGTGTTCCCTTATCACCTACAACTGCCCGATAAACACCTCCACAACACACATGCACACGCAGCCTGCCATAAACTGTGCTGATAACAGACACTTTCATGCATGTGTACTTAGACACTCGTTTCTCATTTTTTCTCTCTCGTGTTCACACGGCTCAATAATGTCTGCTTGCAATATTGTAGTATCTAAGTGCTTAAACATCACTGAACAATCCAATTCGAACAGTATTAATTGAATATGAGCCATTTTCTGCCATTTATATGCATCTTTTCTCTGTTTCTCAATGCAGAATCTGGGCAATCAGACAATTCCAATCAACAAGGAGAAGTGGACATCAAACCCCCACCAAACGGTGAGACTTACACACTGTTATACCATTTAAAACCCTATTTTTACCATTATTCCTCCAGTCTTCAGTGTCAGATGATCCTTCAGAAATCAGTCTTAAATGCTGATTTGAACATTCAAAAGAACAGCATTTATTTTAAATAGACATCTTTTGTAATATTCTAATTAACTTTACCGTCATTTTTGAACAATTTAATGCATACTTCATGAATAAAAGTTTTCTTTTATTTACCCCACACTTTAGTACAGCAGTATCACACAAGCAGGAGTGTTAGACTAGAGTTATTAATGTCTGTCTCTTACCACAGAGACCAGGTTCCAGATGGGTGAGGAATATGTTGAGTAAAGGAATGTGAATTTGTGTTGTCTCTGCAGGACATCTGAGTTTTCAGGACTGCTTTGTGACTTCAGGGGTTTGGAACGTAGCCGAGCTGGTACGAGTGTCTCAGAGTAAGTGATCTAACACACCAGTGTTTTCGTAAATGAACAAATTCATGAACGAATCTCTTATTGTTGAATTTTTATTAATGTATCGGTGGAACAGTTTGGTAAACAGACCCTCTCACTGAAGTTATTATGTCTGACTCAATTTGCTAATTTGATATTCTGATTTGTTAGGTTACTGTATCTTTACAATTTGGTGTAAAGGTATTTTTATTAAAAAGACAAGAAAACACCACTAATCCTGAGAAAAAAAGTGTAGTTTTAGTGTCATTATTATACTATTATTATTAAAAATGTTATATATATATATATATTATGTTTTCATTTTAAGATTTTTTTGTGTGCGTTTGTCATTTTTATTATTATTTTTGTATTAAATGTGCAGGTTTCATAAATTTTTATTTCAGTTTTAATTGACATTATTTTAGTTTTATAAAAGAAAATGAGGAATGCTGAAACTAAATAGTTTTTTATGTATTTTATTTTAACGTTTTTTCAAGTAACAAAGATGTTTTTAATGGTTTTAGTTTTAGTTAATGATAATAACCCTGAAAAAAATGATGCCGTCCTTAAACAAGTTGTAATACCCAGATTTGGAATTGATGGGAAGTAGTAAATTACATCTAACATTCATTTAGCATAGATTCATTAGTAACTTCACCCGCTCTATTTGATATTTAAGTTTTTAGATTTTACATTTGGAAAGTTCAAACTCCCAACACGTTCCTCTCTTCTGCAGCCCCTGTTGCAACAGCATCAGGTCCTAATTTCTCTCTTGCGGATCTGGAAAGTCCCGGTTACTACAATATCAACCAAGTAGCAATTGGCCGACGTTCACTTGCCTCTCCTCCATCCACAAGGTTACACACATAAAGGCATATTCCTCCTTTTTGTGTCTATTTCAGTCTCTCTTCAGTAGAAATGTGATCAGTTTTGCTCTCCTTTTTGTCCTTTCTTCTGTTTCTCCTTTGCCTGTGGTTCTTCTTGCTCTGTAGGTCTGAGGTGGAGCTGTACGCCAGTCTTCCTCGGAGGTACTAAGTCTGACACAGTCCTCTGTATCTGCACTTTTTCTGTGTTACTCACTGTCTACAGGAATCAGTCACAGGGATATTGATTAACCTCTCTCATGGTCTCTCTCTCTCTCTCTGTAGCTCTAATAAGCGTAAGTCTATAGATGACAGTGAGATGGAGAGTCCTGTCGATGATGTCTTCTACAGTCGTTCTCCGGCTGGCACCAGCTCCCAGTCCAGCGGCTGGCCGAATGATGTCGATGCAGGTGAGCATCACGTGTACATATGAATATGCCTTTTACACTGAAATGGTGCTGATACCAGAGTCTGGACTCGGCAGTAGCAGAGAACCTTTGAGAACCGACCTATATTTCCACTGACCCGATATAGGCTATATGGGGAAAGATCGGGTATTGGTACCATATCGGTGAAAAAGGGATCAATTGCATTATGTTCATGATCTCAACACAATGTTTTCCCCCTTCTTCCTCTCTCCTCTCGTGTTAATAATTCCCTTCTCCAGTTGCAGTGCAGCACCATTTGACGAGTATTCAAGAGAGGAAGATAAAACATGAGAATGATGGTGTGCAGTTTCCTTACCATGGTTAGAATACATACTACACACCCTTACACATGTACACAAGGTTAAACGAAATGATCACTGTGGTCACAATCAGCTAGTAGTGTTGGAAGAACCCAGATGGGACAGTCAAAGTCGGAGCAACATACACAAAAACAATCACTGAGAATTTGCACAACACAGGTGCACCTTCTGTCCACGCATTAGCCAAACACACACACACACACACACACACACACACACACACACACACACACGTACACACACACGTACACACACACGTACACACACACTTACACGTACACACACTCTCAGTCTGTGTTCTGGTCCCAGATGGCGCTTCAGTGTATCCACAGTATAGTGGGAGACATCTGCTCCGCGTTTGTGTGTGAATGTCATAATCAGAAAGCAATGCTTTTCATTTCAAACCTTTTAAAGAAAAGAAAAATGCTTTTTAAGCAGTTTAGTTTTTCCCATTATGTCCAATTAGCAAAGGTTTCCAGCAGCAGAAATATTATTTAGTTTCACACAATCATTTTTCGGCCTCTCTGACCCTTACACCATGTTTTTTTTTTTTTACAGATAGTAATACTTTTATTTAGCAAGGATGCATTAAATTGACACCGAAGACTGGAGTAATGATGCTGGAAATTCAGCTTTGCATCAAAGAAATAAATGACATTTTACAATTTATTAAAATA
The DNA here is from genome assembly GCF_963082965.1 of Carassius carassius. NCBI lineage: Eukaryota > Metazoa > Chordata > Actinopteri > Cypriniformes > Cyprinidae > Carassius > Carassius carassius. The sequence continues at coordinate 35,269,440 of NC_081760.1, forward strand.
GAAAACTAATTCTGTTAAATTGTAATATTATTTCACAATATTACTGTTTTTACTGTATTTTTGAGGGAAAAGAATCAGCCGTGGTAAGCATAAAATACTTCTTTCATAAATCTTACTGACCATAAAACAACTTTTGAATGGGAGTCTCAGTGAACTTTTAATTTCAAACATGCGGGATGTTGTCAGAGGGTCCCAGATGTCTGTGCAAATTAAGCTTAAAACTGAAAATTGGTCGTACAAATAAACTAGCTGGCATTCATAAAAGTTTTCGTAAATGTTTTGTTCTGAGAATCTTTGAATGTATTATTTTTATAGTACATCAAAGTACATTTCAAAAGAACCAGGAGGCGAGATGTGTTGAGTGCACGTGTACACGTTTTGTGATAAATATACATATATAGACTTAACAGTTTCACATGCATTTGCACACTCCCACACAAACGGGTGTTCTCTCTGGCACACACACGCATACACACATGCGAGAAGAAAAGGGACTCGAAAGTGAACTGAGAAAGGGGAATTAAGCTGAAATGGGATTTAATGCCTTGTAATGCAGAGTGTAAAAAATAGCATCAAACTGAAATGAAGTTTAAGTGTGTGTGTGTGTGTGTGTATGAGTAATACTGAGCAATGGGTGCCAGGAGGACTGTGTGTGTGTGTGTTTTGGTTATCTTCCCATTACGAGCCATCCATGCTCTGTTATCACTTTCTCCTGCAATTTCTCACCTTTTCATTTTATTTTCATCTCTCTTTCATCTTTCTGGTGATGGATTGAACTAGTTGAGGTGTTGCTAATTTAATAGTTAAAGACTACGGCTGGGTGGTATGATGCTATACACATTATTTGATGGTAGAAATGTGTCAATGTTTACACAGCTACAGGCTATATTTGCATGGCTATTTGTGGACACTGCTTTGTTATTTACACATTAAGGACGGCAAAGAATACAAAGTAGAATGTGACCTAAACAAGTCAAGACGAGGAATAACTTGTTTATTTAAGAAGTTGTGAAACTGAGTTTAGTTGCTTATGCTTGGCAAGCAATGTCGCAACTTGTTCACAGGTGTGTGAATATCGGATATTTCGCAGTGTGGCTCATCCAATCAGATTTTAGAGTCAGAACTATCAGTTTTACAATATTAATTACACCGTTTTCTGTCTTTTAATTGAAGAGTTTTGTAATGTGAATCTGTTTTTGCTTAAACATTTTTTTTATGAGAAAAATATTAATTATATTAATATGTATCCCTTTCAGAATTGTAAATATTAGAACCTGTCAATCAAGTTCCAAATAAATAGGTAAAATAATCTAATATGATGAAGTATTTTTTGTTTTATTGTTGAGATTGTTCAAAAGTAGACATTACCAAAGTTATTAAAATAACAAAGTTACAATTATAGCGATTATATTTATTAAAATGTTTTATATTAATATGTTTATCTAAAAAATATTAGAACTTGTTGATCATGTTCCATAGAAATAGAGCTCATAATCAAATATGAAGTATCTATTAATTCACTAGATTATCCAAATAATACCAAATATAAAAATATAAACTTTATAAAAATATATACATTTTCTGTTGTTAAAATACTAGCAAAAATGACCAGTGTATATATGGTATCCCTTCAAAAAACCAACAGTGATCATTTGAGGAGTAGTTGAGTCAGTTGAGCTAGCGAGTGTTTGATTGGTGTAGCTGTTGTTGTTGTTGACGTGTGGTTTCTGGCAGGGCTGTCCTCTCCTGGGTCTCTAAAGAAGCCAGCGGGGAAATTCGATTTCAGCGCCCTGTCAGCACAGACGAGGTCCCCCCGAATGGCCTTCACACACCACCCACTGCCCATGCTGGCAGGCGTGAGACCAGGTGAGACAGACACACTCCAGCAGGGAGAGAGAGAGAGACAGAATGGAGGTGGAAAGGAGGGATTTAAAGTATTAGATTGCAGGCTTCTGATTGGTCCAAAAGTCCCATTATGGCACACTAGTCCAAAATTGCCCTCAGTGGCATTTGATTGGCTCTAAACAGTGGTGAGTTATTAATGGAGGCCTCTGATTGGCTGGGCAGAGAGACAGAGAAAGTAAGGAGCTGCCATAGTTCATGAACGGCACCATCCATCCACGTTCCCTCTTGCTCTCCATCTTTTCCTCTCTTCTCTCATCATCATCTCATCCACAGCTTTTACCTTCATTTCTCAAGTGTGTTTTTCTGGATGTTTTCTTCAAATGTGTGACCTACATTTTTTTTTTTTTTTTTCATTTGAATCAACTTATGCGTCATTGCTTGTAGATGTCATAGTAAAGATGTTCTGTGAAATCCTGTGCACATACAGTGGAGTTTAAAATTCTTGCTTGGTTTATAGGATCGATTTTGGTTCTCTTTATAACAGTTGTTGAATGTGCGGTGTGGATGATAACCATACTAAAATACTCTAACAGTGTTTCTCGCACCACTGTTTAGCTGAATTTGCTGTGGAAATCTGTGTAGCCAGTATAGTCCAGTTCCCAAACAAATAAATTTTTTGAGTCGGTTCTTTTTAGTCAATCTTAATCATTAAAAAAATCTATTAATCCACAAAAATGTACTGTATAGAATTCTTAAAAAGAATAAATGATAAATCAAAGTTCTCAAATTTCAACAAGATCCCTACTAAAAATATTTTCCTCCATTCTCAGGACACTTATTCTACTCTTTGTGATGAACCGTACTCATTATCAATTAAACAACAGTGTGCAGAGCTCTCAATCTGAATCTCAGAGAGTGGATTTGCTCATTTTGTTCTCATTTCAAACATTCTCATTTTAACATCCTTGTGAATAAGCCTATATTTGGTTGAAGAAAAGAGAAGGAGAGGGACGGAGACACAAACGGGGGAAGCCATGAGGGAATGTTTAGAAAGCTTCCTAATGTGTAACAGATGCGTGACCAAGAAGAGAATCATATAAAAACTGTACGTTTTGCTCTCTCCTTTTTCAAAATTAGCCAGCGAGCATGTTGCTTGTTATACAGACATGTTGTCAGTCATATTGGCACAGGACAAAATGTGAAGGAGAGCATGTGTATGTGGGGGATGATGATTGGGGGTGTTCTTATCGGGCTCTTCTTGGCAGGCACACTCAAAGCGCCATGGAAATCCAGTCAGTAAAACGATGATATTCAGAGGCATTAAGACCGCAGTCTCAGGCCGCTCCAAACGTCTCCATTCCCACCCAAAGGAGAGCGATTCAGAGCTCCCTCCCGTATTCTCCCTGACGTCCCAGATGTTTAATCCCATCCGATGGCCCTGGGAAAAGCACAGAATTGCTATCCGTTCGGGTCCGGCTGTAGCTGGCGAGCCCTAATCAAGTAAAGGTCAGCGGGACAGAGAGCAGCGGCTTTAAATGGATTATACGTGCGTGTGACTATGGAGGTTTTTCTTCGGCAGACGCTTCTGGTTAGATTATTTATGTAGAGTCGAGACAGTGGTAAAAGCAAGGTTTGTGTTAAGCCGGGAGATGAGGGCAGACTGCATGCACATGAGAAAGACAGTCTCGCTGCCGTTTCTAATACGTTTGTGTGAGTTATGGATGGATGTTGGCTGCTGTTGTGAGAGTGATACTGTGGTTTGCTTTCTTGAGTGATGAATAACTCTTGTGGAGATTGAGAAGATACCATTTTTGTTTGTGTGTTAAGGGTGTTTATGAGTGCGTTTGTTTCTGTGTGTGTGTGTGTGTGTGTGTGTGTGTGTTGGCACCCCATAGTGCCTGGCTCCTGACCAGTACCTAATGAGATTAAGAAGACTGAAGAAAAAGAGGGAGTTGGATATAGACAAAAAAGAGGGACAGGATGAGATAGATAAGAGGAAAAAGAGGATGATGGAAATGGCATTAAAAGAAACAGTTCAGCTAAAAATGAAAATTGTGTCCTCATATATCCTCACGTCGTTCCAAGTCTGACTTATGTGGCTTAAAAAAAGAGATGTTACGCAGAATGTCCAAGCTGCTTTTTCCCATACAGTAGAGGTGAATAATACTATAAATAAATCTCATTTTAGAATATATTCAAATAGAATACAGTTATTTTAAATTGGAATAATACTTCAAAATATAACTGTTTTTACTGTATTTTTGAATAAATGAATGAAGCATTGGTGAGCATAAGAGACTTCTTTCAAAAACATTAAAAAAAATCCTACTTACCCTAGACTTTTTGACTTTATAGTGGTTTTCTTTAAAAAGTTCCTCACACAAAGCTATTTTGTAAATTCAGAAGACTTAACATGAAGCACATGAGTTGTATGGATTTCTTCTCTGGCATTTTTTTGTCCTTTTTGGAGCCCCCATTTATATTCATTATATGGTAAATGAGGATGAATAAATGTAAAATAAATAAATAATGTCAAAATGTTATGCTATTCCATTAAGGTTATGACATTATTAAAATGTGACCCTGGAACCTAAAACCTTAAAAACATAAGTTTATTAGGATCGGACAATATTTGTCCGAGATACAACTAGTTGAAATTCTGGAATCTGAAAGTGCAAAAAAATTGTAATACTGAGAAAATCGCCATTAAAGTTGTCCAAAAGAATTTTTAGCAATGCATATTACTAAACAAAAATTACGTTTTGATATATTTACGGTAGGAAATTTACAAAATATCTTCATGGAGCATTATCTTTACTTAATATACTAGTGATTTTTGGCGTAAAAGAAAAATCGATAATTTTGACCCATACAGGGCCCTATTTTAATGATCTAAACGCAAAGTGTAAAGTGCACAGCACAGGTGCACTCAGGGTGTTTCCAAATCCACTTTTGCTATTTTCACGACGGAAAAACAGTTGCCGTGCCCTGGTGCATGGTCTAAATGGGTTGTCCCTATTCTCTTAATGAGTAATGGGTGTTTTTTGGGCGTAACGTGCAATAAACCAATCAGAGTCTCATCTTCCATTCCCTTTAAGAGCCAGTTGTGCTTTTGCCATGACGGATTTGCTATTTACACGGCTGAATTTGGCAAGCGCAAAGACAGAACGCGTCTCCGAGATGAAACAGAGCTGCTCGTGTGGGAGCAAATAGATAGCTTAATTCTGATACATGCAATGACTATCCATTATGACATTTAGGCATATATATATATATATATATATATATATATATGCCTTCAGAACTGCCTTAATTCTACGTGGCATTGATTCAACAATGTGCTGAAAGCATTCTTTAGAAATATTGGCCCATATTGATAGGATAGCATCTTGCAGTTGATGGAGATTTGTGGGATGCACATCCAGGACACGAAGCTCCCGTTCCACCACATCCCAAAGATGCTCTATTGGGTAAAGATCTGGTGACTGTGGGGGCACTTTTAGTACAGTGAACTGATTGTCATGTTCAAGAAACCAGTTTGAAATGATTCGAGCTTTGTGACATGGTGCATTATCCTGCTGGAAGTAGCCATCAGAGGATGGGTACATGGTGGTCATAAAGGGATGGACATGGTCAGAAACAATGCTCAGGCTGGCCGTGGCATTTAAATGATGCCCAATTGGCACTAAGGGGCCTAAAGTGTGCCAAGAAAACATCCCCCACACCATTACACCAGCACCACCAGCCTGCACAGTGGTAACAAGGCATGATGGATCCATGTTCTCATTCTGTTTATGCCAAATTCTGACTCTACCATCTGAATGTCTCAACAGAAATCCAGACTCATCAGACCAGGCAACATTTTTCCAGTCTTCAACTGTCCAATTTTGGTGAGCTCGTGCAAATTGTAGCCTCTTTTTCTTATTTGTAGTGGAGATGAGTGGTACCCGGTGGGGTCTTCTGCCCATCCTCCTCAAGGTTGTGCGTGTTGTGGCTCCACAAATGCTTTGCTGCATACCTCGGTTGTAACGAGTGGTTATTTCAGTCAAAGTTGCTCTTCTATCAGCTTGAATTAGTCGGCCCATTCTCCTCTGACCTCTAGCATCAACAAGGCATTTTCGTCCACAGGACTGCCACATACTGGATGTTTTTCCCTTTTCACACCATTCTTTGTAAACCCTAGTAAATGGTTGTGCGTGAAAATCCCAGTAACTGAGCATATTGTGAAATACCCCTAAATGCATTGAAGCAACTGTCATGTGATTGGTTGATTAGATAATTGCATTAATGAAAAATTGAACAGGTGCTCCTAATAATCCTTTAGGTGAGTGTATATATATAGTCTACAAAAAAATCTTATGCATTGCAATCCTTTGTAACGCAGCGTGTACGTAAATAGCAATGCGCTTGAACACACCTCTTTTTTAGACCGGAACGCCCATGGGCGCAAAAATGAGCTCGAATGCATTTGCTAATTAAATGATGTGGTGCTGGACGGGAAAATGCGAACGGCGCTGGACTGAAACTAGCAATCACACTTGCGCTGCGCCTTGCATCGTATTGCGGCGGGTGTATGATAGGGCCCACAATGTTTTTTTGGCTATTGCTACTAATATACCCCAGTGACTTAAGACTGGTTTTGTGCTCCAGGGTCACACTCACAAATGGGAGAAATTGAAGAATTTAGGTTTATATGAGCACACACACGAATGCTAATATCCAGTACAATAGTACAATACAGTGTCTCTTACACACTTTGCTCACTTTCTTTCTGTCTTTCTCAGGGAGTCCGCGTGCCTCAGCCTCTGCCCTTCATTTCCCTGCTCCTTCCATCATCCAGCAGTCCAGTCCATACTTCACCCACCCCACCATCCGCTATCACCACCATCAGGACCCGCTCAAAGAGTTCGTCCAGTTCGTCTGTGCTGACGGCTCCGGGCAGCCAGGGGCACAGGTAACACACACACAATATCATGATTAACACAGCACCAGTGTGGACACACACACACACACACACACACACACACACACACACACTCACTGACACACATCTCTGCTAAAGTCCCTCTCTTTCTCCTCTCTTCCTTTCTCTTTCTCTTCATTATCTAACACTTGACAGTCTCCATTTATCTTGTTTTGATTTCAGTTTCACCACCTCATTTGTTATACAAAGTGTCATGAAACACTGAAGCACTTATTTTAAACAGATGTGGTAGTGTCTACAATGATTTCTTGTTATATTTTTCTTCATCTGGGTTTAAAATCAAGGATTCATCATATGGTTGTGATGAAAATGATCTGAAAAGTTAAATTATAAAAAAAAGATAAAAATATTACACATAAAAAAAAAGATGTAATATTAACCTCATGTATGTTGGAGAGAATTGCAATGTCTGCCTTGTTTCAAGAAAATGCAGTAACACGATTAACTGTGGAGACTGAAATCAGAAATTTTATAGCGAGTTTAGCAAAATGTCTGGTTTGCTTTTCCCATTGTTTTTGCGTTTTTCAAAACTGATCTGAACTAAAAGGGCATGTTTCATGACACTTTACTAACTGTGTATGTGTTTATTAATTTTTGAATGTGTCTGTGCATTTGTAACATTCCAATCTCACCCTTTGTGATTGCACTCCTCCACATTTCTGTATCTGTGTGAGTGTGTGTGTGTGTGTGCGTGTGCCTCTTTCACCCCCTCACCATCTGTATGTGTGTGTGTATCTGCAGCCTAACGGGAGCGGTCAGAACAAATTGCCCAGCTCCTTCTTACTGCCTCCTCCTCCTCCGGTAGCGCGGCCGGTGCCGATGCCCCTCCCCCTGCCCGAGCACAAACCCAGCCACACACACCCCGAGAGCGGAGGCTGCTCTCCGGCCTCACCCTGTAAGTGTCCGCTCAAGCACCAGACCCACCAGAGCCCTTGAAAACGTCCCATTACCGCTGCGCTGAAAATAACTCATCAATTTTTTAATATAAACCCACGATTTTTGACCATTAGGCCTGAAACATACCCTACGCAAGTACGCAGATATTTCTAGCTGCGTTTCAAAATGTTTCAGAGCACATTGGGGCCATTTGCAAAAAAATATGTTCTACAGTCAGTTTTCTCAGTTATTTTAGGTTAGTTAAAGGATTGACAAGTTCATTATAAGCTATCTGAATAATAGGCTCAGCTATTTTATGGATTCCTGTTTGCATACTTGCGTAAAGTATATTTCTGGCTTTAGATGCCCTGCTCTTCTCCATCTGACTTTTTTCTTTGTTCATTTCTTCTCATTCTATTCCCTTTTCATCCTGTTTTTTCATTTATTTATCCAATTGCAATCAGTCACTGACATTTGCAATTGAATGGGAATGGAGACACTTCGCTGCCTCTCATTGGCTGAATAAAGCAAGAACACCAACCAATCACTCCCATTGATCAGCCTCCCTCCACATCACTCTCACTTTTCATTTTGCTTTCTTTCTTTTCTTCCTTCAAGAGATCAAATTCAGGGCAGCAGGCATGGACTCCAAACAAACAAACAAACAAACAAAAAATTGACGCCCCGCATTCAGCAAGTGTGCCTTTCCATTGACACATCAAGCTAAATACAAAAAGGAAATCTTTGAAGACGTGCAGGTGAAGGGATTTTGTGTCTGGCAGTGTGTGAGAAAAGGCGGCACTGGGTTGTGGGTCTTTGCTTGGGATGTGTGTGTGTCGGGTGCTGTCAGCAGGGCGGCTGGGCAAAAAGAGGAGCCTGGTTGAGCAAATCTATGAGAAGAACATCCCGTCCTGTTTTCCTTCTCACTTGTGAATGTTCTTTTTCTTTCTGTGTTTTTCCTCATTCGTTCATTTCATATCTATGGAGTGGTGTATCGGTCTCAACCTGTTTCATCCCTCCATTTTTTATCTTTCATCTTTCAGTGTTTTTACACACAGCAGCAGCCTTTTTCAGTCATATTAAGAAAATCACACACACACACACACACACACACAGACATATTTTCGAACACTTCTGCAAACATATAAATTTTACTCGTATCCCATGGAGTCCACTTCGCAAAACTGCCCTGAATTTGAATTTTGAATTTTAAAGTGAATTTTGTAGTTTTCAAAGAAAGCTTTTTTTTCAGTTCAAACAACTGCCTTAAATGTAGAAAATTTGAAAGGATAAATTAAATGTCAATTTTGGCATTTTTGACCTGAACATTTTTTTCATTCAAATCCTTGATCCCAAACTGTAGTTTAATCTTCATCAGCCATTTATCGAAACCCAAAAAGTGTTAGCACATACTGAGCACGCAAATATGGTTATCATAGGAACTCCAAGGAAAGTAATCAATTTTCTATAAATCAGTTGATGCTGGTGTAACACTTATTACTGATAAAGATTTCTGTGCAACCAGCAGCACAGAACTGAATTTTAAAAATGATTTCAGACATATTTCAAGCATTAATCCTGTCTGCCGTTGGTCCAAGAAGGACTATAATACCTAGAGAAATCTATCCTTTAGCATTCCCATTTATCTCTTGCTTGCTTATGTTAGATTATGGGTTCTTAATGCCAAGACTTTCAGTAGTAAATATCATAAGATGTGTCATTAATAAAGGCAGCAGAAGACATAAAGTCCATTAGATGTTTCAAAAAGAAAAAAGGTCAACAACAAAACATATCCTAAAATTAAATGTTTAATATTTAAGAATATTTTTAATAAATAAAAAATATATATATTTAATATAATTAATATTAAATAATAATTCCAATCTGTATGTTCCATCCCTGCTGGTTGTTTTTTAACTTACTGACTGGTAAACTGGAACTTTAAATGTAAAAAGAGTTTGCTCTCATAATTGTGTAGTTTCAAAATCAACCAGCAGGTGCTTATTGGCCAATTCAAACCAGCCAAACCTTAACTTCTTAATTTACTCAAACAGATCACAATCCCATTTAATGCCGCAAATGCGCACTTCACATTTAAGTCACTTGTTTATTTTACATTTTAATGCCAGTGATTCAAATATGAGCTTCTTATTAGAATCTTTACAATACAAACACAAACATCACAGCTGTGAATGCTGACAGACGTGTGTGTGTCCCAGCAGCATACCCAGCGCCAGGCTCCACAGCTTCCAACAGGTTTGTCAGCATCGGATCACGGGACAACTTTCTGAACATCCCACAGCAGACTCAGGTACCTACATACATGCAGATTTACTCTAAGGACATGTGTGGCATGCTGTTGATTAGCTTTCCATATAGATAATGTGTGTATACAAATGGGAAGCATGTTTACAGTAAACAAAGTTTCAATTGAAGCTTAGCAAGCAAGATGAGGAGCATTTGGTCCATTTTGATTTCACTCAAATAAGGCACGTTTTTGCATTTAGACCCTCAGGCCTGCTTGTCTGGTAGGCTTCCATTGAAAGTGTATTTACTGTAAACACATGTCCTGTTTGTTTGTTCAAGCTGAGAGTTGAGTCTTTTCTAATCATCATCATGCTAAAGATGTGGTGTGCAGACATTAAAATACCCAAGAATATTCCTTTAAATTGAAAATAGGCTCTTCAGTCCATCCATCAATCCTGTGTTTTTGATCAGCGAGTATCGTGGGTCTGAGCGTTGTTAAGTGCATGTGGTTGGTAGCAGTCAGTGGCTCTCTGGGGGTTTGCTGAGGGACACGCTGCTCATTTCAAATGGATTTTGTGGCCGTGTTCCCACTCTCACCAGCTACAAAACCCACAAGCACTAACAATAAGACCATACACATGAAAACAATAATTTCCTCCTCCTCCTCCTTACTGATTCCAAAACCAAATGTCTTATGATTCATCAGATTTATTATGTAAGCAAGTAAGTATGACTTTACAGTGTCCTCTTTTGTTCCTGCATTCACATTTACACACTTGCAAGGTCCAAAATATACTTTTTGCCTCATCTGTTAAGTTATTTTGAATGACTTTTAGTACGATTGAATACAGTAAATTTCTAACTGTAAGTTTCAAACGTAAAAAAAAAAAATAGTTTGGGGTGGGTAAGATTTTCAATGTTTTTGAAAGAAGTTTCTCAGGCTCAAAATACTGTAAAGAAAAAAAAAATATATATATATATCTAACTAACTTTTCCTATAGCTTTGAAATGATTGAATGACAGCACTGATTAATGTGCAGCTCTCTTGTACTGTACATGAGATTAGCCAGTCTTCGTCTCTTGGCTAAACAACACCTTACACAAAAATGTAAAGACCATTCGTGATTTTGTTCATGTTCTTGTCTTGGTGAATATTCCACATATGTGCCACCACATCGAGATCTAGAGGGGAAAAATCTCTTAGACACATCCTAGTAAACTTCTGGTAACAACATTTCCACTGAGGGAAAAGTTGTAAGCAGAGAAAAGTCCGGTTCATTTTTAACGTACGGACTGAGCATTGGCCTAGTTCACATGTGTTAAATGTAGTTTTAACACGCAGATCTATGCAAGAGAGAAAGTCTGACATACTGAGGAGAGAGAGAGAGCGAGACAGACAGAGAAGAGGGTGTCACATGCTGACTGTTTGGTTGCCCTCAGCAACCAGACATGATGTCATAGGTAGTTGAACATGAACTCAAACTGGAGAGAACATAAGAAAAAGTATGGACCTCACTACTGAGGACTACAGTGAGAGAGACAGAAGTATAATATGGGTCCCACAGGGATCCACAGATTCTAGAACTTCCAGTGAGTCAAAAAATCAGCAACCTTCTTAAGTCACATATTTCTGTTTAGATAACATCTAAACACTATATTTATTCAAGCTAAAAACAGCAGGGGCTTAGTTTAGCCATTTATTTCGCCGATGGAAGCGGAGACATACACAGCGATGCTGAGCTCTCTGAGCTGGTCTGTAGAAGTAGTGTGTGTGTTTATATTGTGACCACTGTCCTCTAGTGGTTATTCTGAGAACTGCCACAGCATTTCTGTTGAATCATGTGAGATGTCAAACTGTCAGGAAATGTCAGAAATAGTTCACTCAAAAGTAAAAATAATTTTCAAGTGTTTGGATATACTGTCCCTGCCTTCATGTCATTCCAAATCCACGTTTCAAACAAATATTACAATGGTGAATTTCAAGACTAGTTGTTTTACTTGTTTTACTATTGACATTTTGCAGTCTCTAATGCTCGCCTAGGCTGCATTTATTTGATCAAAACAACAGTAAAAATGTTTAAATATTATTACAATTTCAAATAACTGTTTTCTATTTGAATATAATTTAAAATGTAATTTATTCCCGTGATTCAAAGCTGAGTTTTCAGCATCATGACTCCGGTCTTCAGTGTCACATGATCCTTCAGAAATCATTCTAATATGATGATTTGCTGCTCAAGAAACATTTCTTATCAATGTTGAAAACAGTTGTGCTGCTTGATATTTTTGTGGAAACCTTGCTTACCGACATACAATTATTAATATATACAAATAAATAAATAAACATATTAATCCCAAACACAGTCATTATTTGCTGAAAACTCTTCCTTCAAAACTGTCCACTGTATATTTCAAAGGTCATGCAAGTCTGTGTATATACACATATTGCACATTTTTAAGAGCAAATAAATTCTGCTAAATTTTTTTCCATGGAAGAGAGAAGTTCTGGGACATGAGTATGAGTAAATTAACATAATAAAAAAAATTTAAGCAAAAACAAAAAAACTATTTTCTTTTTTTTTTTACTTTTTTTTTTTTTAGATGAATTCAATAGAAAACTCATTTACTCAGACATTTAAACAGGAATGTGGTTATGAAACATTAACGAAGGTTATTTTTATGAATTAAAGTAATTTTTAGGGTGACTCACATTAATTTCCTTTTCTTACAGTCATGGTTCCTTTGACGAGAATTTTCATGAACGACACAGACACAAATCCACAATGAAAACTGGAAATGGAGTCACAAAGCTAAGTATGGAACTTTCCCACAGCCCCCCTTGAAGTCTCACTCACACACACAAAACACACGCACAAATACACACTCGATTGCCCAAACTGCTGACACCCTCTTTGGATCGAGGGATCTGGAAGACTTCATCATTACCCTGCCAGTCTGGATAGCTCGGAGAACAAAACAAATGACACACTGACGCCGTCGTCATCTTCCTGAGACATCCAGCACATCAACCAATCCCATTTACCTTTCTTCCATTTGTTCATCCACCAGTCATATGCCATGTTGAGGAAAACCCATCTCTTCCCAGTCAGAACTCTATTTAGAAAATTAAATCATTAAAAATGGACCTTCGATGTCGGACACGTGTGATTGGATGGAGAGACTTGGCTGAAGCCTTCTGATTGGCTCAGGCTTAGACTTCCTTATTTGGATTTGATGATTTTGGTGATGCCCTCTGTTCCGCAGTGTGAACTCGGCATCCTCTCACTGTTTACCAGTTGACAAGCAATAGACTGTGAGCAAAACAACAGATAACACTAACCCAGTGCATTTCACCTAAACATATGCACATATGGCCTTAGATTTGCGATGTGAAGTCAGGCTACATGTTTGTAAGGTAAAGCACACACAGATGAGTTCCAATACAGAGCAATACACACATCAATGACAGCGCTACACTGAGACAATAGACTGAGACACGCATCACAGCATCATATAGACAGCTGATGACAGGAATGGGAAGGGTCAAGCACGAGTGACCTTAATGTCAAGCTTGTGACTCATCACTTTTCATTTTGTAGTGTTTTAAATGATTAAAAGGCCAGTGATTTGAGTCATAAAACTGGTTTGCATGAACTAATGAGGGTGCATTTGGTGCATCCATCTCTGACCTCTTCGCTACCATCTATCAATCAATGCTTGTGCATCAATATCCTACAGTCGGCCCTGCAAACAAGGGCTTCTTCTGCTTTACTTTGCATTTGGATTGATTTTGCAGTATTTTTTTTTTAGGTGAATGTCAAAACTTTCCAGGTCATATTTCAACCTAAAACCAAAATTCTAAAATTATATTTTGAAAGTTATAAAGAAATATGATTACAAAAAAAAAAGCTTAATAAATACCATTTAATTCATAATTCATAAATAACATTTAACGGTGAAATTATTTTCCTAATAATCAAGCCAATTTTCTCTAAATGTTCTCATGCAAAATTATTAATCTCATTACTGTGCTGTAATGCAAAGCATTTTATTTGATTATTATTTTGTTTTATTAAATAATGACTACTGATTGTTTACTAGTTAGAATTATGGATGAAAATGTGCTCAATTGTGATAGAAATATTGTCACAATGCAGTCAATCTCAATGACCCAAAAATGGGTTTTGATTCTGGGATGTGACCTGGATATGTTTTTGTGACATGCCCATTCACTGGTGTTTTTTAAATCTGGTTTTGTGCGATTTTAGTCTGTATATAACGTCAGATTGGACTGCATGTGGAATTGTGCTATTTTGTTTTTAGAATAACAGGTTAAGATCAACTCTCCTTCAACTAGAATGTGACTAACAAACAAACAGACAATCTCATGTTTTCCTCCTAGAGCTTAATTAATCAGACGTTTTGGATCGTTATTATGTCAGCAGTGCTCTGCCCTTCCTGTCAATCATGTTTTCCATCACTTTACAGTTAGTTTGTATATTTACCATCAGTTTTTTTCCTCCACTCCTCGGTTTTTTGTTTCAGTTCACAGGTACAGCCTGACTCGCACAACAATCTACTCACGGCCGGCTGCCACTATATTTAGCCTGTCAGCACAGTGGTCAACTAAATTAGATACATGCACACATGCACAAACATTGCACAATGACACACACCCACTTCCTTAAAGGACAAAGGGAAACCTTTAAACTCAAACCCCTATATCAAACATGATTTTACAATATGCACCCCATTTAAAGTACAGTGTATTTAACTTTTAGGTGAACTCAAAGAAAGTCATGTTTTCAGTACAAACACTCTAAACCACTGACCTCACTAAATAACTGGACTGCCTGGCTGTCAATCACATTGTCAGGGACTCTGATTGGCTGAGAGCTGAAAATTTCATCATTCACTTGAAATGCATCAAAGTGCCTCAGTGTCCCCTTTACATGCAATTCAGGGTCTTCACTTCATGTATAAGCTACAGAAAATATGTACAAAATGTATCATGGACTTGTCAAACATCAAATGAGCAACTGCAAACATATTTATAGCTAGATCTTATCCAGAACATATCGTACTTTTACTGTGTGTGTGTGTGTGTGTGTGTATATATATATATATATATATATATATATATATATATATATATATATATTAGTTCTTCCGCTGTGAAATTAGCTCTATGGCAGTCTAGTTATTTTTTGACCTTTGACCTGAGTCAGTGATGTCATCAGAAAATGTCCAAACATGTTAAACCCACAAACATCATATCATCTTGTCAGAACCACCAGGACTGTTGTATCAGGTCAGTGCAGATCAAAAACAGGACACAAGTACACCTTCAGAGCAGAAACTAATTTTTCAGAGAAATCAAACATTTTCTTTGTTGAAAAGTGTTATTATTGAGAGGAAAAAGAAGTTCTTTGTGGACTGAGCCGTGTGCAATGTGTTGGGTAGATATCTGTGTTTGTCTTCAGATTTTTAAGAAAGCGAAGCAAGTGAAAAAAAAAAAGACAAAAAAATAAAAAATAAAGTCTTCAAGCTCCTGGACTCTAAACACAAGGGCCACAAAAAGAATCCCAGTCTTTCAAAGTGTTAAAGAGGGAAAGTTAATTTTTACTTTTCATTTATCTTTTTTTAATGTTTTATTTGTAGGCTTTTGTTTTTTAACTATTCTAGGGAGCCGAAGGAACGATTTTACAAAAGCAAATGTATTATGACAAAAATGAAAGAAAAGAAAATACTGGTGCTTCTGATACTCATATGCGAATAATACCACACCAGAACAACTGTTTCTGACGAGACTGACTGAAGTTTAACGAGCCTCTGTTTCTCTCCTCTTCTCTTTTGTATTTACTAAGGGGGGTTCATATTTTTATATATATATATTTTGGTTCTGCATTTTACTACAACCTTTAAGAAAGCAGTGCCCATTCTTTCTTCTTCAAATGTCTTGTCAAATGGTGCATTCAAGTCATGTCAGAAAGATCGTATTTATGAGTTGAAAACACAGGAATGTCACCACAATGTCATAGCAATGAATTCAGCATCTAAATTTGTTAAAATGTATGAAATTATATATTACATTTGCAATAAAGTTGCATAATAAATTATGATAGTACTCCACAATTGCAATATAATACATAACGATTCTGAACCTTCATGAATTGAATAAAAATCAAAATGCACACCTGATACGCATTATTTATTTGTCATTTTTCAGAAGTAGAGTAGAAGGGGATTTAAACACACTTGAGGACTTCACAACTCGTAAATACGAACGTCTCAGGAGGACTTGAATGTACCGTAATACCAGATGAATATACAGAAAAGCATGTGTTTGTTTGGAGTAACGGCTATAATGAAGTGTCACGATTGAGAATAGAGTAGAGGGTTCGTCACAAGCAATCAGATCCCATTCACTCTGGGCTTCATTTAGATAAGATAGTATCGATGTTAATGTGAGTAGGGGTTTGTTCGTTGTAGTTTAGAGCACATGTGGTTCAAGATGAGAGGCAAAAAACGCATCTGAAAAAACATTCAGTGCCCCACGGCCACCCCGTTATCATCCTGGAAACACTTCCTTTATGTAAATGAGCTCCCATAGTGTTCGTGCTGTAGTGTATAGGTGAGCATTTAAAGGTTGAGCCATTTAAAGTGCCTTTTGTTCACAGACACCATCTTGTAAACGATGAACACCCATCTTTCCTCCTTCTGAGCTTTCCCAAGCTGTAAACACAGTGTATAGTATTACAAGAAAATAGATGTGATTTCATTCTTTTATTGTACGATGATGGAAAAAGTAAAAAAAAAAAGGTCCCTTTTTCTCTGTATCAGTCTCTCGCTCTTGGCACCGTAGATGTCTATCCTTATCTGTCCTCCCTCTCCCTACTTTTGATGAAAAAATGTTGAACCTTTTTCTCTTGAGCAAGATGTTGTAAACTCTGTTATATCCCTGTCTGTATGCTTCACATGTTTATATCATACACATCTCTTGCTCTTTGGTCAAACGCAGTGAGCTCTGAGTTGAAGTCAACCCAGGACCAGCTCCGCTCACCTTTCCTAAATCTGAGACCAGCAGTACCGGTGTGTCTTGGGAAGCGGTGCGGTCCTGGTACCAAATCATTTTGGGCTGTTGGTGGAGAGCGCTGAACCAGAAGATGCACAATAGCTATGTCATGTTTGTTTGTGTGTATTTATTTCCGTTTTAGTCATAATTCAAAAGTCTCACTGTTGACTCTGACTATAAAGCACCTTTTAGTGGTTGAGACCAGCTGTTTAAAGACCTTGCCTGAGGATTTGCTAATTGCACCTTATGCACCGATTAAATCTGAAGACACAGTGCACTTAGAATAATATATGACATGCATTTACAAGTACTGATCCAGATGTGGTGGCAGCTTTGTTATCAATGGTTGACTAGTAATAGGTTAATAGTAATAGTATATGTTCAATCCCAGCTGCTCCACTTAAAATACTTCAAGCCATGCATGGTTTGTAAGCACCATATGAATCATTATAGTAAATGTTTCAACAGTGAACAGTTTTTAGTGGAAATAGATAAGCATAAAAGTTGTATAAAGGATAGGATAACTATAAAGTTTTAATAATCATTCTAATTCTATAAGAATAGAGAAGTTTACACCACAACTATAACATTAATGCAATGGGAAAAAATTGTTGGAATCTTTTTCAGAACAATATCATTCAGTTGCATGTGCCAGTCAAACAACTGTGATTAAGATGCTTTGCATGCATAGTATAACACTTTGGTCACCTAAATTAAAAGAATCTGATTATATTTTAATTGATGTACATCATTTTTGACATGCACACCATGCTGAAGTGATTAAGGTTAGGGTTCAGTACTTAATTGCCTCTTTAAGAGTCAGTAGCAGTAAAATCTTCCCTACATCCACACTGGATTGTGTCAGAATTATTAAACTTTAGTTGCGAACATTTATTCACAGTCTGCCCCGATTTACCCATGCATATCTACCCAGATTGTGTTTCCGATTTGCTTGTTTTGATACAGAAGCATCTCTGTTCCAGCGCTCTCCGTCCCCGCGCGCCTCCACAGAGCCTTTAGCAATCTGCATGTGTTATTTACAGATTCTTTTCCATTATAAAAAACAACAATGTTTGTAAAGAGCAGCACCTGATTGAATAAATGATGTTCTTGACTGTACAAAAATCCTGATATCTGCTTGTTTTATGGTGAGAAATCAATGCCACACTATTACGGTAGACTTTTCTTGGCAACAAGATTTTATTGTTCCCAGGGGAGTTCAAGCTATAATAAATCAACTGATTAATTACTATAAAAAAAAATTTAATAAAAAAAAAAACAGCCTACATGAAATCTACATCCACAAAGCTCTGCTGATTTCACCTCGTTAATACATCAAAGAATTGACTAATACATTATTCGGCCACCAATAAAAACAATGCATTGACCAAAAAATTCTTTATAATTCCAAAAATCCGCTAGGTCAGACTTCATGTAGGCTTGATGGTAACTGTCTGGCAGTTTGGCCACTACGTTATTAAGGAGCTATGAGCGAAAACAATGTTAAGGTGAGCTGCTGCCATCTGCTGAACCTGCTGTAAAAGGTGAATGTTACAAGACTTTACTCTCAATACATGAACCCATTGTCAGCTTTACACCAACATGATTCAAGAAAACCTCTCTTTGACAGGACTGAAGAATTTGGCGGCACAGAGTATCATCATGCTGTAACAGGTCTCTGCTTTTGGCTTCCGAAGTACAGTGAGCTCTAGTGTGCCAAAAACCTTTGTTGCTTTGTTTTACATACAGGTTTGTCCTCTCGTATTAATATAAGCAGAGCTAATGTCTAAGAAAAACTATCCTCGTGTATATTTGAGAGATTTGTTTTGCTCCAACAGTTAACGGAAATCAGTTTAAATAAGATGCTTTTAAGGTCAACATGAAATCGACTTTATTTACGTTTAGTGCAATCTTTCATCAAAATAACTTAAAACGTTGGGCAATAAGGAACAAATCCCTCATTTTTGTGAATTGGATTTCCTCTTAAACTTTCAAATACATCAGATTACATGAGTTAAATATCTTACGATTGCCTTTTCATGTTGACTTTAAATAGGACACATGACCTATTGTGTTTCTTCATTCAAGTACATTCAATCCTGTTTTGATCATCACTCTGATTATGATTATGATATTCCACACAATATGGATTCATTTACAAAACAGCATCAATTTAGGTCATTTGTTTTGCTGAGAATATTATAAAATGCTATAGTTTGCACAAACGGTTTCATATTTCAATGCTGTTATCACATTCATCAGAGGTCTGTGCTGGGAAAATTACAGAAATATCTCAGATTTTAGAGAAATATATAAAACCTCCATTAAACAATTTTTTTAATCCTTTGCCCAACTAAAAAAAAAAAAATATACAAGCAAAGGTGTGTGCCCACATCTAACCTCCTCAGAACCCATAATACTACTATAAGAGCGTTTGCTTTCAATTGACGCTGATTAAGTTGAATATTCTCTAAGGGAACGCGTATTCACGCGTGCAAGCAAACTTCTTTAACATGCTAGAGTGCCCCAAATGCGGTCAATTCCACTGGAATTTGTTCCCCGAGTGATTGCATCCACCCCGTCCCCAACCAGTCTGCGAGTTTCCCTTTGACTTGTAAACTCAAAGAAATAATGGGGGGAAACCAGTGCTCCGAGTAGATGCAGCGCTTGTGTGGTGGAGGGGGAAGGGGAACGTGGGCGCTCTGCGGCTCTCATTCGTCCTCGAAATTCTGATTGAGAAGGAAGTTTGCGGCCAGATTCTCATTCTTCTCACAGGCGAAGTACGCCTGGACCACCAGTGGTTCAGAAAATCCCAGAGCTTTTAACTGAGAGAAAGACAAACGGGCTCAATTATTTGCTTTCCATTTGTGTGACTTAAGTTTATTAGTTAACTAAAACCATTAAAAATAAGTTTTTTTGTTACTTGAAATAAAACAAACATCTACTGAAAAAAAACTAAAAATAATATATATATATTATATATATATATATATATATATATATATATATATATATATATATATATATATATATATATATATATATAGCAAACTTTAATTCCAGCTGGATGGTAATGAAACAAAAATATACCTGGAATAAAAAAAAAAAAAAATACCACTACCAGACAGTCAAAAGCAATAATTAATTAATTTTAGAAAGAATTCTCACCAAGGCTACACTTATTCGAACAAAAACACAGTAAAATTCTAAAAAATGTAAATAAATTTAAATGAAGTTTTCTATTATAATCAAGTATAAAATGTAATTTATTCCTGCGATCAAAGCTGAATTTTCAGAATCATTACTCCAGTCATCAGTGTCTATTAGAGTTTCCGCTAAAATATTAAGCAGCAAAACCTGTTTTCAACATTTTTAAACAGAAAATAGACAGATACAAGCTAATTCAAACTAACATGGGTACCCTAACAATCTCAAAATAACACTGGTGTGCTGTATCACAAACTAAGCTGGAAAAATGGGTGGAAGTTAATATTGAAGCTCTTAAGGTTATTTGGGGAACTTCATTAAACTCACCAAAAAGTAAACAAAACACTTTCAATATTGTACAAGGAAACCTGTCTGGTCAGATGGCATTCACTCACCCGATCGATGGCTTCTTTCTCTTGTTGCGTCACTGGGATGTAACTCTCAGATGCCGCTTCATCACGTATCGCACCCAGATCTGCAAACTCTCCGCCCTCACCTTCACCCTCACCCACTGGTGCATTCACCATCTGCATGAAGAGCTCCTGATGCTGGCTGATTTGCTGCGGTCAGCGTGTCAATGAAACAGGAGCACACTGTGAGTAAAAGTACAAACGGACTGTTGTGAGGCTTAGAGCTGGAGATGTTTGCTCACCTGCAGTAGTTCGGGGTTGTCCTGTCCCAGCTGCTGCAGGAAAGCCTGCAGTAAGGACGGGTTCTGCTGGATCACCTGCCTCATGCTCTGGAACTGCGGCTGAGAGCGCAGGAACTCCAGCGGATTCTCACCTAACACAACATCAAGCGCTCGGTCATCTCACCAGTCTGTCTTTATGCTAGGTATGGCAGTATACTGAATACAGTCAATATATTTCCTAATGACAGTAATATTCCAATGATTTGAATGGGTTTTTTAATTGACTAAAATGATTAAATGCCTATTAAAAGTAGATTAAATTACAACAGTAAAAAATGACATTCAATTTTGTCAGTTTGATTCCTTTCCATCAATTTATCATCTTTCAGCTCTCTAAATTGTTTCAAAAAGTTTCAGTGTAGAGTTTTTTCCTATCTTTCATGAAAGAAAAAAAAAACCATGCATACAAATTATTAAATATTATCTTTGGGCTAATATGTGTGAATGACTTTTCATTGTTTTTGATTGAAAATATACATCACCATTCAAAAGTATGGGGTTAGTAAGATTTTTTTTTTTTTTTTATTCAGTAAGGATGTACTAAATTGATGAAAAGTGACAGTACTGATGACATCTATAAATGATAGAAAAAAACATATCTTAAATGAATGTGCTTCTTTTTAACTTGAGATTGCATTAAATAATCCTAAAAAAAATAAACATTAAGCAGCAGAAATGTTTTCAACATTGGAATGATTTCTGAAGAATCATGTGAAATTGAAAACTGGAGTAATGTGCTGAAAATTCAGCTTTGATCACAGAAATAAATAAATCACTTTAAAATATATTCAGAAAACAGTTATTTTAAACTGTAATATAATTTTTCAATATTACCGTTTATTGTATTTCTAATCAAATAAATTCAACAGAAGAGACTTCTTTCCAACTCCAAACTTTTGAATGGTAGTGTAGATTGTTTAAAATCATTGTTCTGCTCATTTGAATAAACACCTTTGAAGCACATTTATCTCAAGCCCCATCTCACCTTCTGTGGGCTGTGTGTCTGTGGGGAGCTGAGCTGGAGCAGGTCTGGTTTCCTGCACTGGGACAGTAGGGATCCCCTAAGACAGGACGCAACAGTACATCAGACTCACAACCATGCATGGAGTGCTCTTAAAAAATGACTGGCATAATAAATGCATTTGGAAAGAAAGAGCATGAGAAGCATGTGTTTGTATGACAAGCACACTCACATTGAGCAGATACTCCACAGCGCGGTGAGGGTTGTTATAACTGGCCCTGAGTGCAGCCACCACTTTCTCTCTCTCATAGCCCATAGACATGATATTTGAGAGCATGGCGTCATACTCCTGACCTGTGACTGCAAAACACATGTGCATGAACGTCTGAGAGACAAAAAAACAACTGTTTCTTAATGCATGATTTTTGCATTACCTAGTGTTGAAGATGCAGCTTCCCCATCAGCCCTGAGACCTGTGTCACTGCAAATCAAACATTATGATTAATGATGTATTTATTGGAGCAGTCGGCACTGCTTTTACAGTACAAAAGCTCTGTGGCATACTTTTGGTATTGAGGGTCATTTTAAATCATATTAAGCAATGTATAATTTATTTATTTATTTTCAGATTGCCTCTGCTTGAGTCTCACCCGTCCGGGCTCTGTGCAGGCGAGATGGTTGCAGGAGGGTCATCTAAACACTCCTCCCTAGGGATGGGGATGGCTGCAGGGGCTGGAACAGGAGGAGGAGGAGAGGAAGAGGAAGGTGCAGGGACAGATTTGGGTGGTTCTGAGGGAGGAGCGGTCGGTCCTGGTGCTTTTGTCTGGACAGAAAAAATAAATATATAAAAATTTGGTCTAATCTTGTCAAATTCATTTTATTTCACATGACCAGTGGTTAAATCTCCCAATTCTGACCTTTGACACCATAACCACCACGAAGTTCTTCTCGTCGATGTTGTACTCTTTGATGGGCGTATCATCCTGCAGGATTTTCCCAGCGTAGATCAGCTTCTGTCCCGCAACAGGAAAACTTTCTTGGCCCTTCTCAGCCTCAATTTTCTCTTTTAATGCCTTCACCTGAGTCAAAACCATCATTACTATTATTAAAACTCAGTGGCGAGTGTTGACTTCTTATTAACCGGGTGTGCTGAGTGATAAGATTCCTTTAAAACTCCTACCCAGGGGACACTCCTCCAATAATAGACCATGCAAAATACAAAATAAATAAATATAATAATATCTTTAAAATACTTCCACGTAACGTTGCAAACAACAAACAAATCAGAAAAGGACTTTTTTAGCGACACAAGAATGCGGAAAATATACAGTTGCAGTGTTTACTGTCACATGTGTATTCCCAACACTTCATTAAGCTTTAAATCACATCCGAAAATGACAAGGCATCAACTCATAATCATGTTTATATTAATTAACCCATGAACTCTGGGCCTGGTTATGTTAAAGCTTATGTTAAAACCATACATTACATCATCAAAGGAAAAAACACATGGATTTTAAGCAACAAGACATGCTCTGCTAGCTTTTAAGCCTGTCTTTTTATAATACTGTTATAACTGATGTTACAATCTTTAAATATAATCTGAATCTACAAAATGTTCCTATAGTACACAAACCTGACGAACTAACTTTAAATTGCATTTATCTCTCCATCTATCCATCTATCTATCTATCTATCTATCTATCTATCTATCTATCTATCTATCGCCTGACACGCCCAGTGACTCATAAACGCCACTTAAATCGCTCGAAATATGCTGCTTTCGTGACTAGTTGTTCGCTCAGATTAAGGTTACTTCTACTTGTAGTTAACTTGTTTAATTGAGCGTGAGAAAGCGCGTGAATACCGTCTGCTCATCGTCGATGTTTATTTGAATGGTCTGCTGCTGCAGAGTCTTTAGTGTGATCTGCATTGCTGCTTTCCCCGCCTTTGTCTTCTCCTTTCTTCTCGATTCGGGCCCTTTCAGAACTTTTATATCCGAAGGAAATATTTTGACTTTGAAAGCGAGGGACCGGTTTACGCGTTTGCCGATGTAGTTCTCTAGCTAGCAGGCTAAACACGCGTCTGTCAGGTGCGCTGCGTCCGTTTCTTCGGTGGTGGGCGGCGGAGGAAGTAGTTCTCTGACACACCGCCATCACTCGGAAAGGAGGAGAACGACAGTTTGAATTCGTTTTTACCTTAGAGCAGTGGTTCCCAACCTTTTTCAACTCGCGGCCCACACAACCAACCAAACACATATGTTTGCACAGCCCACTGCAAAAAAATTAACTGACCCCGCTATTGTTGGGTTAATAACTTAGTACTCAGAAACTAGATTGTTAACTGTATTTACTGAATGAACTGGCAATGAACAGAAAATAACTCGGGCTGGCAACGGAAAAAGCAGATGCAGGCAGAGCTCGGCAGCGGGTAGACAGCGGAGCAAGCAGTCAGGAGGAAACATGTTGAAAGCCATTTATGCATGTTTGAATTTGTTGTTCTGTAGCATATGCAGCAAAAATATCTAAGATAAATTGGTGGTTTATTCTTAAACCAATCAGCGAGCTCGAATAGTGGAAGCATAGTTACAGTTTAATATTTATTTTTTGTTATTTTATTATATGAAATGATGTTATCATGTTATGACTTAGATATATATTAACAATATTATTATTTCTTTTAATAGTAATTGGCGGCCCACCTGCAATACCATTGCAGCCCACAGGTTGCACACCACTGCCTTGGAGAAAACATGGACATGGATAAAAAGACTAACCCAGCTGCAGTGATGTCTGTTAATCAGGAACAAAAGAAAAAAGAGGAAATCAATAGCCTTTGTAGATTCATTTGTAAGGATTCATATTTAATTTAGAATTTAGTGTTTGATTATTAAATTTCTGTCTGTTTCCTACAAATGAATATGACATTTATTATAATGGGTTTATGTGAGGATTGTTTTAAGTTCACTTAAATAAGCCTACTAAATGTTAAAATGTATAGCTCTAAATTACTCAATTATAATAAAATAAAATAATTTCATAGAGACATCAGTAGTGGTATCCGTGATACTCGCCCTCAGTCATAAAATAATAGCATTAAACAAATATTAAAAAGATACTATCTTAATGTTGTTTCTACATTAATTTGAAGATTGAATGTGAAATTATTGCAATATAAAAGTATATTACATTTTTTTAATTAACTGCGATTCATTTCAGAACAAAGTGCGATTAGTTGTTGTTTTTTTAATCGATTGACAGCACTAATTTATTTATATATTTATTTACATCTATCCATCTCAACACAACACAAAGAATTCACATTTTTTGGTATAAAATATCAAAATAAAGAACAGAATTATAATACAGAAGTTTTTTTAAAATAAATTAATAAATTAAAAAACTAAAATAAAGTTCAACATTTTACTTTTCAATGATCTATTACTCAGTAAACTCTTTTTGATCAATACACTAAAGACAGTCAATAAACATAAAATTCAATCATAATTAGCTTAAAACATGGTTTAGAATTACTGCTTTTGGTTTTGTGTATGTTTAGAGAGATTAGAGAGATTTAGCAAATAAATTAAGATTCACCATGAAAATGTATTATATATTAAATAGGCTACATTAAGTATATTTTTTTATTCAACGTATATACAACATCAAGTTATATCTTAACTACGTATTAAAAAACAATGTGATTAAATAAATCTTGTTAGACATACAAAGGAGAAATGGGTTTCCTAAAATGGGTTTGCGTTAGCTTTCAGTGAAAAAACTACATTATCCACAATGCACACGTATCAACGCACTTCCGGTCCAAGAGTTTGTAAACAATGAAAGGAGATATGGAGTCGTCAAGAGGTCTTACCTAAAAATACTCCTCTGTACAGGCCATAATAAGTGCATAATATATGTCCTGCATGCCGTGCACACCCGTAAGAATTAAATCAGTATAGGTTTTCAAGGATTCCGTCTTTTTAAAACAATCTTTTGTGTGTGTGTGAGAGAGAAAATCGGATCGCTGCTTGGCGAGGGGTTTGTTTTTCTACATACTAGACAGACATCATCAGACACAGCGGGCTGCAGAAAGGACGACCCCTAAACAGAACGGAAGCCTGACGAGTCTTTTAAAGGCCACCTAGACGTGTTTCGTCGTGTTTGTCGTGTCGTGCAGGGCCAGCTCGATGGGGAACTGTCTGTCTTCTCAAGGCACTGATGATCTGTCGCTGCTGAACGAGTCCGAGGGGGCGAGTCTGCCCGGAGAGCCTCCGCCGCCCTACCAGGTCCCACACACCGTTTAGAAGTAGTAATAGCAATAGCTAGCCGATGTCACTGTGTGATCTTGATCTAGAAAGGAACAGGACAAGTTCGCTGTAGGCAGGTTTTGAGAAATGCAGTTTGTCATTGATATGCATTTTTGGTATGTTGCATTGATTGTGATCTCTGACTGAGAAAATGTATACCATGATTGTTTTGGACATGCTGCTTAGGTACTACAATGGCATTCTAGGTTGTAAATATACCATATTAAGGTATAATAATAAGATGATGGCCAGATCATATTTTTGAAAGCCTGCTATACATTTTAAAGGAATGCTTCCTTGGATTGCAAAAATCTGTACTAATGTCTTTGCAAATACAAAAAAATGCAACATAATAATATAGTTATGTTCTTTATATAATTAATATGATATATGATAAAGATAACATATTATTAGGTTCTAAATTTAAAGAAATAAAAAAAATTCACTGCCATTTCCAAGTTAAAATGAGAGAGAAAAAGCTATTAGAAAAACTAATATTCAAAAAATCTATTAAAAAAATAATTTGATCTTCAAATGTTCTGTTGCAGAAAGTATATTCATCACATAAGAAATGGATATATCTACTAATGGCTGCAAATACAGGATAAAATCAGTGAAAAATTGGTAACACTTTAAAATAAGGAACACATGTTCACTGTTAACTAAGAGTTTTCCCTGAGCAAACTCCTAATTTGCTGCTTATTAGTAGTTAGTAATGTAGATGTTTAAGTTTGTGTATCGTTAAGGGATCTAAAATATGGTTGTGAATAATAGAGCTTTAATATATGTTTTATAAGTATTAGTAAACTGCCAATATGCTAGTAATATGCATGCTAATAAAATGGTTCTTCTATAGCATCACAGTGAAAACCCACTTTTGGACTCTTAAAAATAAAGGTTCCAAAAGTGGGTTTTCACCATGATGCTATAGAAGAACCATTTTTGGTTCAACCTCTCAGTGAACAATTCTTGAAAGAACCATTTTATCTTAGTGTGATTTTAATCCAAAGAATTTTTTGTAAAATGGAAAGATTCCTTTATTTTTAGGGTTGTATTAATTATGTGCAATTGAATGCTACCCAGGAGCGGGTGCAGGTGCCTGTGTACTATCCCACGCCCAGTCAGACGCGGCTGGCCTCTCAGCTGACGGAGGAGGAGCAGGTCCGTATCGCTCAGCGCATCGGCCTCATCCAGCACCTGCCCCGTGGGATCTTCGACCCGGGCTCAGAGCCGTCTGACAAGAAGATCAAAGAGTGCGTGATACCCAGAAAACATTTCTAATTCTAATTAGTTGGTTGCATGTAAAAATGTTTGCCCTCTGCCCACAGGTGTGTGATCTGCATGATGGACTTTGAGTACGGCGACCCGATCCGGTTCCTGCCCTGCATGCACATCTATCACATGGACTGCATTGACACCTGGCTTATGCGCTCCTTCACTTGCCCTTCCTGTATGGAGCCCGTCGACGCAGCGCTGCTGTCTTCCTACGAGACGAACTGAGAGTGCCTGCGCATACCGAGAGATGTGCCAATGAGTCTGCCAAGAGCCCCGAAATGCTCGGGACAGTAGATTGAACAATTGAAGGTGGCGTTAGTGTGTGTGTGTGTGTGTGTGTGTGTGTGTGTGTGTGTGTTCAGAGAGTGTAAACAGTTCCAATGTTAAACTTAAAAGGCCTCAGAGGAATGTTTAAAATCTCTCACTTGCATGTCAAAGCTCTTTTCAGTCACATATACATGTTATTGATGAAGATGTGAAGTTTGGCAAGGTGGAAAACCCACTGAAGCATCTCTAATGAAGATAGAGCCAATTTATATTAGGGTTGAATTAATTATAAACATTTCTTTTTTTTGTTCTAACCAAATTCATGAAATGTGCAATATATGCGAGAGGGACTCGTGTCCTTCTGATTTGATATGAGACCCGCCCACCGCCAAACTTCCGCCAATGAGAATTTGAGGAGTCCAGTGGGCGGAGTTTCATTTCTGCAGGCTGTGAATGTGCCGATTATGGCTCACAATTAGAATACTGAAAAACCTTTATTACATGAGAGAACCTAATTTATGAGAAGACATGCCGTGATAATATTTTACTTGCAATCTCGTGATGCACTAACTGGTGTATGAGGTGGTAGTTTTACATAGTCTTTCTATAATTTTCTCCCGTCTAGTGATTTAGTGTTTGACTCTTGAGTTTTGCCTCGTTAGCTGCTGTTTTCAGGGTTCTGGGATGTAAGATGCCTTTTTAGACTGGTTTTGGATCATCTTTTTCCTAAATGGTTGTTTTCGGTGTTACATGTTGGATCCTGTGTGTCCCCAGTTAGCTTTGACTTGACCTTGCCTTGTCTATTTGGAATTGGATAGAACAGTCTTTAGTAGTTTTCTTTCTTTATTTGTCAAGAGAATGATATTGATACAATCACTAAACTTTGTGCACCTTCAAATGTTGCAGACTTAAAGTCAGCCTTTACAGTGAAAGCTTTAAAGTTGTTCCTTGTTTTCCTGATCAATGCAAACTTTTTTTTTTACTTAGAAAAAAAACATTTACAATTAAAAAAAGGAGCATATGCTTCAATCAGTTTTGATACTGTTCGTAATGTCTTCGAGTCTTTTCTGTAAGTCAGCTTAATATATGATCTTGTTCCTGTCACTGAACTGCTTGTGCAACAAGGAAGATTTTCACATTTGTTGTTTTGTTTGCTCAGTTATTGTGCTGGATTAATGATGTTAATTGGACTGAACTGTGTTAGGAGCTCCATGTATAGCCTGAAACCATACTCATAAAATATTTCATCCTGCTCTAGCTTTCCTCTGTATCTCTGTACTGAATCATTGTGACTTAAATTGTGATTGAATACCAAGAACAGTGTCTGAAAATTTTAAAATCAACCTGTTGTCGCTCTTAGATATCATACTGGATGAATTACTTAATTTTCTATTGATGATTCAGAATTTAAATGTAGCTCTAGCACAACACAAACGTGAAAATAAATGTAATAAATCTGTGAAGTACAATCATCACAACATTTTATTTTGTTTCAAAATAAAACCAAATTCATTTCTAAAAACTATTTGCTTGTTGGTGCAATAGAAATGTCAACAAAAACATTAGCAGACATAGTATTCAAATGATGGATTTGTTTATGTGCAGTAACGGCACAAGAATAGTATTATAATACAATAAAGGTTGCCAAATTCTTCCATATCTACAAGTTTTGTGTGATTCTGTCTTCAAAATACACAAATTAACTCACCCAACATGTGATATAATTAGAATATTAGTGTACTTACACTTCCAACCAATAAAAAATAAAATCTGAGCAAGCACTTTTGGAATATTCTCCTTCAATTAAAGTAGTTGGTACAGTCCGGCTGAGTCATCAGTGTAACCAACTTCCGTTCGCAACTGGTCACCCTACACGGGCCATTTTGGATCTTACTTCTGTTCATTTAAGGGCGCTGTTTCTGCCGTTGCGGAGCCAAAATGGCGGAGTGTGCAGCTGCCGTTCTGCTGTATTCCAACTGACTTGAGCAAAAGATGGCAGCTTCAGTGGAAGACGAGTTTGAAGATGCTCCTGATGTAGAGCCGTTAGAGCCGACATTAAAGAATATTATAGAGCAGAAATCACTCAAATGGATATTTGTCGGTGGTAAAGGTGGCGTGGGCAAGACAACGTGCAGGTGGGTGAATGAACGACGGTGTTTTACAGCTGAGAGGCTGTTAGCTGTCAGTGCTGCTTTAGCAACACAACACTGATTAGCCATTCTTACTTATTAAAACGCAGGCTAAAATCACTCTCAAACTCAACAATGTGTCCCTTAAAATCTATGTTTAAAAACGAACACCTGTTAAAACAATACTCTAAATATAACCTGCCAGCAAACCTTACATGAGTCGAAATGGTCGTTTCATAAAAAAACCAACGTGTGGGTAGTTTTTATAAACGCTTTCTTTGTGAATTATAATAATTTATAATTAATTACTTATTTATTAAAATGTTACAGAAAGATATTACATGAAAGCGGGGGATATTAAATAATAATAAAATAAAAAAAGCCAATATTTAAGGTTTGTCTTGAACATAAGATAATATAATGTCATTCACTGATTGCTGGTTTCTTCTCTGGATGTAAATTATTCTGTCTAGACTAAGTGTTGTTTATTTTCTGTCTTGTTGTGTTGCAGCTGCAGTCTGGCAGTTCAGTTGGCAGCGGTGCGAGAGAGCGTCCTCATCATATCCACAGATCCAGCACACAACATCTCGGATGCCTTCGACCAGAAGTTCTCCAAAGTGCCCACCAAAGTTAAGGGCTACGACAACCTGTTTGCCATGGTACGCTATCAACGACACGCACAATGTTTGCACTACATGCGGTGTTTACACTAAAAACAGTGCCACGACGTTCACCTACTCAATCCATGAACACTGCCATAAAAGCAGATCTATTAAACTGCATCATTTAGATTATTTATACAGAATCTATAAACATCTGTCAATGAAATAATTGTAAATATGTTGTGATACTATTGAGTATTTCACCCAGCTTTGCATGTCATAAATCTCTGTTTATCTCTGTCAATTTAAAATTTAAACGCATGGGACTTGCTTGGACTGTGTGCGATTCACTTCAGGAACTTGTGCTGTTCTTGCCAGAAATATAAATTGCATCCTTTTCCGTTGTGACAGTGAAGATATGCAAAAATTAAACTGAAAGATGAAACTAGAAAACGCAAAGTATTATCATCTGTTTTATTATTTATGGTTACTATTGTTTGAGATTTAGTTCAATATACCAGTGTTAAATTTAGCTTATTATAAGCACGTTTAGATTTTTTCATTTAGATGAAATCCATGAGATAAGACCGTTCTCCGTCGTCGTGTCTGTCTGTAGGAGATCGACCCCAGTCTGGGTGTGGCAGAGCTGCCCGATGAGTTCTTCGAGGAGGACAACATGCTCAGTATGGGGAAGAAGATGATGCAGGAAGCCATGAGCGCTTTTCCCGGCATCGACGAGGCCATGAGCTACGCAGAGGTCATGAGGTCAGACTCAGACAGCTTCACGCACTGTACATGTTGCACTGTAATAGGCTCCTAATGCAATAGTTCTTTCTAAGCTACATAGTTTTGTCAAGCTCTTGTCATGGGGGTGTTTAGATGAGGTTTCAGCCTTCATTAGCATTTCAAACACTTCTTCAATAAAGAGTTGCTAGCTGAGAATGTAACAAAAGAGCTCCAAAATGAATCGCAGCATTATGAACATCACTTCAAAGCAAAAAAAAAATCTGGAAAGAGACAAAGATAAAAGTGTGCACTTATTGTCTTTCATAAGGGAATGAAGTTGTGTGATTGAAAAAAAAAAAATCTACAGTATTAAATTGACCTTTTAATGCAGTAATACTGTCCACATCTAGATGGCGAACCACCAACAATCATTATTACAACACATTCAAAAGTCATTTTGAAGCCTTTAAAAAAATATATATATGTAGCATATTTATGTTTTATATACATGTACACACACAGGCACTGGATTTTTTTTTTTTTTTTATGAAATATGTCTTGTATGTTTATCAAGGCTGCATTTATTTGATAAAAAATAGTAGTATTGTGAGATTGCTTTTATTTAAAATAACTGCTTATTATTTTATATCTTTATCGTCCTGTGATATCAAAGCCTTGGTGAGCATAAGAGACTTCTTTCAAAATTATAAATCTTAATTACTTCAAACCTTTGACCGCCAGTGTCAAAAATAAATATAAATAAAAAATGTAATAGAAAAATAATTCATATAAAATGTATTAATTACTTTATTAGTAATAAAATAATTTCTTTATCTATCTCATTCCCATCTCGGTCTCTTTTTTTTTTTTTTTTCTAGGTTAGTGAAAGGCATGAATTTTTCGGTGGTGGTGTTTGACACGGCCCCGACAGGACACACACTGCGTCTGCTCAACTTCCCCACCATCGTGGAGAGAGGACTGGGCCGCCTCATGCAGATCAAGAACCAGATCAGCCCCTTCATCTCACAGGTATCAGCACTGCATTCTGGGAATTGCAGTGTTTGTACCATAGTGTACTGTAGAGAAATGTATGATACAGCAGGGAAAATAAGTATTTGACACATCAGCATTTTTATCAGTAAGGGGATTTCTAAGTGGGCTATTGACAAAATTTCCACCAGATGTAGCCATCAAGCCAAATATTGAATTCATACAAAGAAATCAGAACATGTAAGTTTACAAGTTGAATCATAATAAATAAAGTGAAACGACACAGGGAATAAGTATTGAACACACTTTATTTAGTACTTTGTAGAACAGCATCTAGACGCCTCTTGTATGGAGAGACCAGTCGTCTGCATTGCTCAGGAGTGATTCTGGCCCTTTATTCCACACAAATGGTCTTTAAATCTTGAAGTTTCCTTGGGCCTCTTTTATGAACTTTGACCTTCAGCTCTCTCCATAGATTTTCTGTGGGATTTCGGTCAGGTGATTGACTGGGCCATTCAAGCAACTTGATTTTCTTTCTTTGAAACCACTTCATCGTTTTCTTGGCCTTGTGTTTGGGATCATTGTCTTGCTGATATGTCCACCCTCTTTTCATTTTCAGCTTTCTGGTAGATGGCAGCAGATTTTTATCCAGAATGTCCCAGTACATTTCTCCATTCATCCTGTCTTCAATAATATGAGGTCTGCCAGTACCCCTTGCTGAAAAGCAGCCCCAAACTTAACTGTTGGTATGGTGTTCTTGGGGTGGTGGGCAGTGCCATTTCTTCTCCAAACATGGCAGAAGTGTAGAATGACTGCCAAAAAGTTCAATTTCGCTTTCATCTGACCATACTATAGTCTCACAATAATCCACAGGCTTCTCCTAATGCTCTTTCGCAAACTTTAACCGAGCCTCAACATGCTTTTTGTTCAGCAGTGGAGTCTTGCGTGGTGAGTGTGCATGGATGCCATGGCGGTTCAGTGCATTGCTTCTAGTTTTCTTTGAAACAACAGTACCTGCTGATGCAAGGTCTTCCTGAAGTTCTGCCCGAGGGGTTCTTGGCTCTTGCAGAACTCTCCTGATTATTCTTTGAACTCCTCGGACAGGGATCTTACGTGGAGCACCTGATCGTGGCCGGTTTATGGTCAACTGATGCTCTTTCCATTTCCAGATAACGGCCCCCACGGTGCTCACAGGAACATTCAGCATTCTGGAAATGCGCCTATAACCATTCCCATCAAAATGCTTTTCAACGATAAGATTACGAAGATCTTGAGAGTTCTTTGTTTTTACCCATCATGAAGTCTTTCCTGGGTAATGAGAAGCCTTTATAAGCCATCAATTAGGACTAAAGCAGCTGATATGAATTAGTACTGATATGGGGCAGGGTTTCTCTCTCAATACTGACAGATTTCAGGTGATCTTCTGGCTTTCTATGTCATTTTGCACCTTATCTTCATGTGTTCAATACTTATTCCCTGTGTCATTTCACTTTATTTATTATGACTCAACTTGTAAACTTAAATGTTCTGATGTCTTTGTATGAATTCAATATTTGGCTACATTTGGTAGAAATTTTGTCAATAGCCCACTTAGAAATCCCCTCACTGATAAATATGCTGATGTCAAATACTTATTTAAAAAGAACTCTATTTCTCCTACAATTGAACGGAGTTAAATATCAGGTTTAAGTGTAGTTCTGTCAAACCATTGCAGATGTGTAACATGTTGGGCCTGGGAGACATGAATGCAGATCAGCTGGCGTCTAAACTGGAGGAGACGCTTCCCGTCATCCGCTCAGTCAGCGAGCAGTTTAAGGACCCGGTGAGTGTCACGCCTCAGTGGTCCCCGTTAATGCCTGATCAGAAAGATAAAAAAAAATGTTGATTCCTAAATGTTGTGTCCTGTTTGGCATACAGGAGCAGACGACATTTATCTGCGTGTGCATCGCAGAGTTCCTGTCTCTGTATGAGACGGAGCGTTTGATTCAGGAGCTGGCCAAGTGTCGCATCGACACACACAACATTATCGTCAACCAGCTGGTTTTCCCAGACAGCGAGCGGCGGCCCTGCAAGATGTGTGAAGCCCGACACAAGATTCAGTCCAAGTACCTGGACCAGGTGTGTGTGTGTGTGTGTGTGTGATGAGTTATGACAAATGACATTTATACTGTAACAGGATTTCTGTTCTCATCGAATGGAAAGCTTCTATACTGTGCCACTTTTGACTCAGTATCTTTATGATAAAACATAAACTAGAGGATCAAATAACATTCAGATCTAAACAAAGCCATAATTTATTCAGTTACTGTTTACTGCACCTTCGGGAATTTAAAAATCTAATCTCGTTTCTTCAATATTTCTCTTTATTATTTTTCCTACTTTACCTTTTCTTTTTCCTCTGCTTTTTGCTCTTTTTCTGTTCTTTCCTTTTCCTTTCCATCTTCTTTTTTTTCTTTCTGCTCTTTTTTTTTTTCTTTTCTTTTCCCTACTTTGTTACTTATCTAATCTTTTTTTTCTTCACACTTTTTCCTTTGTACTTTTACTTTACTTATTTTAATTATTTTCCCTTTCCTTCCCCACTTCATTTCACATTCCTTTGTTTTTCCTCAATATTTGTTTTCTTCTTCCTTTTTTCCTGTATCTTAATTTTTCTTCCTCCTGTTTACTTTTTCTCTTCCCATTTGTTCTTCCTTTCATTTCCCACTTAATTTTCTTTTGTTTCTCCGTAATACTTAATGCATTTCCTTTTCTCTTCCTCTACCTTTTCCTTTCTTTCTTTGTATTTTTTTCCCTTTCCCCTTCTTTTCACATTTTTCTTGTCTTTTCCCTTCCCTCCTTTCTCTCTCCCTCTCTCGTTCTCTCTCAGATGGAGGATTTATATGAAGATTTCCACATAGTAAAGTTGCCTCTGCTGCCTCACGAGGTTCGAGGAGCGGACAAAGTCAATACTTTCTCCAAGCAGCTGCTGGAGCCCTACAGCCTGCCCAAGAAGTGACTGAAATGATTTCCACAGAACAAACACAACCATTGCATCCCTCTGGTCTTCACATCTCCACACACACACACACACACACAAACACACACACACACACCCCCCCCCCTTCATTTCCCCCCTCACTTTCTCTTCACACTCTCTGGTTTTCTGGTCAAGTCATAATTGATGCCGCCATGATGCTCCAATTATCCGTTATGAATGTAGGAATGTATGAATGCAGGAATGTACATCTGGACTCTGATTCGGTGGTTGAACCGGAGTAGTATCAGTGTAGATGTCTGTCTCTAGTTCAGTTCCGATTCACCTGGCGCATCTGATTTAGGATCAGTCAATTATACCTTAAACTTTGTTTCAGGTTCTGATCAATATCAATAGACTTTACTTTGGTTCCTGAACTAGTCAGTATCGTTGTTAATTGAGAGGGTCCAAACTTGGGAAGATGATTCATTTAGATGATGCAGTTAAAGCGCTAGTTCACCCCCCCCCCCCCCCCCCCACAGTCATTTTTACTCTCTTACGTTATTCCAAACCCTAGATTTCTAATGCAATGCACAATTCTCTTTTTGCGTTTCATGCACAAATTATATACTGCATACAAGCTTATAACAACAAGGGTGAGTAAATGACTACATTTTCATTTTTGGGTGAACTATCCCTTTAAACTCGCATTTAGCATTTAATCGACTTCTAGTTGCAGTGAACCAAACTGTAATTACTTTGTATAAACATTGTGATTCAATTTATCTAATTTAAGTTTTGCAGTTAAAGTGATTGTATTTATATAGACTTGTAATGACTTAAGATAATTTCCATTCAGATCTTTTATTTGAGAGCTGTCTTGTTCTTCCTCTCGCTTCTGTTCTTCTTATCATTTGGCAGTAATGTCTGCTTGTGTCAAAACACAGGAACACACACACCCTACAAGGAGATAAGAAGCTTGTTTAAACCCGCCACAAAAACACTGCAGCCTATCAGCTGAGACTACTATTACACAATACTATACTGCGCTGGTGAAGTGTTTTCTTGTGATTTCACAGCATGAAGCAGTGGGCTCCTTAGTTCATGAAAACCAGGGACAAGAACTCACAAACCTGACAGTGTATCAGACCGAAAGATTTGAATCTTTGATCAGTTATTAATCAGTTTTGCTACGTTTCTTCGTCCTCTTTTATCTGGTTTCTGCCTTTCCAAATCTGGCTTCTTTTTGTAGAAGCACACCAAGTTTCAAAGCAAATAAAATGCTATCCTCCATCTACTGCAGCAGGTGTTTCTGTTCAGTTATTTATGTGAATAGAAATATTTTGGGTGTCTACTAAGGCTAAAATATTTAACATCACATCTAAACAACATTTTGAGTTTAGGATCACTTTTTTATTATTATTATTTTACGTTCAGAAGTCTAGATTCAGTAAGATTTTAAATGTTTTTGAAAGAAGACCTTTATGTTGTTTCTCATGTCTTGTGACCTCAGATTGAATACAGTAAAAACAGTAATATTGTAAAATGTTACAATTTAAAATTACTGTTTTCCATTATAATATATTTTAAAATGTAATCTTCCAGAAATTCTAATATGCTGATTTGCCCCCCATGCTATCTCCAGCTTAAACCTGTCTTCTGTAATTAATTTCTTAATAACTAGTTATTGCCCCTCTCTCGTGTAGTATGGATATATATAATGCACATTTTTATTTATACAGTAACAGTACATAATGCACAAATCTGTACATAAATCTTCTGTTCCTTGATGCAATCATTTGATTTAAGATTTTAAATATCTTTAACACACTTTTGATCAATTCGACGTGTTCTTGCTGAATAGAGTATGAATTTATTTTAAGATAAATCAATAATTTAAAATATTCCTGACCCCAAACTTTTGTCTGATTTTTAAACGAATGGGCGAACGAATTTAAAATGAGAATTCATGCTCTTGGAAACCAATCTAAATGTCTTTTTTTCCTTTAAGAATAAAAGGAAAGGTTTTCAAAATATAAGCCTTTTTCAGTACAGTAAAAGCAAATCACTATAGTAGCTCACAAGCCATACAGTTGTGTTTGTCTTGAACAAACTGAACGCTTAAGCTGTTTCTGTTTAGTTTTGTGTTTCTTCTCCAATGTCAAATACAAATAACATCAATTTTGTTTCTTAAATCCATTGTACAGATTCAAAAGACATGAAATGCACATTAACAGTACTTTCTGCTAGTTTAATGTGGAGACTGACAGACTGGGGCCAGTTGCTAGTCACCACGTTAGTGTCTTAAGAACTACTTTGACTTACTAACAGTTAACCAAGTGGTTATCAGTCTTACTTTTCAGATTAGACCAATCTAAGTTTTTATTTAATGGACTTAAAAAAACATTATGACCAGTCTTGCAAAAATAAATAAATAAAGAAGTTAGAAGTTTTAAGACTTTTATAGTCTAAGCAGTTTAAGCAACCGACCAGTCTTTGACTTTTATTATGTTTGTGCACTCTTACCTTATTTTTAATCCCACTTTAAGAATGACTCATTTCACACTTTTAGAAACAAAGTTTTTTTTGTTTTATAAAGAACTTTTAGCATAAAACATTTTCAAAGCACAATGTTCCTTAAAGTAAAAACAAAACAAAAAACAAATGTAAGAACTGTTCCCTGAAAGCTTCTTTGGAGAACCCAAAATGGTTCAATTGCATCGCTACCAAATCGCCCTTTTGGAACCTTTAAATCAGACTGAAAACTGATTAAAAATGCACTGTCTCTTTGGATAAAAGCGTCTCCCAAATGCACAATTGTAAGTGTAACCGTTTAATCTGGGGGATGTTTTTCAGTAAAACTGCCCTTTCAGTACTAAACCCTCAAGAGTTCAGTCTGGAGGCACGTGTTGGCACGTCTTCTGTACTTTGCAGAGATTCAGAGTCTACCTGGACAAACAAGACCCACACGGAGCCGGAACAATGCCTTTATGACACAGGTATTCCGAAGATTAAAGAGAAAACATGCGGACTATCTGTTCCTATTTGTGATGTTGTTAACGTGTTGCATAAATTCAGAAGGATCGCTGACCTGCTTTATGGTCAGACGAATCTATATTCAGCATGACTGCATCAGTGTTTAACTTGTTGAGCCTGTGTGATACGCCCGAATATCGCTCTCCATCCGTCAGGTCTCTGAGGCGCAGTGGGAGTCTGCAGTAACGAGCACGGCTCGGATTTGTCCTGCGGCTCCCGGGCCGCTCCACGCACCGCTGGCCCAACGCCATGGACATTTACAACATCAAAGAGCGCGGTGTAACTGATGTCTTTATGCAGTAGCAACACCCAAGAATATAGGGGGAGACGACCGGGGCTAGTTGTCACACTTTCAGTGCAGTGAATATCGAGTAGATATATTTTTGAAGTTAATTTTGTTTAGCCAATTTAGGCTAATTGTCTTTGCTAGAACATGTTATTGATAATTTCCTCAAATATTACATTGAAAAACTTTAATTTGGCGTGAAACCTCACAATAAAAGTGCTGCATAAATCTAGTTTTTTTTTCTTTTTCTTTTTTTTAAATAGGCTACTTACGTTTGAGATATGAAATAAAGCTGCAATAGTTAGCTTCCACAAATACTTATTGAAAATATTTTAGAGGCTGAAATTTTTTAATTAGTAAAATTACTAGAACAGTTAGGCCTAATAAAGCTGCAAACATTGGTTTGGTCTGTTGTAATAAATTTGATAAAATTACAACAACAAAAAATATGAGAACTTTTGACATTGAAAATTACCCTTATTTATAACCTTTGACTTGTTACCATATGTATAATAATCAATAATATATTGATTATTAATAATGACATTATCATTTTGAGGGCATAGTTTAAGAACAAATGTAAAACAGTTTAAAGAGTAAATACATTTGTGCAATTGAGCTTCACTGTTACTGAGTCAAAGCCCCTGTGATGCACATTCACACATACAGTTACATTTTTCTCAGCTGAGTTTTTGCAGAGATGAGATGACTGTGTTTCGATCTGGACGAGTCTAGGAGGATACAGAGATGATGTCCTTTCTTAAACTTCTCATGAAGGAGGTGCGTTTGACCCTCAAGCTTCTGGCAGAACATGAACGACAGAAACACACACATGACATGCATCTCCTCTGGGACGTCTGGTGAAAAGGTTAGAACACTTGTAGTTACATTTAATAATTGGGTTGACGTAAAGTTTATTGAATAAAGTCATTTATTGCAAAAACAATACTAAGGGAACAGTATTGAAAAACAAGTATGTTGTTAATTGAATAACAGACTATGGCAGAAATGCTTCTAAAGTTGTTTCTTGTGGGTTAATTGTTTAGAGCAGATGAAATCTCATGGAAAAATAAACACCTGTGCCATCTTATTTCTGTTTCTGTTACATCATCAAGTTGTTCTGAGGTGTTGGATATGCTAAGGAATTTGGATACATCAGGAAGATAACTTAAAAAGCAGTATCTTTACTGACTGTCC
The DNA here is from genome assembly GCF_963082965.1 of Carassius carassius. Classification (NCBI taxonomy): domain Eukaryota; kingdom Metazoa; phylum Chordata; class Actinopteri; order Cypriniformes; family Cyprinidae; genus Carassius; species Carassius carassius. The sequence continues at coordinate 35,309,096 of NC_081760.1, forward strand.
CATCATTTGAAGTCTCTGTATTCTCAGAGAATTCAGAAAGAAAGCAGATGCTGGCAGACTTACAGTGGCTGCCCTCTAATAGTCAAACTCAATGTCAGTGTATAGGTTTGGGGTCAGATGTCACAGGGTCAGGAAGTAAGGTCAAATAGTGACTATTTACACCAGGAATTTTCCCCCACATTGAGCAACATGATGGTGTTATATCATTTTATATTAATAGACCTGCAATCAGAAAGTGTGGATGCTCTTGTCTGAAAATTATTTGACATTTTTAAACTGTATTTTTAGATTCTTCTGAAAATGAATAAAGTAACCATTTGACAGAACATTTGAAAATCAGCACTGAAATCAAAATATTTTTTCTAGTTTCTTGAAAATAAATAGAGTTCATTTATAAATAAAATAGCAACGTGTCATACAAATTCTCATTTGAATACACACACACACATATAAACAATCATTTAAAGAATAAATATGACACAGGCAATGTTCATATGAATATGAATAAAAGCTCAGATGATAAATGGGTTTGACAGTGATCCAAACTGTAATGATGGAAATGATCCTCATGTGGGCAGTATTGCAGCATTCTAAGATTTCTGGTGCTGTTAGATCCATAAGTGCAATATAAATGAAGAAACAACATTCAGCAAATAAAGCTATGCTGTTATTCTTCATATTGAATGTTGCTTCTTTTTGCTCTTCTCATTTGTAAGTTGCTTTGGAATAAAGCATCGGCTAATATAATTTAATAAAACTATTTCAGTTTTCCAGCTTTTAATGATTCCACAAGAGGATTTACTGACACAGAAGTTTTATGACCTCATTATCAAGTTAATTAATCATTGTTATTAAAGTTGAACAGCTGTTCTTTATTACAATGTCATGTTGTTCTGTCATCAAGTCCACAATGAATAACATGTTGCAAGCAATCCTCGGAAATTAGATCTCATTTTTGCTCTTCCCACCGAATTTGGGAGGAGGACAAACACTGCAGCGATGACCCGGAGGATGAAGATGATGAACACACTGATCAAAAACTGAAATGAAAGGGAAAAAAGAACAGACAAATTAAAACAAGCAATACATTAAGCTTTTTAGATTAAGAAATTTGAGAATAGTCTGAGATTCACAACTTTTATAAATATATATTTGACATATATTTGAGCATCGAGCTTTTTTTTTCTTCAAAGTACCACAAAAGCTGATCAAGCCCATCAATGACAAACATCGTACGTTATATTAAAGCAAGTTCTGTCATCATTTACTCACCCTCAAGTTGTTCCAAACTTTTATGAGTTTCTTTCTTCTAAAGAAATATTTTGAAGAATGTTGGCAGTAGCCTGTACACTGTAACTTTAGTACAGACAGAAAGACAAATTCACATCAGTTGGACGCTTTCTGTAGATCAGCAGCGGTATCAAGCAGTTCCAGAGCGGAGAAGTGATTCTGGCATAGAGGTGTATGTTTTGGCACCTCTTAAATGTTTTCTCCACATCCACCCTTAAAGAATGTGGTCGTGCTTTTATTTTGATTCTCTGCATGCCCCACCTACAGCACACAAGATTCTTCTAGAGGTGCTAAAAGCTCACATCCTCACAAGCGTACAAGATTAATGCAAAAAGGAAAATTATGTATCATGCACAAAGACCACAAACAAATGTCTTAGAGTAAGAGCAGGCAGGTCAACAAAAAATGCAGATACACATATAAAAAAAAGTGATTTTTAAAAGCGATTTTTAGTGTTCAAACTTTTGACTGGTAGTATGTACACACACACACACACACACACACACACACAAAATTTACACATTATATAAATACTCCTTTAGTGTCCACAGGGAAGCAAATTTATTGCATTCAAAGCAAATGGCAAGAACAATATAATCTGACTTAAGTACATACTTTGAAACAAGTAACAAAATCATATGGACCGGATATTTCTAGAGCAGTCCTAAAATGTTTTATCACCTATATTGTAAAGTAAAACATGATCTTGCATCCATTAAAATAATCAAAGCTACTTCACAATGACAGCCAGATGCATTTTATCTGAACATGTTGTAAACAGGCACTGGAGTAATTTGAAACTTTCCTAAAAAGCTGAGATTTTTGGCATGTGAATTTCTGAGTCCTGCAGTTTCATGCAGTATTTTCCCGGCTGGGTTAGTTCTCATCATGATATCACAGTTCAGTGTATTGGCAGCCTCACATCTCATTGAGATAAACCCATCCCATTTCAATTAATCCCTGAGGGGCCTGTTTATGTAACTGATGTAAAGCATAAGGTGCTTATGCCATATTCTTACTGTTTTGTTGGCATTTCATATTATATATTGGCAGTACACCTGTGAAAGAGTCTCTCTTCAGGTGTACGTGTGTGTAAGAGAGAGAGAGGGAGTGAGTGAGTGCATGTGTGTGAATGTTTGCCTTCAAGTATGAGTGTTTGTTGAGAGATGATCATTAACATCCACAGCTGCTCTGTCCATCAGGGGGCGTGTCTTGCAGACTCGGGCCTTTGTGATTGATTAACATGCTCGGGTCTCCATCCAAACTCTCGTTCATTTTGTCACAGATGATGTCAACCAGCCGCTCAAACACCTGCTTGACGTTAATGTTGTCTTTTGCACTGGCCTCAAAAAACTGGAAGCCTGCAAAAAGATGGCAGAGAAAGAGGGAAAAAGAGGAGAAGATATAAAGTTTCATACACACACACACACACACACACACACACACAAACAATAAGTATGAAATGCGACAAAAATGTTATTTAAATAAAATAAGTTCATTTACTAATCCCAAGCTATTTTTTTTACAAGCAGAATAAACATCATTCACATATAATAAAGGGTCATTCAGGATCATTAAAAAAAAACTGCAAATACTGACTGGCCACTATATGAATAATGTATTCTGCTAGTAATTACATTTTAATCCGTTTTTCTATTTGGCCAATAAGTGGGACTTTTATTTTGACAGACACAAAAAGGCACCTATTCTCTTCATTAGTTTACTGCAGGGATCCTCAAATCTGGCCCATGAGATCCCCTTTCCAGCAGAGTTTAGCTGTAACCTTGATCAAACACACCTGAGCATGCTAATCAATGTCTTCAGGATCCTTAGAAAATCACAGGTAGGTGAGTTTGATCAGGGTTGGAGCTAAACACTGTAGTGCATTGGCCCTCCAGGGTAAGATTTGAGGAACCCGATTTACTTTACTAGCCTTTGTTATATAGAAATGCTATAATTCTATTTCATATACAGCCAGTTATACACTTTCATATCATTTAAACAAGTCTCTGAATATCAAATAAACATTTAAACCCATGAACAAATGTTGGTGAATCCAGTTGTTAGACCCACTTCTTGTGATACAAAAATATTATTTCTGTGTGAAGTTAAGTTTGTTTAAAATAAGTATAAAGTAATCTGTTTATTTAACAAATTTGTAAACTTTTTTTAAAGGTTTTTTTAATCAAATTATTTTTTAAAATGGATTTATCTAAAAAAAAATATTTAAAATATAATTATCATTTAATTACAGAAATTGTTATGAATACTATCTTTAAATTAAATATTGTTATTATAATGTTTTTAAAGAAGTCTCTTCTGCTCATCAAGGCTGCATTTATTTGATCAAAAATACTGAAAACAAAAATTAATCTTGCAAAATGTTATTACATAATAAAATAATGGTTTCTATTTAATATTTCTTTTAAATATCATTTATTTCTGTGATGCAAAGCTGAATTTCCTTCAGCCATTACTTCAGTATGTGTCACATGATCCTTAAGAAATCATTTTAATATGCTGATTGATTATTAGAATTATCATTGTTGCCAACAGTTGTGCTGCCAAATATTTTTTTGTAAACTGCGATACTTTTTTCAGGATTATTTTATTAATAAAAAGTTAAAAAGAACAGCATTTATTCAAAATATAAATATTTTCTAACAATATAAATCTTTGCTATCACTTCGTAACAATTTGAATTATATTTTTTTTATCATATTTATTTAAAATGTATCTTAACATCATCCTTGGTGAATAAATTATTATTTTTTAAAGAAAAAAAGAATAAAATATACTGAACCCAAACTTCTGAACTGTAGTGTATATTGTTAGAAAATATTTATATTTTAAATAAATGCTCTTTTTTTAAAACTTTTTATTCATCAAAAAATCCTGAAAAAAAAGTATCACATTCCAAAAAAATATTAAGCAGCAAAACGGTTTGCAACACTGATAATAAACCAGCATATTAGAATGATTTCTGAAGGATCATGTGACACTGACGACTGGAGGAATGATGCTGGAAATTCAGCTTTTCATTACAGGAATAAATGAGCTTTTAATGTTTATTAAAATAGAAAAACACTATTTTACATCATAATAATATTTCACAATATTTCATTTTTTTCCCCTGTATTTTTGATCAAATAAATGCAGCCTTGATGAGCAAAAGATCGTTCTGATCCTGTGTGTATATATATATATATACACATGCATTTTATATCAGCCATCAAAAAATCCATATGGTCGATCATCAGCATCCAGTATAATACTACACTACATGATGCATTATATCTAACATCTATTGGGCAATAAAGGCAGATTCACACCCTTTGAGCAACGCATTTGCTCTCAGTACTTTGAAATGCCTGTATCATTCCTTCCTGTCTTTTTTTGTCCATATAAGGCTCTGAAGCACAAAGGAAATTAAGAGGGTGATGAAGCATGAACGGGGTCCAAAATGAACACTCGCCAAGCCCTGAATGAGAGTAGCATTTGGCTTTAAATTAAACTTCAACATTTCATGGTTTCAATAAATACTTTGTCTACCAAAATTAAAATAATTTAATCCTCCCATCATGTCCTTTCAAGCCTGTTTTTAATATGTGAAACACAGAAGGGAGAATTAGTTTGATGTGTTTTATTGTTCTGTAACATGCCTAGCTCATTAGCCAGTCTCTGTCCGTCCTCTCTGGACACCAGCCTGTCGTCCTCCAGATCACATTTGTTCCCCACCAGAATCACCTGAGCGTTGTCCCATGAGTACGTTTTAATTTGAGTCGCCCTGGAACACACACACACACAAACACACAAATAAAGTCAATTTTGACATGCTCAAAACGTGCATTATGAAATGTGCATCACTTTAACAAGGAACATTTGACCTTTCAATCATTCTCACTACCTGGGGTCATAGTAGGATGATTTAATTTGAGATTTAGCATCTGACTCTAGGACTCTAAATAAAGGAAGTAAACTCACCAGTCTTGCACAGCGTAGAAGGATTCTTGGTTAGTGATGTCATACATTAGCAGGAAGCCCATGGCCCCTCTGTAGTACGCTGTGGTGATAGTGCGGTACCTCTCCTGCCCTGCTGTGTCCTGAGGAACCACAAACAAGAAAATACAACCATCAACGTCTCCTTTCAGTATTCTTTTAGTTCAGTAAACACACACACACACACCTCATATCTAAAAGCATTTTTTTTTCTCAAAACTGCACAGCAGAAAGCCTATGGTTTGCTGAAAGCGTTCATTGTTTTCTGCTTTTATAGTCAAATTCATGAGTTATTTTTCTTAATGATTCGTTGCTTTTTTTTCTTATTACAAGAGTCTAATATCTCAGTAGATATTCCATAATAGTGCAACAAAAATGATGTAATATAAAATAAAATAAAAAAAATCTATAAAAAAATACACATAGATTCACAAGGTTTAATGCAAGTAAAATATCTATTTTAAAATAATGTATTCTACACTTCATTCACTATATTAGTTTAGCAAATTGTAATATTTGAATTTAAATATTTTCCTCCACATATTTTTAATAAAACTTTTCAAACACGTAAAATGCCAGAAGGGGATTATAAACAATTTTTGATTAGGTATTTAATAATGTAACCATGTTTTAATGGTCTTATACAGGGATCACATAACTAGTCATCTTTAGGAGACCTGTTGGCTAAAAAAAAATGTGCATTTAAAAATCACAGCATTATTGACAATGTTGGATAATTTCACATTGCCAGCAAAGTCATTGTAAATATATCTTGAATATTTGACAATATGCCTAACTTCTGCAGTAAATGCAATGCAAACAAAACAGTCAGATGTTCAGAGTTTAACAGCCATGTTAATGTGGTTACTAGGCAACGTTTGATTAGTTTCCATGATACTGAGAAGCCCTGTCTTGATTTAGAATGCTGTGACCTCACCTATGCAGGTAACCATAGTAACCATTGGTTTGGGCAGCTGTTCCGAGACTTGTGTATATGCATGTATTGTATTTTAGTGGAAGAGCTGAGTTTAAACTAATGGGAGCTTGACAAAAGCCTCAGCCCCTTCTTTCAACAGAGATACGATGTGCCACCTGCCCTTCACACACACACACACACACACACACACACACACACACACACACACACACGCACACGCACACGCACACACGCACACACGCACACACGCACACACGCGCACACGCACACGACAACTAACTTCACAACAAAGAGAAGTGAATCAGATCTGTGAACTTTCTGCCTACTGCCATCTCACATGCTGAAAGACCTTAAAGCACACCTTAGAGTCAGGACATGTAAATTAAAATGTTCTTCAGCAGCCATGACTGTGTCAGCAATACAGCAGTTCATGTATAATATTTGCTCTTCCTTCTTAGCAAAATGACTCAATTCACTTTCGTCATTGTCTTTAAATCAAGAACTCCTCCTTTAAGTAAACAGAACACGCACATATAACTTTCCACAAATAAGGTATACTCTGGTGTCCAAAGTGTTTATAAAAGGCACTGGAAGCCATAAATCCCCATGTTTTTTGTGTTCTGGGTACTAAAGAATATTAGATCAACTATTAAATACTATAAAAGACCTTAAGCTCTTACAATGAGGATTTGTGCCTGTACCATTTCAGAGGTCTTGAAATAAACGTATAGAGTAAACCCATATAAGAATGGATAATATGTATATATATATAAAATAAATAAATATACTACATTTTAATTAATTTTAATTATTAATGAACTAAACATAATATTTACATTCACTGGCCATTTATAAAAAAAAAACCTTTTTAATACTTTAAGGCCTTATTTTTCACCTAATTAGTGGGATGTATAATAACAAACTTGTGTATGGAGACACACACATCATTGGTTTACTTCATACTGCACATTCACATTGCTATAGAAATATAGTCAATAAAACATGACATTTAGTCAAGAGAAAAGGCTGTGTCTTCCCCACCCTCTAAATACACCACACACACACACACACACACACACACACACACACACACACACACACACACACACCCACACACATCACAAGGCTTGGCCTGCGCTCTTGGATCTTGACAACCGAAGAGGACCTACAGAATATGAAACCGAATCTACAGACACAGTAGGAATGAAGGATGTAGCTTTCCACCATCAGTGAGGATTTTACACTACGCTTCCCTACAGGTGCAGCCTGAAACAGATGCAATGCCTTAAGCAAAAAATAAAATGCAAATAACCATATAATTATGCATACAGTAACATTAGTTAAGATAGCAAAATAAATGTATGCATGAATTTTCTAGCACTTATTGATGGATGTCTAAAATATAAAGTAAGGAGAAGTCTAAAACAGGCGGGAGGCCCGGCCCGCGTCTGAACTATGAAGTGAAAATTGGCCCGATCTGAAATGCAGGGCTCTAGTGTCCGTTGTTGAACCACAGGGAGACTTTCAGAGTCGCAGAGACTTTTTGTTCCCTTGAACGGCTGGTCGCATCTCCGTGTAACCTCTGATTTTTTTTAGTCCATTGAGAAATTAGGTCGCACTCCAGAGCCCTGAATATTTATTTAAAACATGATAAAACATGATAATCAGAACCAAAACAGATGTTTTTAGCAGGTCAGCTCTATTCTGGAAAAGGGGCGGGAGCAGCAGCTCATTTGCATTTAAAGGACCGGCATGAAAAACAGCGTGTTTCTGCTTCCACTCAAAATAGGCATTTTCAAAATGACATAATAAATGATCTGTGGGGTATTTTGAACTGAAACTCATTCTGGGGACAACAGAGACATAATAATATGTCACAGGTAAATCACAGGTAAATCACAATTGCATGCATTGCAAATGCATTTCAATTTCTATAAATGAAAAAATATATAAATACACCCATGCAATGGGTCGCCACTTGATGTCCAATGTAAAATGTGAAACCTCTGATCTAATGTATTATAAAGCATAAATGAAATATGATATAAAAATTTGGACTATGCCATCAGCAGCCATCAGACTTGACATGATGTCATATTTCTGAAGCTTATTTAATGGTACCAAACAAAACTAGTTTTGCATTTAAAAATCTAATTATTTAAGCTCTATTATCGTCAATCTCAGAAAACTGCAGGCAGAGCTGAGCTGTTCTATGGTGTGTTATCAACACACAAGTGCATTCTGGGAGAATGGCACTCAACACATCTGAGGCGTTCTCACCCACTTCCTTTCATCAACAGAAAGAGCTGTCGCTTCCTCTGTCGATGAAGTTTGCGGCTGCAAAACGGCGCACAACAAAAACAGAGTGTAACTGTATATTTCACTTAGAACTACACTCTGGACTATAACTGGATCACAAATAATTTCTTGGCAGGACTGGGCAGTGGGTAGTTGATATTCTGATCCCCTTCCTGTCTTGGTATTGATTCAGTTAGTGATTTAGAGCAGAAGGCAGATGCATGCTGGTCTGGACTGTCAAAAAGCACAACCAATTTGATTTTATGGCTTTCATTTTCTAAAGGTTCCCTCAAAATGGATTTAGCCCTGTATGTGTGTGTGCACGCTCCACAAATAATGCATCAAATGATGGGGCCATCTGCTTTGGGTAACTCTGGATGTTCTGTAACATCAACCATCATTGCTGACACATACCTCACCTAGATTATCTTGATCAAGATATCACTAATCATGCTGACAGACGATTGACAGATCCTCTTTTCGCAAACTAGACTTTGGCAATGAGACACACACACATACATACATGCATATATATTTTTTGAATAATTACAGATTACCAGAATAATAACATAATAACAGACGTATTTAAAGTAAATGCAATGACACCAAATGCATCTTAGCTCTGGGAACCAAAAGCATTGCACCAAATGTCTCATATAGTGCAGCAGTCAAGTTCCAGAAGTTTTGTCTGATTTTCAAAATAAGTTTTGCTTCAAATCAAAGTTTCAAATGTTGTGATTCACCTTGTAGCTGGTTGGTTTGGTTTATGGCTTAGAACTCTTTAAAGAAACCCAATGGGAAAAAATGAAAGAGAAGTTAAGGCCTGTCCACCAGGGTTGCCAGGTCTGCCAAACAAAACCAGCCCAAATGTGATTTTTCCATGTTTTTCTCCTCCTTCGTGGGTTCGCTCCATTAAAATCTGAATTCTGATTGGCTGTCATTGTTTTGTCATTCATTTGCTAGAAAAAAAATTAAAAATCCTTCTGAAAGTGACTCCAAAGATATCGTTCCTCTGAAACGTTATCATTATAATTGTGGTGTGGACTCTATTTGTATAAGCAGTGTTGGGGAGTAACTAGTTACATGTAACGGCGTTACGTAATTTAATTACAAAATTATTGTAACTGTAATTAGTTACAGTTACAACGAAAAAATGAGTAATTAAATTACAGTTACTTATGAAATTTTTAACGATTACAAAGGGGATTACATTTGAATATTTACACGCATCCACATACAGATTTAACTGATTTTTCCCCAAATTGCACTGACTATTCTGAGACATACGCCCTAATAATTTCCGGGATGCAGAAATACAGTCTGGTTCGTAGAATCCAGTCATAAAAACGGAATGCCTAACGCGGGCGGAATATGCCACATTTTGGATGACTAAATCAAAAGTAGGTCAGTACACTTGAATCAAAACATGACATGGACTAGTGTCTGTGAATATTAAGCCCCAAAAATGCAATATATGACTTCCACATTCTGCGTGTCTGTGGAGATCAGGCGCGGACTGGACACCGGGAGAACTGGGACAATTCCTGGTGGCCTGGCAGACGATTTTGCCCCACTATTTAATATCATTATTGTATAATTGCCTGCCGAATGTACTAAAGCGATCATTTGCGAATCCGCCATTTGACAATTAAATCTCTAATAAATCATGAATTGTTAGTCATGACTCGCGCGCTCTCCGCGCCTCCGCCAAACGGTTTGGATCAGACTCAGAGTAATCAATGCGAGAGAGAGAGAAAGAGAAAGAGAAAGAGAAAGAGAAAGAGAAAGAGAAAGAGAAAGAAAGAAAGAATAGAGTGGACAGCTGGAGCAGAGAAGCAGAACTCCTGTTCAGGGTTTCAGGTCAGTTTCATCTGTAAAGATGCTTTTTTGTCTTTGTTTTTTTATTTATTTAATCAAGCAGCAGCACGTTGCTCATCAGTCATTACTCAAAATACTATATAAAGGACGTCATTATTATCTGTTGTAATGATACAGTAGTAATTTAGCTGAAAAAAATTCAGATTTTTTTTATAGGTTTAGGGGGAGCTACGACAGACAACAACACAACCCTTACGAAAATTAACGTTTTAATATTTAACTATAAATCCAGAGAAAATGGTTACTATTGTTTAACTGTGATAACCAAAAATGTAAAATTATTTTACAAATGTATTTAAAAATAAATACAAATCCATTTGCAAAAAAAAAAAAAAAAAAAAAAAAAAAAAATTACTCAAGGTTATTTTACTTTTATATAGGCTAATAAAAGCATGGTTAATTTTTGTAAGGGAAAAATATGGATTATATATAGGATTTTTCTATAAAGATATTGTAGTATTGTAGAGAGTATTGTATTGTAAAGTATAGTTTTGTTCAATCTTGAGTATTAAAGTCATGAGAGAGATGCATAACAGGGCAAAATAAAGAAACTGAAGAGAAAAATGGAAGTGAAGGTGCAGTTCAGGAGAGAACTTATAATTATTTTGCATGTCCCCAAATTAAAGATTTAAAATAGATAAAAAATTGTTTTGTCCATGAATTTGTTTGTATGAGTTTGAATTGTCCAGTCTGAATTTTTTTCCCGGTCCGCCCCTCCTGTAAATTAATGGCAAAGACATGGTTTCATTTACTACACATAGGCCTACTAAAGCTCGCAGTGTTTTCAACCTCTGCTGCCTCAATATAGGAGTACACGAGCACATAAACATAATTTCTAGAACTGCTCTGTGTCACTTCATGTGCATTTTACTTATTTTGAAAAAACTATCATCAGATACAAAGAGACAGCAGTTTAAAAGAAACACCAATGTTTAGGATTTTATTACACAGAATACGTCACATGCTTATTAGATAACTGTATTTAAAAGTAATCAAAATTATTACAAAAGTAATCAAAAAGTACTCAAAAGTAATTAGTTACATTACTTTAATAAAGTAATTGAAAAAGTTACACTACTATTACATTTTAAACAGGGTAACTTGTAATCTGTAACCTATTACATTTTCAAAGTAACCTTCCCAACACTGTGTATAAGTATATCTTTGTCATTATAGTTATCGTCCTTGGTTTAAACAGGCCTTTAGATGGGAAAAAGACTGTCTGATTGATATCTAAAACATCCAACCAGAGGTTGTTTTGTTTTTATGTGCCATGTGTAGGGGAGGGAAATCTAAAAATGCAGTTGATAGATACCACAATAATATACCATCAAAGTATAAATAAATTAAAATAAAAACCTTGAATAAACAAAAATTTGTAAAAATTCTACTCACCCTCCTCATTTTAACTATATAAATGACTCTTTTGTCCCATTTTTCAAACTCACCCATATTTGAAGTTTGACTCGTTTCTCATTGCGGTAAACAGTTTTGACTTTGAAGTCGATGCCGACCGTGCTGACAAACGCAGAGGTGAAGGAGTCATCAGCGTAACGGAACAGAAAACTAGTTTTTCCAACGCTGCTGTTGCCAATGATGAGGAGCTTGAACATGTAGTCAAAATTCTGATCGGCTACATCCTTCTGCACCTGTGTCTGATGACGGGTTTCATTGGCCGATGCCATCTAGAGGGGTGGAGGGAAAGTGTAAATGTAAGACTGTAAGAAATGTAAGAAAAAAAAAACCTGGCTATGCGTTCTATACTAGACTAACTGAGACTTGTCATGGCACTTGTATACTGTTGTTGTTCTCTTGTTGACCTGACTGCTTCTATTGTTCTCATTTGTAAGTCGCTTTGGATAAAAGCGTCTGCTAAATGATTAAATGTAAATGTAAATGTAAGACAGACAAGTCATATAGTCACCATTTACAGTGAAAGTAAATAATGAAGGTTGTCAGACAGAAGAGAACACCATCGTATTTCGGGCCCTGAGGAGGCTATGGCTCTTCTGTCCATTTAGCCAAAGCCCTGTTGATACACTTGATCACTCATATGTAGTTAAAGTATTCTTCCAGCACTGGCATCCATCTATCTTCCTTTCTTTGTACATCAGACATGCTGAGTGAGGATCCTTCCTTGATTAAAGGCCATTACAGCAGAAACTAACTCAGCACAATTCATTCTGGCCATAAAAACAGTACTTAAAGTATTCTCATTACATGCTTCCCACTTTAAGGAAGAGTTAAGCCCCCCCCCCCCCCCCCCCCCCCAAAAAAAAGTGTGTGAACACTGTTTTACTCTATTTGTATTTGATAAACTATTTTGTATTTTATAAGCCATTTTAGTATGCTAGTATTACAATTTTCAATTAGCATTCATTTTAAGTGGTTTAGTCATTTTGTTATGTGCTTTTTTTGTCATTTGTATTAATTTTTACAAAATATTTAAAAATATATGTCATATTCACTTCAGTTTGTGTTTTAGTACTTTTATTTCAATTTAAATTAGTTTTAGGTTTATTTCAAGTTCTGATTATTTCAATTTTATCTCAGTTTCTGTGAAAACAACTTAAATCCTGGTCTGTTCATCGCACAAGCTATAGTATGTCTTTAAAGACTTGAAATACAGCTCATAAGTCATTTGGATTACTATTATAATAATTTATACCTCTTTTTCGAGACTTTCACTCAAAGACTATGAATTATTGTTCAATGGAAAAGAGCAGCATTAAGACTCTTCAAAAATTCTTTATTTAAGAAAAACAAAATAAACCCTCTTATAGCATATGACTATTTAAACTAAACAAGTATTAACATCCTGCTCAAGCATATGAGAAAGAGGTGATCACATCAACACCTGTAAGTACCTGAAGAGGGAGTTACCAGGATATGACACACCTTATACATATGATTGAACACAATGCGGTTGTGCCACATTGACTCATATGAAATTTTAAATAAAATGATAAGGGATCCCTTTTGCAAAGACAAAGATGAAATGACAGGTTACAATTGATCTGATGCTGGTCGACCCAAACAGCAGCACACACCCTGAACTGTGAAACTACAGATCTGTCAAACATAATTTCAGTTTACATTAGCAAGTCAAACACACTCAGAAAATATACATTTGAGCATGCCATCAACAGCTGAGTTTTTGGGTTGAAATGTAAATTAATAGGCAACTGAAACAGCTCTAATTGTGCTTCCATATGGACATCTTCCTTACCACTGTAAGCGACTAAAGAAAAATGCGTATCCGTCGGGCACAGACACAACAGAGTGACTAACCTTATCCGGCTCTTCTTAGAGGTGGTTATTTTATTCTATGCACTTGATGTTGCGCTTTTCCTCAGCTGGTTTTGAGCATCCAGTCCTCGCAGATGCAGTTTCACTTTTCCCGCAAAACACACTGGAAAGGGTCCACTCGCCTTATCGGCTTAAAACCGACCATCCCCTTCCCAAAAGAGGGGCGTTGCAAAATCAGACGCTTGATGACTGCAGAGACCTGGCTGTCGACCAGTTATTTATTCGTGCTGAAACTGCGCCGGCTGTTTCCAGATCAGCCAGCAGCCCTGGCGAGCCTCCAGTCCGCACTCACGGAGCAACCAATCAACAGGTCCCCCGTCAGCCAAACAGCAGTATCTTCTGCGATTTACATACGGGCCATTCTGTGAAACGAGTGCCATTCGCATTTTCACATGGTGATAAAAAAACAGAAGAGTAACTAGATCGACCGTATATGTATATGTATATGTATATATATATACAGGTGCATATACAGAAACAATATTTTTTAATAATTTTTAATTATCTAAAATATTCTAGTCACAAAAGAGGAAAACAAAAGGCAAACACCATCAGAAATTGAGCAATCAAAGGCATGACTATGAAACTCACACTCACAGGTTTCAGCTTGCTGTGCACACTCGGTGTTTATGTATTATTTTAGCAGATCGGTTTATTTAAACTAGTTTTCACTTATGCTACAGCACATCTTTAAAAACGTTTTATTAACTAAACGCTGTTAAATTGAATTAAATAATACATCTTTCAAACCCACGATAAAAAAATTATAAAATAAAACACTTTGCATCAAAACTGGAAAACACCTAAAGGGGCTGAAGTTGTCATTAAGAGGCTGACAAATAATCAGAAGAAAGAAAACTTTTACCTTCTAAAAGTAATCTAACAAATAAAATATACTCCTCTGTGTAGAACTGTGTAATGTAAACTGTAAGGAAAAAGATGTAAATTTAAAGCCTATCTGTCTTTATAAGTCTATCTATTTAGCTGCCGGTGGTGCATTGAGGTTTGTGATTGGCTGGATCACTGGCCTCCCACAGCTTCTGAAACTCCTGCTGATTGGACCGCACAAGCTCTGGCTCCTCCATAACCATGACGTTTCCTTTGTTGCTCTGGACATGTCCAGTTGAGGGAGCCAGTGATCAGTTCCACCAATGTAAACTTATGGTGCATCAGCTGCGCTCATCTCATGCCTGAGTCACACAGATGCCTGTAACAGAGGTCAAAACGGATTGGAAACTATCAATTAGCTCCAAATCCACTTGCAAATAAACAACAAATACGATTTCGACATCTGTCAAACCCCCCTGTGTGTATTCTTTCATCTAAATCCTTTAAGTCTGCTCTAATGCATCATCACAGTCTGCAGCAGCCGGGTGTAACAGTTTGCAGAAATTACAGCAGTGTGTACTGAAATAACATGACAGTTTTACTACCTGCAAGTTCTGACTATGAATCGTTTCATGCTGCATGCCACAGAGTTGTTAGGACAAGCCCATGCTTAATAACGGGTTCAAGGTTTACACAGTCAGTGAGAATTGAAATATGATGGAATGTTCTCTCAGATGCCGCGTCATCCAGATTAACCACTCCACCCCCAGAACGAAAGCTACGTCTCCAGCCCTAACACTTTCATCAAGTCATTAAATGACATCTGAGAATACACAGAAAGAACAGATTAGGAAGTAAAGCAGAGCTATATTACACTTTATGAACAATGAAAAAAGAGACCGTACATTCCTTAAGTTGAACATTTTGTTCTACTGATTCATTACCACACACAGTTGGGACCACACACTCTCAACCAGTCATTTTCCCAAATCAGGGCTATTGTCAAAAGCGACAAATCCTGTAAGGATGGAGGCCACTAAAAAAGAAATTGTATTAACTGTATGCGTGTTGCTAAATATTACACAGAAATACTTGTTTCTGATTGGTCCATGAAATCATTTTGCAATCAAATGCTTTGTATTATAACCACTGAACTGTATTCCAGTTTCAGTATTCACTTACTCCATGGCTGCGGTCTTCTCTCTTACACAATGCAACTTAAACAATATTTGTATATGTACAGGTAGGCCTACATGAAACTAACAAAGCAACATGGTAGCCAGGGTCAATTATAGTGTATTTTACAAAAATACTTGACCACAGATTGAAGTGAATGACCAATAAGAGGCAAGCATTCCAGAGCACTTTGTGTCAGGCCTAATATAAAGCATAATTAAAATAATTGATCATTTTTGCACATTTATCCTAATCTCCGAAATGAACAATTGTGGTTGTCATAGCTGACATAAATGATGTAAGAATGTATTATAGACGTGTGTTTTAATGTGTAGCTTAAGTTTTTTTATAGCACAAAATGTGAGAATGTTTTGATAGAATACCTTTTGGGACATATCTGCCGAACTCTAAAAGCATGTGCACGTTCTCTTTGAACGCGTCTTTGAAAGCATGTGAACGTTCTCTGCCGTTGCATATGCAGGCTGAAAAGTTTAAAAGTGTGTAAAATACGCAAATGTCATTGCATCACTTCCTCAACAGTGTTGTGCAAGTTACTTCCAAACTGTAATACATTATAGATTACTAGTTACTGTTATTTAAATGTAATACTTTACCTTACAATATTACTGTCTCAGAAATGTTGAGTTACTTTCACGAAAATAACTACAAGGTAGAACTTAAAATTCTAAAATGACAAAATGTAATACAGAGCATTTTACATCCAGTAGAAGGCAATTTGATGTTCCATAATGACTGTGGGCTATCCAGGCTACTAACAATATAATATATAATTGGCAAAGTGAAGGCTCAAGACTAGAAAGGATGACAGACAAAATCACAAATGATTAAAGTCTGTTAAAAGTATGGTAGAGGTAAAATTATTATGTGGCAATATCCGTGAATAGCTTGGGTCTATTAATATTAGACACAGCATAAGTAAACTGTAATGCCATGACAAGATGCACATTTGTTTTACTTTATTCTCTTTGAATTCAAGAGGTTCACAACACAAAACTGTCATGCACAAAGTGCACATGATGAACATAGCTTAGTGTAACCCCCGTCAGCTGATCAGGGGTTAACTTATAGTAAAAAACAATGGTTCGCTAGAATTTACCTAGATTACTTTCAGGATCACATTAGACCAGATTAATACTCATCAGAAGACTCAAGAACTTGTAAGAGGCAAAAGCACACACACACACACAAGGATAGGATTTAAATGTACTTATTTATATAAAGGTGAGATTTGGATTTTTTTCAGATTTCTGGCAGAATACACAAATTGTGTATGTATATATATAACACTGTATAGAAAGTAACAAAATCAAACAAAAGAAATGTAAATTAAAGGTGCATAAATGACTTAAAATCTGACTTTTAACCACTTAAGGTAACTGAATTAATTTTAAATGGAACTTCACAGAAGAAATTCTTTCCCTCAAAATAAATAAAATTTTGTTCTCGACTCAATGTTCAAATTCCAGATTTCTTCCTTTACTTATGAGCTTATGTCAATATTAGCTCAATTTTAACACTTGAATTAACTCAAACCAATTCTAACACGCATTTGGGGGAAAAGAATAACCAAAATACAGTGTATGTGAAATCACATATACAAATTTACACCATAAACATAAAATTGCATTAACAAAAATCTGTTCAGTAACCTTTTAGAATGCACAGTTCGATAATGTCAGTCCAAATAATAACAAATGATATTCTTCTTTTACTCTCAGTTCCTTATAAAGAATGATCCTGTGCTAAAAAAAAATTAAATGTTGTAAATACTCCAAACCTTCAAGAACCCAATGAAATAATGAGCTGGAATCAATGCAGATGTCCAGGAAGGCAAAAGGTAAGTGTCTTTGGTCGTCTCAAGGGTGGCCCGCCATCTTCACACAGTGCACAATAAAGCAGTTCAACAAAGTGTTCATAAAGCAGTCCTCGAACAGAAGAATCCAGAATCTAAACTCTAAGATAACAAAACTGGCCTGCGCACACACACAGGACAATATTCTTAATCAATCCACACTTACATTTTTTACAGCTCTGTACATATTTTTATAACAGTGTATACATTTACTCCATACAAAACTGAACATTTTTCCCCTCAAAAATACACCAATACACCACTGAATCACCATATTTCGATATGTATATTAAAATAAACATTTTAACTCACCGATTCCTTTGTGTATTAATGATATTTCCTATTTTCTTTCAGGTTTCCACCGGATAATGCAACGATCACCGAACGTTTCAGCACAACAACAGTCGCACGGATCAACAGGATAAAGGTAAGTTCTTTCAAAACTACTTAAATTCGTTCCACGACAAAACATCTACAAATTACTTTAAATAAATCAACATTTCGCGCAGTTTCTAGCTCACGTTTCTCTTCTTGTGTTCTCTCGAACTTTCTTTTTACGCACAATACGCAGCTTCCCAGAGAGGGCGGAGTCAGCTTTTTCCCTAATCACAGTTGATTGGCCGCTCACCTGCGCAGCACAGACAAAGAGCTCAAAATAAAATAATATTTTATTGCAACTATTTATATTGCCTAATATTATAAGTAAACCTTATCTAATGTAAAATAATTTGTATTTCAGCTTTTTATCTCTTTTATTATTTGCTTCATATCTCTTGGATTATTTAGTCATAACTGTATTCATAAAACGGACTCACACTACAAATGTTTTTGATCCTGGGTTACATTAGGCTGTGCTTTCTCAAGTATAAAGTGCAATTGGAGGACCAACCCCTTAGCCTCATTCATTTTAGTCCACAGAACTGAACATATAGGCTAAACATAGCCTAACTGCTTAGTAAGATAACACAGAAGAAAAACCCTTAGGCCTTTGCCTCTAAAAAAGACTAAAACAAAACAGGCTACCAAATAAAGTCAGGTTAAAATAAATCCATTTGCTACAATGACCAGACAGATTGCAATTGGCTCTTATGAAACTATAGGACTAGGCAATTTGCGAGAATACAAAGATAAAATTAAATTAAATTAAAGTGCTTGGGCCTACAGGCCTAACAGAAAATATGGCTCAGTCATATTAATGTCAAACTCAAAAAAGTTCAGTAATAAGGGAAGTTATACAAGAAAAAAAGGCCCACAACAAGGCCTGACAGCAAATATGGTTAAAAATCAGAAACTTCAGTGATGATCAGACTCAGACATTTCCAACAGGAAAATTGGATTTAAAAAGTTGTTTCCTGCCTAACATAAAACAGAGGTAGCGTGCAGCTAAACCCATTGAAACAATGAGAGTAAAAGGAAATTCCAGCTATGGTGGGGGCCAGCCTATTCCATTATACCCACTTGACTGAAATATCTGTTGAAGCGCATCAGAATAAGGCGCTGAAAGTGTCCATCACCAAGATGGTTCCGTTTTGGGGTGAGTACCAGACTCCCAAGACTGAAAAGTCTTTCGACTGGTGCACTGGATGGTGTGGGTGCATTATAGCGTAGTGCAATTTTTTTAATTCTTGGAAACTGATGCAGGCTTTCCAACACCGGATCAGCATTGAAATAAGCTGTTACCTCTGTTTCCACTGACATAGGTGCATCAGCCATGGCATTAGGCTTTTCATCAAATGAAAAGAAGTCATCCTCAAAGGAGGTGACTGCAGCAGGTTGAGGAGCATCACTCAATGGGGTGGCTGGCTCTTTAACTGTTAGGGTGCGGCACTCAGTGGTGAGAAGGTACTTGATGTGATCTCTTCTGGTTTCCTCTTTTACCCAGCGAAGTTTAAATTTAGGCAGCAAGACGGCAGCCAGTAGGGCCTTCTTGGAGTCAATTGTTGTGGCAAAGCGAGTTTTAATTGCTCCCACAATTATTTCAGGCAACCCAGTGAGCATCTGTGAAAGGCAATTTTGCATTGATAAAGTTTTTTAAGAACTTAAGAATTTTTTAAGAATTTTTTAAGTTGTTTAAGCCATAAGAACTTCAAGTGTTGGTTGAAGTGTCCCATAAAAACAAGTTTCCTCACCCTGTAGGATGTCCAGTGCAGCACAGAAAGGCTTCATAATGGAGCAGTATTCCTTAAGAAACTGGTATTCCCTGTCATTCATACATTTAATCTGAATCTGTGTGCATAGATTGTTAATGTCAGTTAGTGGCATTTCTATGATCCGAACATAGGCGTCATAAAATGAGTTCCACCGGGTTACTGAGGGCACAATCAACTTCCTTTCACTGATCTCTTCTAGGCATTCAGATGCAACTGTGGACCGGCTAGCTTTAGTGCTAGTCCATAGTGCTGAACACTTAGCAGTGGAACTGCGGTAAATAGCCCTGGATTCTGGGTTTGATGCCAACCATTTATGAATCTCATTGTTGGCAATGAGATTGAGCATGTGAGCTGCACATCTGTGATGTGCAGGCAGCACACACAGTCCTTGCTGTGCATCCTCATTATCTCCTCCAGTGAGAACGCTGTGGAGGTCAGTGAAGGCCACTTTCCCATCATCATCTTCCTCCATCTCCTCTTCTTCGTTCTCCTCAGTTTCGACTTGTTGGTATTCCTTAAAAGCTTTAACAAAGTTGCTGCCATTGTCTGTCACACATGCAGTCACTTTTTCAGTGGTTAATCCATACTGGGAAAAAATATCCTCAAGTTCAGATGCAATAGCATCATAAGTGTATCTACCTCTAAACCTACGACAAGCGACCGCAGCCTTCTTCCGTTGCAGTGTCTCTGAATCGATCCAATGGACCGTCACCCCCAGAAAACTCCTGTTGTATGCAGTCCATATGTCTGCAGTTGTTGACACGTACTGCTGCTCATCAATTGTTTTCTTTAGCTCTTTTTCCATGGCAGTATAGGACCTATCCAATTCGTTGGTGAATGTTGTTCTGCATGGCAGTACATGCTGAAAAATAAGTAAAATACACATATACAACCCGAATTCCGGAAAAGTTGGGACGTTTTTTAAATTTTAATAAAATGAAAACTAAAGGAATTTCAAATCACATGAGCCAATATTTTATTCACAATAGAACATAGATAACGTAGCAAATGTTTAAACTGAGAAATTTTACACTTTTATCCACTTAATTAGCTCATTTAAAATTTAATGCCTGCTACAGGTCTCAAAAAAGTTGGCACGGGGGCAACAAATGGCTAAAAAAGCAAGCAGTTTTGAAAAGATTCAGCTGGGAGAACATCTAGTGATTAATTAAGTTAATTGATATCAGGTCTGTAACATGATTAGCTATAAAAGCTTTGTCTTAGAGAAGCAGAGTCTCTCAGAAGTAAAGATGGGCAGAGGCTCTCCAATCTGTGAAAGACTGCGTAAAAAAATTGTGGAAAACTTTAAAAACAATGTTCCTCAACGTCAAATTGCAAAGGCTTTGCAAATCTCATCATCTACAGTGCATAACATCATCAAAAGATTCAGAGAAACTGGAGAAATCTCTGTGCGTAAGGGACAAGGCCGGAGACCTTTATTGGATGCCCGTGGTCTTCGGGCTCTCAGACGACACTGCATCACTCATCGCCATGATTGTGTCAATGACATTACTAAATGGGCCCAGGAATACTTTCAGAAACCACTGTCGGTAAACACAATCCGCCGTGCCATCAGCAGATGCCAACTAAAGCTCTATCATGCAAAAAGGAAGCCATATGTGAACATGGTCCAAAAGCGCCATCGTGTCCTGTGGGCCAAGGCTCATTTAAAATGGACTATTTCAAAGTGGAATAGTGTTTTATGGTCAGACGAGTCCAAATTTGACATTCTTGTTGGAAATCACGGACGCCGTGTCCTCCGGGCTGAAGAGGAGGGAGACCTTCCAGCATGTTATCAGCGTTCAGTTCAAAAGCCAGCATCTCTGATGGTATGGGGGTGCATAAGTGCATACGGTATGGGCAGCTTGCATGTTTTGGAAGGCTCTGTGAATGCTGAAAGGTATATAAAGGTTTTAGAGCAACATATGCTTCCCTCCAAACAACGTCTATTTCAGGGAAGGCCTTGTTTAATTCAGCAGGACAATGCAAAACCACATACTGCAGCTATAACAACAGCATGGCTTCGTCGTAGAAGAGTCCGGGTGCTAACCTAGCCTGCCTGCAGTCCAGATCTTTCACCTATAGAGAACATTTGGCGCATCATTAAACGAAAAATACGTCAAAGACGACCACGAACTCTTCAGCAGCTGGAAATCTATATAAGGCAAGAATGGGACCAAATTCCAACAGCAAAACTCCAGCAACTCATAGCCTCAATGCCCAGACGTCTTCAAACTGTTTTGAAAAGAAAAGGAGATGCTACACCATGGTAAACATGCCCCGTCCCTACTATTTTGAGACCTGTAGCAGAAATCAAAATTGAAATGTGCTGATTTTGTGCATAAAATTGTAAACTTTCTCAGTTTAAACATTTGCTATGTTATCTATGTTCTATTGTGAATAAAATATTGGCTCATGTGATTTGAAAGTCTTTTAGTTTTCATTTTATTAAAATTTAAAAAGCGTCCCAACTTTTCCGGAATTCGGGTTGTATTAAAAATCCAGTTCATGATCATGCAATGTTAAACCACACATTTGCAAATTTATTGTCGGTTCTTATCGGATGCAAGAGTAGCCTATACATTCACATTATGCTGCTGTGCTGTAGTCAAGTCAAGTCACCTTAATTTATATAGCACTTTTTACAATACAGAGTGCATCAAAGCAGCTTCACAGTGATAAAATAAAAATAATACAAAAAACATTTTTTTCTAGAAGAAAATTGCCTCATTTTCCACATTAAGTAGGCGTAAGGCAGATCAATAATATAGTTGATAATTAAATGTCCCCAACTAAACTGTAGAGCTATATACATTGAAAAAATCAATGACTCATAAAATGTGCTTTTTTGCATTAAGTGGTTGTAATACATTTATTTTAGCTAAATTAAAAATAAACATTTAGGTGACTTACTTCAACATATTTTTTTTTATTTTAAATGTAGCTAAAACACATTTATTACAACCACTTTAAAACATTTAGTAAATTCAATTAATCATTTTTTTTTCTTCAGTTTAGGTCTGTTGATGGCTATAATATTTTGACTATACATTTTGACCCAGTGACCTAGAATCTATATGAACTAGATTATAAAATTCTAGCTAGTATTCATGGAAACGTTAGCTTACCTTGTCATTGTTGGTCACACGGATCTTGCCTATGGATCTTGCTAACAAGCTTCTTGAAAGCAGGAGATTCCTATGGAATGATATTCCGGACTTTATTCAAAAGGAATTGCAAATTGTATTTGCAATTGCGTTTTCAATTTGTGGACGCATAAAATGTGACATAATCCAAACGCAAATGCAAATCGCGCATTACCGTTTGCATTTTCGTTTAAGTGAACGCACCGTGTCTGCCAAATTTAAAATGGAAATGCAAAGTCCGTTTGCAATTGTGTTTCCCATATCTTACGAGCTATGAGCCTGTCATATTTAAATAGCAATATTAATTACCACATTTGCCTTTTCACTCTCTCTGCACTGTGCATGTAAACTGCCAAAACTCAAATGGAATTGCAATTCCTTTTGCATTTGAATTTCCAACGTCTACACGGAAACCTGTCAATCAAGTGACAGGGGTGGGGCCATTTTATTGGGCGTGTTTGCATTGGGAAGTGACGTCACTCACAGTCGACGGTAATAAATAATTATTAATTAATTATTGTGGACTTTGTCATCTAAATACTTAATAACCAATAAGGTTCAGGATGTGTCTTACAAATTACTTCATCTTTTCTATCCTGTGAAGCTTTACTTAAAAAAGATGTTTCCTAATATTGACACTTTATGTTCTTTTTGTGGTGCTGAACACGAATCCATTTCTCATCTCTTCTGGGAATGCACATATACAAGTCTGTTCTAGTAGAATTTTTGTATCTTCGATCATACTAAAATGTACCATGTTTTTACTATCTGCGTTTATTAAACACTTAATATCGCGTCAGTTTTGCTTTCAGAATCGCCGAATCTGCTGCCGTCGTTCCAGCACATCTGCAGCGGAGACCTGAACCAGGAAGTAGGTCACCAGATAACATGGTAACCAGTTAAACCGTAACACTGGTAAGATTAGGCAAATAGACTGGTGACGTAGGTCTGCGCGTGCTTCTCAATACAAACTACGCTGATTTCGGACTTGCATCCTCAGTAGTTCAGACAGACTTTGTGCATTCGACTCAGGAGTGTGATGTCTGCGAGGACGCAGGTCCGGTAATTCTGCAAACAGCAGCATACTTGATAACATGTCAGCTCGCCTTGACTACTGCAATTTTCCTCACTGTATATTTACAATAAAATGAAAAAGGATATGAAACTGCCACTGCCTCCTTTCATTTTTCATTTAAACATAATAATAGCAGCAGAAATGTACTTAGTTCAGGGAAATGTGTATATATACAGTCATTACAAATGAAACTAAATATTATATCAATTGTGTCTTTTATTACTGTCGACTGTGAGTGACGTCACTTCCCAATGCAAACACGCCCAATAAAATGGCCCCACCCTTGTAACTTGATTGACAGGTTTCCGTGTAGACGTTGGAAATTCAAATGCAAAAGGAATTGCGATTCCATTTGAGTTTTGGCAGTTTACATGCACAGTGCAGAGAGAGTGAAAAGGCAAATGTGGTAATTAATATTGCTATTTAAATATGACAGGCTCATAGCTCGTAAGATATGGGAAACACAATTGCAAACGGACTTTGCATTTCCATTTTAAATTTGGCAGACACTGTGCGTTCGCTTAAACGAAAATGCAAACGGTAATGCGCGATTTGCATTTGCGTTTGGATTATGTCACATTTTATGCGTCCACAAATTCAAAACGCAATTGCAAATACAATTTGCAATTCCTTTTGAATAAAGTCTGGAATATCATTCCATAGATTCCACCGTAGTCAATGGTAACATCTCTTCGACGACATACTCTGCCACAAGTCTTCTGACTTCTCAAGGTTCAAGTGGCATGATGGCAGGCAGAGAGAAATTGAATTTCTGCTGCTTTGGCTTATCACTCTCGTCCTCTGTTATTTTTCTCTTCTCAGCAAGTGTAGTGGTCGCATGGCACCGTTCTAGATGTTTTTTTTTAATTGCTAGTGCTATTTCGCGACGTCGACAGTTCTTTCGGTTTTACACAAAGGTTGCATTTGACCATTACGTTCTTTTTGTCCTTATCTCTGACAAATTCGAAGTAATGAGCACACGTCCACCTCGTGAATTTACAGTCGTCTTCTGCCATATTCATTAGCCGCTTTTCCACTGGCAAGCGCGACTCGCGAGCACAGCAGGGGCAGAAATCATGCCTCGCGCCACTCCTGTAAAACCCGCCTTCACTGGACTATGTCACGCAATAACAAAGTTACACCAACGAGAGGGAGATTAATGAAATCTCGCGGCCTCACAAAGGTTTTTTTTTTTTTTAACGCAAGCTTTGCTGAAAATGTACCGAGTAAAATATTACTGAAAATTAATTAGTAATGCCTTACACTACTGCGTTACAGGAAAAAGTAATAAATTACTGTAATGCATTACTTTTGTAAAGCGTTACTCCCAACACTGCTTGACATGCATGTCTTCATGGTTTTTATTTTCTGAGTTTGAAACAGTGTGTTGTATCACTTTCTGGTCAATTTTTTATAAAAGTATTTGCGAAGTATTTTTATTCTTCATAGTGGCAAAAACAAGCTTATTGACAGAGGATGCAGTGCAGTTATATGGGCACTTTGTCTTTGAATTAGTTTTTTCTTTCTGTTTTTATTGCTAGAGTTCAAATGGTAGAGAATGGCAAATCACAGAAACACAAAAGTGAATAATTTTTATAACTTTAAAACACAACATAACACACAATGTAAATGTTAGAAGCTCATAATTTGATTAGAAAATTGTCTTTGAAAAAAAAATCTTATATTTAATGAGAGGAATCGGTTAGAACTGCGAATGCTGGCCATGTGCTCATCAATATTGCCCAATTTTTGTCAAGCTGAACAACAATAATTAGAGCATTTGCATTATTGTTGGAGGAAGGTGTAGACGTTAATAAAACATAATCTAATAGGTAGCAAATGTTATTGATTGTTAACCAATCTATCCCTTCCAGGGGCGCTGCACAAGATCCCGGGCCCTATGCATAGGCAGTCTTAATGGGCCCCCCTCCCCTTGAAAATATATATTCCAGACTTTTCAAGGGCCCTCTCTTCCTTTGGGGCCCTGGTAATCAGTCCTGGTTTTACCCCCAGTCCGACGCCCCTGATCCCTTCAGCCGAAAAACGAAAGACATCGGTCATAAATGGATAAGGAAGCGTGACGCCGCTGCTCAGCTTTGATTTCATTGGCTGTCAATTTCCCTTGTCACTGCAGGACAGTCTGTGGTTGGACTTTCTTTTAACCCATATTAAACAGCGCATCGTGTTACAAAAGTACGTTTTGCTGCTCTTATCACATTAGTAATAGGTTAAGTAAACAATTAAGGGTTGCTATGTTGAGAAAAATTACCTCTTTAGCGAGATCCTAACCTTAACCCTAAGCATAACTTCAAAGAACTACAAAAAACAGCGCCTAGTTTTCCCTTTCCATAGATAGAACGACGGAGGCTTGTGGGTAATGTAGTTTTAATCGTTTTATTGACGAAATTAAATAAATAATATATTTAATGGAAAACTGGATTTCTAAATATTTTCATTGTGTAAACCTCTATGATATAATTGACAGAGTGAAATTTGGTATTTTAGAGTGAGCAATATTTAAAATGCCTTTATGACACATTTCCATTTATTTCTGAAAACTGTGCCCGACATTATTTTATCAGCATAGCATAAGTAATAATCCTTCCGGTTTTCTCTTTGATTCGTTAATTGGACTCTGATTTACAGCCATTTGAAGTGTACAGTTTTTGGCTCTTCCGGGGGGTGCTACTGGGCCCCTGGGGGTAGAAGGGCAGTAAACATACATATATGTATTCTCCTCATCATGGACAACAAACTGAGTTGAGTCACATTTATATCTGACAGTTTTCACAGTCCACACTTTTCTATTCTTAACATCATGGCTAGTAAAGCTTTTGACAGGACATGGTGAGGCCATCTGATGAAACATGGAAAAATAAAGAAAAGATTTAATAATAAAAATAATAGATTATTTCTTTTATTTTTGAAGTTAACAGTAATAAATAGAATGGATAAACCTGCAACAACTTGCCATTATCTATTCCCCACTGTTAAGCAGTAATCAAGGACAATGTATACACATTGATACTTCAATATTACACAAGGAAGAATTCATGGAGTACTAAGATATATATATATATATAAGAATACTTTATATATAAACTAATTAGCAACAATCAGTGTAAAAATGTCCTCCTCATCTTGCTCCTCAGGTACTTGACATCAGTAATGTGCATGCTCTTGGTTTTAATGGAGTACAAGATCCACGTTGATCATTCCTGCAACATTCTCAGTTATCCCTCAAGTGTTTGTAACAATAAAGCAAATGGCTTTTCAAAATAATTCATCTAGTGACTCCCTTTATATATAAATATATAAAAAAGGCATATTTGTGATTAAATATATACAATAATAACTTTCTGGTGTATTGTTGTTCCAGATTTCATTAATCTGATAAAAATAATGTTTATGTCTTAAGTAAAAAATAATCCTTGTAATTAATAATATGTAGTTTTTCAAGTGTAGAACAAACACATATGAGCCTACCTAATAAAATTATGAATTTACCAAGAATTTTCAACACACAATATTCACCATATTAATTTTATTGAAGCATAGACTATGAAGTTGATAAAGTAGCATCAAGACAAACACGATTCAAGGAAAATAATAATGGATCAAAAATTCATTAATATCATAAATTAATCAGTTCACACAGATGAGTGATGAAATGACTTAAAAGTAAAAAGATTCCATCCAGTCAACTGTGATACAGATCATGTGATACATATAAGACACTGATACTGTTTCAGAAAATAATGATTCCTTATCATCACATCTAAACTGGTTTCATCTACCCATCATAATCTTCTTCTCTCGTGTCTAGAAACAGTTTAGCCTTTTCTCAGCCAGAGGATCTCTCAGTCCTAACATCCCATTTTCAGACAGTTCCCAGACCTGGTCAAAGAAAAACAAAAAACACACAATTCAGATGAAGTTGTTTAATGGACAGAAAGCTCAGCTTATGTTCTGTGTGATTTTAGCAGGACGAGCAACTATTACCCTTGTAGTATTGTACACTTACCATTATTCAAGCTGTTTTAAGACCTTTTGAGAAGCTTTTTCTCTGAAGACAATTTTCCACATCCTCTTCTTTCACTCCTTTCAAGAGCATCACTTGGTCAAAACCCCTCATTTGGCTGATGAGATCATCTGTACAAATTAAAATACTGCAATAAAAATTTCATTCTGCAATAATTAAGAAAAAGTTAGAGGCAAAGGACTTGCTCATGAGACACCCCTTAGCACGTGACAGAAATTTTTGCCTCTATAATTCATCTATTGTTGCAGTAAATGTGTTTTTTTCCTCTAGAATGTTTCTCCAAAGTTCCTGACTTCTCTCACAAATGTGTTTTAGTCTGTGCAGTGTAAAGCCTTGCTTCAAACCAATCAACTATCAATCCACAATTTATAACAAAACATTTATGAAACAATGAAATAATGTAAACCACTTTTATAAAACGTGTATTCTTTTATTTAAGACAAACAGGTGGTGTGTTTTTTTTTACTTAGGTTTAAAAATGTTCCAGTCACACTATGCCAACATGCTATAATTGTAATAGCTGTATCAAAAAAAAAAAAAAAACATTAGAAAGAATAATTACAGCTGACATGAACAGTCCTGTGAGATAAAATCATAAAGTGCTGTAACACACAACACAGCATTGCTTTAATACACACATACCAGTGGACTTCTGTTTGTTTGGGCTCAAGATGGCCGTCTTCATTCCTCATCCTGAGCAAATAATTTCCTTGGTCTTCCTTATCTTCTGAAAAACAAGATAATCTCTACTTACTCTGTGTGCAATTAATATTGCTCATTAAACATATAATTAAGTTAATTTAAAGTAAGATTCAGACCAGAGCATTTGATGAGTAAATGTTGATTCAAAAATATTCTAAACAAATGTACCTGGGAAGAGCTGATCATGATTAGCTGAGACTCAGTAATAGCTCTTTTAGTTTTTAGGAAGGTGTGTGAGGGTTGGCTCACAAAAAACTTCTGCAAAAGAAGAACAGCATTATCTGCAAACAATCCTGTAAGACAGAAAGAAAGGAAATATTATTACATTACATGCAACTTATACATTACTGTGTGTATGTGTGTGTGTAATTATACAGCCTCTGTAAAGATGCTGTATAATTAAATGTTAAATGCATCCATTAATAAAAGCAAGTCATTTATAACAAGCTATATTCATATTAATTATTAAAAAAATTATTACAAGCTAACAGGACTGTTGTCAGTAGTGCGCAAGTCTTAATAATGCCAAAGCGCAGTGCCCTTAATGCACACTAAACCCACACTATCTCCAATAACGCTCCGGAGCTCTATACCAGGCTTAGTGTATCCCATCATGCATCATGTTTTGGAATAAATTGTGAGACTTTTTGCCGAGATCTCACAAGGGGTCACGGAAACCTTTCCAATGTATGTGAAATATTAATAATAATAATAATAATTAGATATTGAAAATATTTTTTTCACTTAATTAGAAGCACCAAAAATTAAATTGTCCTCTGTAATAGGGACTAATAAAAATATATTTAGAATTTATTTTAAAATGCAAAGTTGAATAAAAAAAAAAAAAAAAAAAAAAGTAACATCTCTGTAAACACTTAAGTGTGTCCCATAAGGCAGTGGCTCCCAATCCTGGTCCTGGAGAACCGTAACACTGCATATTTGATATGTCTCCCTGTTCAAACACACCAGATTCAGCTCATCACCTCATCAGTGAAGACTCCAAGACCTCAAAAGTGTGTTTGCCAGATAAGAGAGACACCAAAACCGTGCAGTGTTGGGGCTCTCCAGGACCAGGATTGGGAAACACAGTCATCAGGTCATGAAAAGTTCGACACACACTTTTGGTCATCATGCTCACTCGAACACTTGGGCTAAACACAGGAAATACGTCAAATAAATAATCAAGTGGTCAAGTGCAAAGATGGCATGTGTGGGTGCATGTGTCTTTTTATCAAACAGCAGTTTGATAAAAAGGTAAAACTAACACAGACTTACTGCTGCAAATGTCTGCCTCCGCAGCTTTCTGTCTTCTCCATTTCTGAAGGAATACCTCTCCACAAACACCACAGGTCATCCATGCTTCGTTTACATCTTTTCAGCTAAAAGAAAAATTTTAATAAAAAAAATATTAATAAAATAAGAAGGGGGGGGGGGGTAGAATAAAATAGAATTATAAACAGAATTTTAATAATGTTTTGTGAGCAAAATATTTAAAATATAAACTGATATGAATGAACTGCAAGAGGGGAAAAATGTGTCCTTTTATTTGTTTACTTATTTTTTTATTTATTTTTGGATTTACATAAAAAGGTATCAAAAGCATGGTACAGTAAATGTGATTACTGTGATATCTGTCATATAAAAGCACATCAAAAAACGACATTTACAGTTGTACAACCATAGTTAGTTTGATGATTATTCTATTGTTGTATTGATTATTAATATACCATAGTAAAACTACAGTTACTGTGGTAAAAACATGGTAAATGTCCCGTTCCTGGGTTTTAACTTCAAATTTAATTTGTTTACTATTGTACGTGTCGTGGTTACCATGATTTTACTACAAATTTACTTCTTTGAACCTGAAATGAATATATTGAAAGTCTATGGCACGTCACGTGACCGACAGAGTTTAATCACACTAGTTAGCAGGTGTGTTCATTTAGTTAAACGCAATGAAACTCAAAGACAGCCTCGGATGACTGATTTAAAACAGCGAGTAAACAATACGGCGCTAATCTGATTAATAAAGAAGATAGAATACATTCAGAGGTGGGTAGAGTACCCAAAAACTGTACTCAAGTAAAAGTAAAAGTACTTCTAGAAATATTTACTCAAGTAAAAGTAAAAGTAATAGTCTTGAATTGTTACTTGAGTAAGAGTAAAAGAGTATCGGATAAAAAATCTACTCAAGTAGTTAGTTACTAGTTACTTTGGGTCATATATACTGAGCCTATTTTTATTTAGAAATATAGATAAAATGTATGTTATGTATGTGTGTGTGTATAAATGTATATATTTCATCAGCCTTTACTCCAATTTATGTAATTTATTATAAAACCCTGTCTGTTTACTTAAGTAACAGATATAGGTGTCATGCCATAACATATTTTTAATACGACTGACTTTATATTAAATGTGAATTTAACATTGAAAGTTAATGTGATATAAATATTTCTACTAATCTTTCATTGTTCAGAAAGAGAGCAAATAACATTTACATTATCAAAGATCATTTTCACTGACAGTCTACATTTCAATCACTCTCAGAAACTCCCATTAAAATCACTGAAACTGTTAACACTGTGAAATCAATATCTTAATTATAGATTCGTACACACATCTGCACTTTGTTGTTCCTGCGAGAGAATTCGCCAGAAAGAGGTATTCAGTCAGCGAGCGAGTGAAGGAAGCACCGGAATTTTAGCGATGACTCATCTGAACACCTCTGATTGGCCAATGCTTTAATAAGCTCAAAAGAATCATGTGTGATTGGTTATAATGCGCAGTGCTGTAAAAACACATCTATCTCTGGCTCAGCGCCAGCAAGCAATCACAGATCTGAATTCAGCAGCTGTTGCTATGACTTGCTGAACATACTTGCACAGGTGTGATTGTATTAAAATTAATAAAATTTTAATCGGCTATTTTTTGTCTTTTGGAAGCTGCATTCAACTTGACTCCCCTCTGTTATAAGCCACACACGTACAACAAACTAATGTCACAGTGGTATCGTGTACTGTAATCGAATGTAGCCCAAGTAATTACCATCGCTAGCAAATAATAGCCTTTGCAGATTTGCTTTCAATTCAGTGCAGTTCCAGACAGATTGCGAGGATTTTTATACCTCAAAAACAAGTTGGAGGGCCAGATAAAAATGATCTGGTGGCCGCCATTTGACTCGCTCTGTCATATATAATTTTTTGTAGCCTATTCTTTTTTTTATTATTTATTTAGTCTCGACCCATACAAGGCAGTCAACGAGTTGCGTGCGGTGTGCTGACCCAAGACGTCAAATTTAAACGCTGTTAAGTTCTATAGAAGTCTATCGGACTAACCAGGATGTTGAAAAATGACGCCAAAGGTATACCCAGTGTGTCAAAAAAGTGACGCCAGATCCCTTGACCATGCGTCAGACATTTGACGAGTAGGGAGTGAGACTGTGTGTTGGGCCTCACCATGTTGGCACATTTGTTAGCGCCCATTCTGAGGCTTATGGTGGATCCATCGGAGTTGTACTCTTGTGCAACATTCCTTGTTTATGCAATCTACTCTTAATTGCATGTTTGTTTTATCTTCTGTACCTATTTGCACTTTAAATCAATAAGCAGTTTGTAAGCAGCCAGTTTGCGTTGGTGTTTTAAACAGATATTTAATCCTAACAGCGCTTAAAGCTAAATTCTGTACACATCTACATTCTCTGCATTTCTCTGAGTTTAACAGCACATACCCGCAAAGTTGAAGCATCCATTACATTTACTAATGTATTGTAACAAACATCAGTTACATTCTTAAAATGGCAAAAATGTGGCTCATAGTTTCTATTTCAAAACATGACATCTAGGATGTCACCAGCAAGCATAGTGTGCATACACATTTGATTAGCAGTGACACGAGTGATGCCTCAAAATGTAAACATTGCAGATATACACTGATAACATATGCCGATTCAGTACAAGTTCTGTTCCTCCTGTTTTTACGTGACAAATGTTTTGGAAATGTCGCTGTTTGGCAACTCGTACCATAATGGAAGGAGTTTTCCTTTAACCTCTTTTGATTTCTTTTTTTTCTTTTAGTTTAACCTCTAACTAAGTTCATGTTTCTTTTCTGAATCAATGTATTCAAATATTTATACTATTTTATTTGTACTTGTTTTCTAATGAGGAAATGCATTTAGGCACAGATTTGGCATAGGGCACTGCTCATATTTATTTTTTATTTTTTTGCAAAACTGTTGTGCAAAGTTGATAAACGACAACATTTATTTAACTTTCGTATGCAGTGAGGGCTTTCCAGTTTATGGCATTTGTATTATATATTGCACATACCATGTCATCAGCAGACAGTTTGAATCTGTCCTGTTGATGTTCCTGTGATCTGTATCTGCTCTCTGAGCTGCGGCCCAGGAGTTCTGTTCTGATCTCTCTCCATCTTATAAATGCCCCTCTGTCCATGTGTCATACTGTACAAGTCTGCAGCTCATTGGCTGAGGCCTCTTGACCACTTAAACCAGGGGTAGGCAAGTTCGGTCCTAGAGAGCCGAAGTCCTGCAGAGTTCAGCTTCAACCCTAATCAAACACACCTGAACAAGCTCATCAACGTCTTCATGATTAATAAGGCTACAGGTAGGTAAAGGTTTTTTTCAGGGTTGGAGCTGAACTCTGCAGGACTTCGGCTCTCTAGGACCGAACTTGCCTACCCCTGACTGAAACAGTCATGAACATGAATGTGCTGCTGGCATGGGTGAAATGATTTCTAAAGGAATAGTTTAACAAGAATGAAAAATCCAAATGACATAAGTTTTCTTCTCTGCCTTTCGAAGTTTTCTTCTCTGCATTTGGTTTAATTCAAAAGAGGCCGGAGCAAGACGTACGACAAAGAGCAAACGTAATAATAGTTAATGATTAGTAATATTATAATTGTAAAGGTAATAATTAATTAAGCAAGGAGGGCAGGAAGATGATGGTGGATGGAAGAAAAGAAGACGATGGAATTTGAGCTCTTTGTTTGGTCGTGATAGTCCTACATCTGTCATGTGTTAGACATATTTATAACAGAAAGAATCCAGAGTGAAACTGAACTGAGCTGAGGTCATCATATCGATCAATCACACGGAGTTTCTGTAACTTTATATGACCAAGAAGGAGAATAAAAAAAGAAAAATACTAACGCAGATACGCGCCCAGCCCCCCCCCCCCTCCCACACACACACACACACACACACACACACACACACACACACACACACACACACACACACACACACACACACACACACACACACACACACACACACACACAGACAGATAGATACTTTACCATCTTATGAGCCCTCATAATATGTCAATCTGGAACAACAGATGTATAACTGTGAACAGAAAATCTTTGTTTATTGATGAGTGGTGGCAGAAGGGCATATGGTCACTAACACATGTAGTGGACAATGGGGGAAACATTCTGAGCCATGTTGCTTTTTGTGGTAAATATAATATAAGTTGCTCCTCTAAAATGTATGAAAAAATTATCAAAAATATTCCATTACAGATGCTTAAATTAGTAAGTGATCATCTGAAATATTCAAGGATAATACCTAAACTACAAGAACTTATTCTAGAAAATGTAAGCTTTGTTGACAGAAAATGTTCAAACAAATTCTTAAGAGACTGTTTAGTACATCAATGTTTCCCAGGACCAGTATTAAGGAATTATATTTTTCGTCATTATGAGAAGAAAGAAGTGTGTAAAATTAGGACCAATTTTCTTTCATTTCCTGTTAATCCTAAATGTAAAGAGGTGCACTTTAAAATTCTGAATCATATATATCCAACAAAAGAATTTTTAAGAATGAGATTTAATGTTGGGGATTCAAATTTATGTCAAATATGTAAGGTAGAGATAGAAACGGTTGAACACTTGTTTTTTCAGTGCAGTTTGGTAAACAAATTTTGGAATGATGCATTGAGATGGATGCAACAAAGAATACCTGTAAGGTTGATACTGTCGTGGGAATTTATTAAATTTGGGCTATTAATAAAGGATAAAAAGGTATCTTATGTAATTAATAATGTGTTGCTTTTGTTGAAATTTTATATACACAAATGTAAATTTTTCAAAATCCCTCCAAAATGAGTGGTTTTTAAGGAGGAATTTAAAGTATATTTGGAGACTGTGAGAAGGATGAAAAGTCCTAAAGCATTGTATTTGTACTCCTTATTGGAAGACTTTGATTTTATTAATTGAATATTGTCCTACTCCCCTACTTTATATTTTTATTTGTTCATTTTTTCATTTTTTTGTATTATTATTATTTTATTTTATTTTTTATTTTTTTATTTGCACCTTGGCTTCAATTTTTACTTGCCTGCTGATGAGAATATGTATATTGTAATGTAATATCTGTATGTACGCTCAGGTTTGTTTGTAAATCTGAAACTACGAATGCCTTTTTTGTTAATGTTCTATAAATATGGCAATAAAAAAAAAAAGAAAAAAAAAAAGAAAAAAAAACTTTACCATCTTATCGTGTAACAACTCGACTTTTCCACCAGATGGCGGTAAGACCAACCTTTGCCACTAGACACAAGGATGTTGACAACATACCTGCTTTTCAATAGAAATTTGATGAGATTATTTACTCAAACAGTCTTTCATCTTCCTAAGTTTCTCTTTCTCCTCTATCTTTTTTCTAACATTTTGGCTAGAAGGACTTTTAGCCATTAGCTCTTAACTTGGTTGCCCTACAATTTCAAAAGAAGCACAGTATGGCATTGCATACTAGCATAGTACTACTTCATACTACTATCACCATTTCGACTGTATTATTTTACATAACTAAATTAAACATGCAATGTCAATGAGGTCATATGACAACATCCTACCATTTGCATTAAACATAGTTACATAATGCAAAACCCCATCTTATTTGAATGAATAGCAGGCAGTATAGAGCATATGCTCTTCATTAAGCATTAAGTTGGTATTTCATTCTTAAAATATATATATATATATATATTGATTGATTGATTGATTTTCCACCTCACACCCCTTCATACACAACCATTCCAGTTTAAAAGCACTCAAAATCAGTAAACAGTATTTTTTTTTAGATCAGTCAAGTAAGCCATGGAGTTTGAAACATGCACCGTATAAATTAAAGCACATCCAGTACAATTCATTTCTTCAGATTTTGACTGTTTAAATCGTTACAGCGTTTCTTACCTGCACCATCCTGTAACATATTGTTATAATCAGCAGAAGACAGGGATGAATAATGGTGAAATATTGCACAATTCTTCTGTGCCTTTAAGGCAGGTTTTGACTTATGACAGAATGTTGCCTAGCAGCTCTAAGAATCTACCCTTGACTTACCCTTGAAGATTTACCAGGTACTTGTCTTTCAGACAAGAAAAACAGTTTGAGTCTGAAACTTTAATTCACTCATCCAAAAACAGTTTGTAATAATAGACAATTCTAATCCTTTAGAAATCCTTTAGAAATTATACACAATAAATAATTTGAGTAGTGAAAATTTTACATTTACATATATTTTTTTGGCATGACTACCATGCATGAAGTGGAGTCATGGCCTAGTGGTTATAGAGTTTGACTCCTAACCCTAGGGTTGTGTGTTCGAATCTCGGGCCGGCAATACCATGACTTAGGTGCCTTTGAGCAATGCATTGAACCCCCAACTGCTCCCTGGGAGCTGGTGTGTGTGTGTGTGTGTGCATGAGCGAGCGAGCAAGCATGGGTCACCATACTTGGCTGTATGTCAATGTCACATCACTGGAGCTGACTTGAACAAAACCTGCCTATCAAGTTCTCCAGAAGCTCATTAGAGGATCTTAAACTTCAGTGGAATAAGAACATCTGTACAAAAAGCATGATAAGTGTTACTACTTATAAACAGTGGAGAATCTTAAGTATTTTGTCACTGTATGCTTTGTCATTGTTTTGCATTGTTCAAAATCCTAAAACTCTGCTTATTTTATGGATTAAATGAAAAAAAAAAAACTGAGGTTTTCAATGTGATTTTAGACTTTGGACCCCACTGTATGTGTG
Organism: Carassius carassius; assembly: GCF_963082965.1. Classification (NCBI taxonomy): domain Eukaryota; kingdom Metazoa; phylum Chordata; class Actinopteri; order Cypriniformes; family Cyprinidae; genus Carassius; species Carassius carassius. The sequence continues at coordinate 35,345,860 of NC_081760.1, forward strand.
TTGTCACCATCTTTAAATCCTGTATACTCCTTTAGGGAACCTCATCCAGAATGAATTACAGTTTGCATTTGCCAATCATTACATTCAGAGTACAGTGAGCTGTATCTTAATGTGGGACATGTGACCCTGTTCGATACTTTATTGTCTGCACAATTCATTGAATGTCTTTCCTTTCAGCATGTTTTCAATTATTCTGTCTTTTGGAGGCATTTCATGAAAGAATAAAATCCAGTTGTACAAATTTCATAAAGACAGATCCAGTAACAATAAGGGCACTGTATTAATCTGAAAATGTTCAAGGATCCAAAAGCTGAATTCATAACAATAGGCCCTCTCTCATACAGAAATGAAAGACCATAAATGACCAGGTGTGCTTATTACTGCTAAATAAATCAGTGTCATATAAGATCTCTCTCCATCCCAAAGACTTTCGAACTCCAATCACTGTGAAGTATAAAGATCTGAATAGGATCATTTAAGTTTGAAACAGAAGAACTGCAAATCAGCCATATCATCACCATGACAAGTTCAGTGAGAGTATGTGAAAATACATCACACATGCTTTCAGCTTTATCCAGTAGCTCCTTCTTCATTTACACACACCGCCCCCCATCCCTCAAGACCTCACATTAAAGCCATTAATATATTATTACCTGTTCCACCAGCTCCGTATTGATCTGAAGCCTCCATCTCTTCTCATCTATTGCCAGAGCATTCTGGCAGCTGTGGTGAAGACGACACTAAAACCCTGACAGTAAATTTCATTGATTTCTATACTGGGATTCTGTGCTCTGGTGCATAAGTGGCTGTTAGATGTTGCAGAATATATTGCATTATAACAGTTTATCTTCATGTATATGTATTGAAGTACTTGGATTCAGATTGAATGCGACAGATCTGATAGATGAACATTTGCCATGTTGGTAATAAGAAGTGTGTGTGATGAATAGCTGGGTTAAAATTCTGATTTTAAAAGGAGGTATTTGATTATTTATAGCATGGATTTATTAAAGGACAGCTGATGTATTTGTTTCTCTGAATCTCTCAGATCATATGTAATGCAAGTAACAGGTTGATATTTGACTTACTTTTCTTTTAAGTCTTAATGGTTTTCTTTATTTTTTTCTTCCGACTTCTTGGCTTAATTTTTAATTTAATGGTGTGTAGGTCACACAGGGAGTCAGATAGGGAGTCAATTCATTTAATATAACGAATATATATATATATAATTCGAATAATATAACGAAATATAACGAACTCACTTGATATTCAGAACAAGCCTCCCAAAAGCTCAAAATGACAAACAATAAGTGAGGCTGTGTTTCAGCAATTTGTATTTATTTATATATTTGTATTTTTTATTTTTGAGCCTTTGCATATTGCAACCCGGTCTCATAATAATACGAAGTAGGCATACTGACATGAAATTATGTCTATGTCATTTCTATAATCTGGACAAAACCATGTAAATGTGGTTATGGCATCACCTACTAATCAAAACATAATTAAATATAGTTTTGATTTACTTTACTAATGACCTCTGACATGTTATCTTATTTCAGTATTAGTATTATTTATCTACTTTAATATTTAGTAATATTTTTAGTAAGTTTTTTTTATGTTTTCAGTTTTTCTTTTATTTCTATGAATTTTGTTATGACCTTTTGTCATTTATTTATTACAAAACTATTTGTTTTATTTTTATTTCAGTTTCAGTTAGTAAGTTTAGTACTTCAGCTGAACTTCAGTGTGTTTATGTTTTAAATTGTAATATTTATATTTTATTTTATTTTAGCCTTATTTCAGTTAACAAAAACAATAGTTTTAGTTTCAGTTAACAATAACAACACTGATGTTATGACCAAATCACGTCTATTTAATCATACAGCATTTAGGTCTATGACATTTGACATTCATGCATATTTCCTGCACACTCAGAAAAAAATGGTGCAGAAGGTACAAAGCCTTGGGACACAAAGGCTAAAAGGTGCATTTTTGTACTGAATTTACACCTAAATGGCACTTTAAAGGTACATATTTGCACCTTAAGTACAGGCCTTTGTATTAGAACCTTTTGAAAGGCATACACAGCTGTGAGAACTTCTTTTTCCCGAGAGGCTCTTATGATAAAAACGTGTACATTTCCTAATTTGTAATTTGCTTTGGATAAAAGTGTCTGCTGTAAATAACCCTAGTTGCTTATTAGCATTCATATTACTAGAATATTAGTCATTTATTAGTAGCAATTAAGCACATATTAATGCTGTATTCTACATGACCTTATTCTACATCCCTAATCCTACCCAAAACCTACATTTAACAACTACCTTACTTACTATTAATAAGCAGCAGATTAGGAATTAAATGAAGGATTGTTTACAATGAACGCAGATGTGGTTTAATTCTCAACACCCATTTTTTTTTTTGCTAGTTTGCTTGCTGCCAACTTCAGCCAAAACTGTGAATATCTTTTATACTAGTAATTTTTAAGCCTCTTGCCAATATTTTGTTTCCTTGCGGTCTGATATAAACACCACCCTAAAGTTGCGTTGTCTAATAACCTGACCGGACTTTCGGGATTTTTCTATTGCTTTACGGTTTTGTGTGTCAGTGAATGGCCTCTGGGTGGTGCATCTGTGTGCTGTCTGAGGCTGAGACTGCTATGACTTAAGTGTGAGTATGACGGCAAATAGCTTCAACATCTGAAAACAGGCATTGGAATGGAAAGAGAGGGATGGAAAACTTTGGCTCTTCATCATGTCACTGTGATGATGAATTCATATGATGCACAAGGCATAACTGGATTACATACATTCATTCATAAGCTGTCTGAACACTCCCTCCTTCACTTACCCACAGAGAAATAACCCCCATTAGTAAGTGAAAATGCAAAAATTTTGACATCAAATGATGCTGAAGCTTATAATACTGAGACCTTGTGTACCAACCAAATGATAAAATCCAGTCAGGCAATTTAAATGCACCCCCCCCCCCCCCCCCCCAAAAAAAAAAAGATTTTCATGTGAATTTCAACAGATTTCTCTGTGAATATTGTAAAATGTAACTTATTCCTGTGCTAAAAGCTGAATTTTCAGCAAAATTACGCCAATCATAAATGTCACATGATCCTTCAGAAATCATTCTAATATACTGCTTTGTTGCCCAAGAAACATTTCTTATTATTATCTATGCTGAAATCAAAATTGTAATTTTTTTTTCTAAATACTCTGGTCAATAGAAAATTCCATAGAACAGCATTTATTTGAAACAGAATCTTTTGTAACATTATGTTTTAACTGATCAACTGAATAGTATTCTTGGTCACACTTTATTTTAGGGTCCAATTCTCACTATTAACTAACCATTAACTATGACTTTTGCCTCAATTAACTCATTATTTGTTGCTTATTAATAGTTTATAAGGTAGTTGTTAAGTTTAGGGTATTGGGTAGGATTATGGATGTCATTATATGTACTTTATAAGCACTAATAAACAGCCAATATGTTAATAATAGACATGGTAATAAGCAAGTAGTTATTAGTGTGAATTAGACCCTATACTAAAGTGTTACCGTATTCTTTTATTTATTTTTTTGAAAACTTACTGATTCCAGACCTTTGATTGGTAATTTATTTGTTTTAATTTGCTGTTCTGACTACTTTAAATCATATATACTCCGAGACTTGTGTTAGACTGTGGCGAATATGAACTATCAGGTGTAGGTATAGTTTGTGTAAGGTGAGGGGTGTAGATCGCAGAATGTGGGGTTTAACTATGTGAATAAAGTCTCGGCCGCTTTAGGACAGATTCTAGCCAGAATATGCAGTATGCACACAATAATCACACAAGCATGACAATGCATGTTAAAAGACATAAAGCAAAGTACTGGATGCCATACACTCCTATTCAGAAGTCTGGTGTCAGTTACATTTTTTATTATTAAAGAAATTAATACTTTTATCCACAAGTAAATACATTTCTTTTGAACTTTCCATTCATCAAAGAATCCTGGAAAATCATGTTTTACATAAAAATATTCAACATTGAATAATAAATGTTTCTTACACAGCCCAAAATGTCATGTAGGACATTTGTGGGATCCAACACATGGCCCATATAAGAAGAGACGACATAGAACAGAAGCGGTTCTGAATCATCAAAAGTTCCATATTCTATTTCAGATGGCTGTTCTGATCCACACTCGAGTTCTTATGATTTGATCATGATGTAGCTGGAAGCTTTATTGGGTGTGGGAAAGGAAAGGCCAACCCTCCCTTCAGTAGGGATCTTAGAAACACTTTGTGCTTTTGTCAAGAAACAGCTACTTCAGATCAGTCATGGTGCCAGATCCACAAAACAGCTACAGTAAATGGGTTATTTGGTTATGAGAGGTATCTGGAAAAATATTGCTGATGATAGGGTTTTATTCTTTTGAAATATGACTTCAAGTCAACATGGAATCAAAGTTGATCCTATTACATTTTCACTATTAATTTACATTTATTTATTTATATATCATAATGCATGTAATTTTATATTCAGTAATCCACTTTATAATATATAGATGAACATGTGATAAGATACGGTACCGAATGTGAATAAAAATATTTAACGTATATTTACTCATGCAGCATATTCATATGAAAATATATATTTTATATGTTCAACAATCATTTACAATATACATGTTTTATATTTTAAAATATAGCTAGTTTGCAATATCATAAGCACACCTGCTCATACTAAAGCACTCAATGAACAGACTATCACTGTGCTGATATGTGCACACAGCCACTACTTTTTGAATAAAGAAACATATTGTCTTAATGGTGTTTGGCCAATCGTCATCCTTACCACAGACTCTACTCTTTAGCACAAGGGTAACCCCACAAACTTACACATACCAGAAACCATTTTAAATTGCAAAAAAAAAATACTTAAGATACTTAATTTCTAAATATTTACTCTCTTTTAACAGTCGGAAGCAAAGCATGCTGGGAACTAGACATCTTCTTTATCTCATTCCACGAGTCTGTGCATATATGTGTGTTCATACATTCACATTTATATGGGAACTTGTACATTATGTGCAATATTTACTTAATTAGGAATTAAACTTTATGAATATTAGATGTATTTTTGTTTTCATTTGTAAATATATTTGTATGTATCAATATATAACCATACATTGTCAATGCATATATTGCTGTATATTGAAAAATATAAGCACTAGTTTCCCATATATGGAATTGTATTATGTAATATATCACATTATATTTTGCAGTATGTCCCAGTAGAGTTGTTCTGTAAGGGTTAACTGTCATATACATTACTTTGTATGGCATATCCTTAAAGGAATAGTTCTGCCATTATTTGCTCACCCTCATGTCGCTCCAAACCTGTATACTGGTATTCACTCTATGGGACATGAAAGAACTTTTGAAAAATCTTCACATTCTATTATGATCGAGCTGTAAATTCATATGATTTTTTGAGTTATATACAACCCGAATTCCGGAAAAGTTGGGACGTTTTTTAAATTTTAATAAAATGAAAACTAAAAGACTTTCAAATCACATGAGCCAATATTTTATTCACAATAGAACATAGATAACATAGCAAATGTTTAAGCTGAGAAAGTTTACAATTTTATGCACAAAATGAGCTCATTTCTATTTTGATTTCTGCTACAGGTCTCAAAATAGTAGGGACGGGGCATGTTTACCATGGTGTAGCATCTCCCTTTCTTTTCAAAACAGTTTGAAGACGTCTGGGCATTGAGGCTATGAGTTGCTGGAGTTTTGCTGTTGGAATTTGGTCCCATTCTTGCCTTATATAGATTTCCAGCTGTTGAAGAGTTCGTGGTCGTCTTTGACGTATTTTTCGTTTAATGATGTGCCAAATGTTCTCTATAGATGAAAGATCTGGACTGCAGGCAGGCCAGGTTAGCACCCGGACTCTTCTACGACGAAGCCATGCTGTTGTTATAGCTGCAGTATGTGGTTTTGCATTGTCCTGCTGAATTAAACAAGGCCTTCCCTGAAATAGACGTTGTTTGGAGGGAAGCATATGTTGCTCTAAAACCTTTATATACCTTTCAGCATTCACAGAGCCTTCCAAAACATGCAAGCTGCCCATACCGTATGCACTTATGCACCCCCATACCATCAGAGATGCTGGCTTTTGAACTGAACGCTGATAACATGCTGGAAGGTCTCCCTCCTCTTTAGCCCGGAGGACACGGCGTCCGTGATTTCCAACAAGAATGTCAAATTTGGACTCGTCTGACCATAAAACACTATTCCACTTTGAAATAGTCCATTTTAAATGAGCCTTGGTCCACAGGACACGACGGCGCTTCTGGACCATGTTCACATATGGCTTCCTTTTTGCATGATAGAGCTTTAGTTGGCATCTGCTGATGGCACGGCGGATTGTGTTTACCGACAGTGGTTTCTGAAAGTATTCCTGGGCCCATTTAGTAATGTCATTGACACAATCATGCCGATGAGTGATGCAGTGTCGTCTGAGAGCCCGAAGACCACGGGCACCCAATAAAGGTCTCCGGCCTTGTCCCTTACGCACAGAGATTTCTCCAGTTTCTCTGAATCTTTTGATGATGTTATGCACTGTAGATGATGAGATTTGCAAAGCTTTTGCAATTTGACGTTGAGGAACATTGTTTTTAAAGTTTTCCACAATATTTTTACGCAGTCTTTCACAGATTGGAGAGCCTCTGCCCATCTTTACTTCTGAGAGACTCTGCTTCTCTAAGACAAAGCTTTTATAGCTAATCATGTTACAGACCTGATATCAATTAACTTAATTAATCACTAGATGTTCTCCCAGCTGAATCTTTTCAAAACTGCTTGCTTTTTTTACAATTTGTTGCCCCCGTGCCAACTTTTTTGAGACCTGTAGCAGGCATTAAATTTTAAATGAGCTAATTAAGTGGATAAAAGTGTAAAATTTCTCAGTTTAAACATTTGCTACGTTATCTATGTTCTATTGTGAATAAAATATTGGCTCATGTGATTTGAAATTCCTTTAGTTTTCATTTTATTAAAATTTAAAAAACGTCCCAACTTTTCCGGAATTCGGGTTGTATATATATATATATATATATATATATATATATATATATATATATTGGTAAATACTTAAGGTAATTTTTCACAATTTGTAATTACATTTTTGCAGTTACAGTACATTAGGTCTTGCAGCAAAAAAAGCAAAAACAAAATATTGTTTGTATTTGAGTTAGATGTTATTTATATACTTTCCATTTTCATTTTAGTTTTTTTTGTAATTTTATTAGTTTTTTTAATGTCTTTAATGTTTTTCATAATTATTTTTTATCAGTTCAGTTAATTTCACTTTTTCACTTTTTTCTGAATAGAACAATTTTCTTAAAAAACAAGAAAAGAAAAATAGCCAGACCTCTAACATTTTGTGCTCAGTTCCAGGTGGATAAATAGTGAGAATAAAGGGGAACCGTGTGTCTTTTTATTAGATCAAAATCATGGTTTGGGCAATCCACATCTTCAAAAAAATTGTTTGTATTTAATTTGAGTTAGATGTTATTTATATACTTTCCATTTTCATTTTAGTTTTTTAATGTCTTTATAGTTTTTTATAATTATTTTTTTATTTCAGTTCGGTTCATTTCAGTTTTCAGTTTTCAGTATTTAAGTACATCAAAAAAAAAAAAAAACATGTGAAAATTAAACATTTATTCTTGGCTGAAATAAGTACAATTTGTATTATTTCATTTCAGTTAAAGTTTATTTTGTTTCAGGTAATAAAATATTTTTTATTGTTTTAATTTCATGTAATTATAATAACCCTGATTTAATTGATTTGCTGGATATACTATTTATACTGACAGTATAAAAAATGAATACAGCCTGAAGTATCTTTATACTCATAAAAAGTCTGAACCTTTGTGTGGTATTCAGCAGGAATATAATGATTATCAGAGCACTTAAGAGATTCTCCAGCACTTGAATGCTGATACTTGACCTTTAGTTTCAGGCTCACTGGTTTTTTATGTTTTTTAAGCCTTTTGTTTTACAGGGACACAGGAAGTGTCCCCATAAACCATAAACATCTGAGATAACTTCAAATGAACATTTCAAAGCAGTTAATTTGAAGTTTTCCAAGTAAAACATCAGTTTTCTATTTACATATATTGTAAAATGTAATTTATACCTGTGATGCAAAGCTGAATTTACATAGAGAAAATGCAAGAAACGGTAAAAGGGGAACCGTGTGTCTTTTTATTTGATCAAAATCATCATGGTTTGGGCAATCCACATCTTCATATAAACCCACACAGGCCACGTTAATATATCAGGATTTGGAAAATACTGTAAATCCTTCATTAAATAAATTTTTATGGGTGTTTTTGGAAGCAAGCAGCACTCGATCTGGATTCAATCATGGTGATGGGGACTAAATGGATGATGGCACACTGCAGTGGAACTATAAACTTAAACAGACACTTATTGATTTTGATATTTTTTAGGAATGAATAAGCTTTCTCTAGATGGGTAACATTAATGTGGATGGGGGAGGCTCTGAAAAGGGATCAAGGGTCAAAGATTACCATCCTAAAAGTCTCTATGATCCTTGCAAACTGATTGCTTACACATCAGAAAGCTTCAGCTCAGAATGTTAACTTCACATTTAGCCTGGTTGGCACTGACAGCTATAATTACAAATTCTTTCCTGAAGTTATACAAATTTTATTTTTAAAGTTATAAAATAAGGTATAAAAAAGTATACTCTAAATATATTTTATGTAATGGGTTAAATTGGAAAATTAAATTAAATGTTTTATTTATTTTTGTTTACTTACAGTATATGCTCTTCATTTGAAAATTCTATGTATTTTCTACTCATTATGTATCTCTATACACTGGGGAAAAACAACAACAACAACAACTAGACCTATAATCGGTCACTGAGAATAGTAAAATGAAGAAAATGTGTGTATGAACAGTTCATATAATGTTTATTATAATTTTTGTAGAAAAAGAAGATTCACTGATTTTAATTTAAATTTGGACACTGACAGATCAAAACATCTTTACATTCATAAATTTAAATAATAGCAATTTACAGCAGAAGCAAAACTTTTGTTTGTTGTCAGCTGTATAACATCTCTAATAATTATTTTGAAAAAATAAAATAAACGTTTCAAGGGGTTACATAGCTTTATTTCACTATGGAAACACATGTTTAGAGAATTCTGTTATTAAAAATGTATGGCATATGAAATGCATGGTCCAGAATCTAAGCCACAGAGTCCACATTAAATAGCTAAAACCCTTTTTACTGTAACACATTATAAAACAAATGTGTTTTCTTTCTGAAGCAGGAAATTCATTTTAATGAGCAAAAACACACAAAATAAATAAAGTTTATACAGTATCTATTGCTGTCTTTCTTTTTTCTTTCCACTATGTCTCATGTCTATTACATAACAGTGGTCGAATGAGAACATCCAAGTTTTTGTTCTTTTTGGCAGCAATAAATCACAAAGTACAAATGTGTTTTGAGCTGTATCATTATGGGCATCAGAAATAAGGGACAGACATTACAAAGCTGTTATTCTGTTCAGTCTGTTTGAGATAATTCTCATTTGAATCTGTTGCACACCAAATATACACTTTAAAATACATGTTTAAAATGCAAATGTATACTGTGAAATGCATTTTAAAATGCATTTGATGAGGAGGAGCATGAAATAAAAATGTTTCAATGGCTGGCTGCACACTTAATTAAATCCAGACTGGAGATTTTATTATATAAATTAAAGTACACTGTGCAAGTTTTTATTTTATTTTACTTTTTGGAAATGTGTTGACTTTGCAAGTTTGTATTATTTGTATAATTTGTGCCTGTTTCTATAAATTTTGTTGTTATTTGAATGATTTGCATTTGTATACAAGTTGTTGTTCTAGTATATCTCCAGTGGCTTTGTATAATTGCCACATATTCTTTGGGGTCCACCTGCAAATTGAATCCAGCTGATCTTATCTCTTATCTCTTATCTTATCTCTAATTAGTAATCAAGAAAAATGGTGAATGGTGGTTGAAAGAAAGCAATTACTGAAATGTTTGCTCATGCTGGTCTTCACTATGCATTGTTTTTTTTTTTGCATGTAGTTTATATAATAAAATATACTTTTGTTAGACCTTTTCCAGTCTGGATTTAATTTGGTCAACAATCTCCTTGTTTGCACTTGTAGTTTCTTTGAAATTAACTGTGAAATTTACTAGCAATTTCTGAGGGAACTCAGGCTAAAGATACTGGAAATCAACATTGATCAGTCATAAATAGACAGTTTCATTGCTTTGTACATTATCACAAAGGGCCCTGCAAGTGTTTAGTCCCAGCCAAAGTCCTGACCAATCATCTGATAGAACTTCATGTTGAAAGGCCTGTAGAAATCCCTGAGTCTGTGCAGCACATCTGTCGCTATGTGTGGGTGTGGTCGCCCTTTCGATTTCCCCAGGCATCGCGGTCTGCTGCTCCCTTCCGGCTTTTTGAGGCAGGGGAAGCCTTTAGTCTGGTTAAAGTAGAAGTGCTTATTGGTCACCACCCGTTTGAGACCCAGAAAATACTGCACCCGGCCCATTTCTCCCGCGGGGTCCATCACCAGCTTCTCGCCGCTCACGAAAAGAAACTGCGCGAGTGGGAAATACCTGAGCCAGTTCTCCAGGTGTTTGGCGTAGATGCCGATCCTCACGGCGCTCCAGGAGGTGTCGATCAGACCCGTGGTGGAGTTCTTGAAGACCAGATTCTGGAAAGATGGCAGGCCGGGGTTTTTAGTCAGGGTCTGAGCGTAGTCCGACACGGCCCGGGGTCACAGGGTCACGGACCACCACGATGAGTTTAGTGCTGCGGCTCATGGAGAAGACGCGGGATGGCGCTTCATGGGTGATGAAGTAGCTGGGTGTTTTCTCCATGGTCATCTGGCCATCTAAAGTACGAGGCATTAGATTCCTACAGAACAAGAAAGTAAAAATTGATTACAATGGAGGTCAATTCTGTGATCAAACTAGATTTCTAAATGATTTGAAACCTGCCACATTTTCAGTAAGTTTAAACGTTTGAAACTGCCCATATTATGCCTATTTACAAGCTCATAATTTTATTTTTGGATTCTGCTTCAAAGTTCAAAAACACATTATTTTTCTCATACTGAACACAGGTGCAGCACCTCTGCCTGAAACTCTCATTTTTAGGGTATCTTTAAACAGCATTGATGTACAAAAACAGAAACGTTTTTCTTTTGTTATTTTATTTATTTATTTTTTGTGTACAGATTTTCAAAAGGATCCACGTTGACGGATCAGCAAAAATGGCTAAAAATGCTGAATCATGCATGCCAGGCCAGTAGTTGGCGTTGTCACTTTGCAAAAAACACTATGAGCCAACACACATATGCCTATACTGAACAGGTAAACGCATACCATCACCGTTTTCACTATTTTCAACATGAACAGCCAAAACGCATACATTTTTTCCCAATTTAGTTGAAAAATTTGTTTTATAAACACTCCCTTAATTCCTGTCTCTTTAAATACCACCTTTCCAAAAAAAAAAAAAAAAGAAAATAGATAGAATGCCAAGTCTGTTCCGATTGGTCAACCATTTAAAGCAAATAATCTGCGTCCTCTTGAAATAGCGAAAACACTTAATCGATTGTTATGTGTTCTTGTTATATTTTTTTAAAGGGATAATTTAAAAGTTCTATCATAATTTACTCACTCATGTTATCTCAAACCTGCATGGCTTACTTTCTTTCTGTGTAACACAAAACAAGATATTTAAAAAAAGTTATACACGTTTGAAGCGACATATAAAAAATATTTTCCTTTTTGGTGAACTGTGCCTTTAAGGATTCAGCGCTGCATTAGAATTTGGCCAACATCATGAACAGTTTGGACTGCACCTAAAATGTAATTTACTGTATGTAGGCAGGTTTGGGACAGGTTTTCTGTGGCTGCACCTGTGGCATCCAAACTAAATATTAAACTGTAATTATAAGCAATAATGCAAAATGAAAAACTTTATTAAGAGTGACTCTGGAGACATGATAATTGCCACCATTTCAGCGCACGCCAGCGGACAAAGCTTCCACACACTTTTTGCAATTCATTTAATTATGATGAAAGATGTTCTTTTTATTATCAAATATAAAACAAGTGTTTCTCTGATGAGGTCAGTGCTGAATTACTCACTCTATCCTGAGTAATGCAAAGTGTAAAATGTTGTTAAATAAACATAAGAGCTGACTTTATTAAAAACCAGCCTTGTGAAATAAACGTCAGCGAGAAGGGAGTTGGTGAACATTTGCGATAATGACACATAAACATAAATATTAAGGTTCATATTGGTTAAGGTTCAGTTAATCTCTTCAATTATTGTTCAGTGGCTCCTGCATCAAGTGGAAAAGTCTCTATACTAACTCTCATTATTTCCATAGAGAACATATGCAGTAGATTAACTCTTCACTGGTCTGGGATAGGGTTTGGAAAGGGCTCTATCTATCTCTTTGTCTCCCTTTCTGACTTTGGCCATCATCTCTTTGCCATGAGGCTAATAATTAACTCTAATACGAATCATATTCCTCTTTAAGAGCTTCACCACAGAGACAAGAATCAGAGGAATCAGGCTGACGGGTTTGTAAAGGAGAATAAAGAGTAACATTGAGAAATTGGATTTGCCATTTGATATGCAATGCTCTTAAAGAAACAGTCCTCCATAAATCATGACATTTTTATCAATATTTATCCTTCCTGGTATCATTCCAAATTGTATGTTATTATTTAAGGAGAATTTTTAATTACTCTTAATGCAGCACATGTTCACCATTTTATAGTGTGTTAAGCTCCAAGAAAATTGCCCATACAACTTCTGAAGCCATGTTTTAAATGTTTTGATTGCGTTTACATGATGCATGTCCCAGTGCCTGCTTTTAGGGATGTGATCTTGAAGCCTTACATGCAAACCTTTTAATTTGGAGAGCATGTCACGGTTAATGTCAGTGTTGTCATTCTCACCCTGCATCTAAAGTGCAAGCGCTGTTTGGCTATGTACACATTGCTAAGTGCATGTTTAATTCAGAGTAATCAAGTTAATGGAAGCCATAATGGCAACGACCGTGTCTGCTGACATCATGTTTATGTTGTGGAAAGCAGGCATTACCACATCATTGAAAAGTTTGGGCTTTTCTCAATTCACGCCAAAGGCCCACACAATGTGGTCCACCCGTTTGATCTCCGAATCCAAAGAAGCATCGCAAGATAAAGCCCTCATTTAGTCCAGGTTCGCAAACGTAGCTTACTAGCGACCTCGGACAACCTTTAAACTCTCACCAGCTGAACACTTGTGTGTTTTGTTCTTTATCTGGTGGCTTATGACAGCTGCTGTTACCTGTGCAGTTGTTAGGCTAGCATCCATGCTGTTTGTTTTGATCACACCTAGTGCAGCGTTAGTGGTTAGCATCTGGACTGAGAATGCTAGCCTGGAGTATGTATAAGGTTATTAGTTCAGAACCTGGCAACAATTTATTCCTGTTTACTGGTACATACGGCACAGCTGCGGGTGGCCTGCTGAAGAAAAAAAAAAATCACCTCAAAAAATATCAACAGACTTCATCCATTTGCCATTCAGTTGGTTATTAAATCAATAATTATGTTTAAAATGCATTAAAATGTTAAGAAAAACACATTGTTGTGCATTGTTTTTAGAAGTGCCCTAACATGTCTAAACATCCTTAATACAAAATAGATTCAACTGCATAAGCGATTTAGAAAATATTTATATTGTCTGGTGTATTTTATATTTTACTACTGGTGAAATACATAACTATATCTGTATAGGATATTTAAAGATAGATAGATAGACAGTTATTTATTTGTATTTTATTTAATTAATTAAAATTAGTAAATGTATTTATACTTTTACATATATTTATTTATTTGAAATATATTTAATTATTTTAGTCATGTATGTGTGTATGAATTTATTTATGTTGCTATGAGCAATCTGGATACTTTTTAAAATATTAAATTATTTTACATGCGTTTATTAAAATTGTATTCATATTTTAAATCTTTTATTTATGTTTTTATTTATTTATTTATAGACAGACAGACAATTAATTAATGAATTTGAATGTATTAACTTTATTAAAAACAGCAAGCAGGGAGTTAATTAATGAATTAATTTATAATTTACATTTTATATTTATTTTAAATGTATTTGTTAATTTATTGTCATTATTATGAGCAATCTGGATCAATCTGGATTCTTTAAAAAATATTAACAAAATAACATGGTTTCTTTCTGGGCATCAAACAATTACACAGAGTGGCCACCACTGTTTGGTGAAGGTTTCTGCGGTGCACTGTTACTGAGTTACCTTTCAAAATATTCAAATACATTTTGGAACCAAAAACATGCTGAACTACAAAAAAGAGACAGAAAACACTTTGTGGTAAGTCATGCCTTATTACACAGCACACATACACAAGCTTGTCCTCATAGATGTTTGCATTATACACATCAGAACAGAGTGGGATCTTCTCTCCCTCATTTGAATGAACCACAGGATACAACCTTTCTCCCATTATCAGAGGAAAACATCCAGACAGAACAGCCCCTGTGTCTGGCAGCAGTGACCCGGGATGTTCCCGTCCTGATCTCTGCCACATCTGGCAGCAATGAGTCTCTGGGAGGAAGTTCCTTCCCTTTAAGAGCTCACCACGGGCCTGAATGGGTACAGATATTTTAGTAGAAGCTAGAGGTCTCTGAAATGTAACATGTTAACAAATTACATCTCTTTTGAGTCTGTAATGAGTCTTGCTGTTCATATATAAATAAAGAAAATATTAAAACATAAGGAAAACAAGATTGAAGAGCAAAATTAAGAAAAGAAAAACAAAGTCATATATTTTGAATATCTTAGTTATATATATATATATATATATATATATATATATATATATATATATATATATATATATATATATATATAGTATAGATATTTCAGTAATGATATTTCAACTTATGCTAGTGAAGTATGCATCATTTTCATAGGGTGGAATGGTTATGATTAGAAATATATATTTTTTTATACATAAGAAATGTTTGATTGAATTCTCAAATAGGTGAGTTTTATTTAATAAAAAATCTCTTGAAATGAGCAAAACTGCAAATCTAAATCTAATCAAAATCATAAAATAAAGCAAAAAATGCTTTGAAAAAATATAGTGTTCCTGTAGCTGAAGTGGTAGAGCATACACTTATCAAGTGTAAGGTTGGGGGTTCGATTCCCCGGGAACACATGATAGGTAAAAGTTTATATCCTGAATGCAATGTAAGTCGCTTTGGATAAAAGCGTCTGCTAAATGCATAAATTTTATTTATTTTTTTTTTTTTATATATACAGTATATCATCTCAATTGTTTCTCCTACACATCTGTTGGATGAAATGGAAGCTTCTTCTCAGGTTTTTCTCCTGAGAAAAGATTCTAGTAATCTCATTTGCCCTCTCTAAGACACAGAAGATTTTACTCAGCTTTTCTCCAAATGAATGCTGAGGAAATATCTTAACCAAACGTAGCAGTTAAATGAGTCAAAATTGACATCTTAGTTAAGCTCTGAAAGAGCAGCATCAGAAGAATAAAATATCTTAATTTTAGAAACATTCAGTGGACAGGGAAACATCAGATCTACATGTGTGGCACAGCAAGAAAGCCACAGGTCAAAAGAGAAACCAAGATTTAAATGCTCACATCCTTGAAAGGGAGAATGAGGTCCCGCATTAACAGGAAACAGACTAGGGATTACAGACATGTGTGTGTGTCTGTGTGTGTGTGTGAGAGAGTGTGTGTGCTCTTTCTATCATGTGTCAAAATCAGCATTGCTGTTGCGAGCTTGTGTTTGTGTGGGTTTATCTGTGAAGCAGAAGCAGGACGACCACACCCACAGATGAAGACACAAAAACACAAACTCCAACTTCCTAACCCTAACCCTCCGAATTTCATCACAAATAGCTATTAATTTAACCTTATCAGCTGGTTAACATCTAAATGCCTAAAACATCTAAAAAAACATGTCTCACACAATATATTTTAAGTATTAATCAAATAATTTAAATTATTATATATATAGATATATATACACCAAACACCTCAGACAATTTAATAATTATTAAATTAAATTAAATGTATTTATTTTATTTATATTTACCTATATATACACACCAAATTACAAATTAATAATAATTTTTTACAATTTTATTGTATTGAACAGAATTATTTGAGTATTACTGACATACAGTTTATTTATATTTATTTATATTTCATTTAAAATTATTGACATGACATCTTTTTTGCATATTACACTTTATACATTTACATTTTGTTTTCATTTTAATTTAGTTAATGTTTTTTAAACATATCTGAGTAGTTTTTATTGAGTGGTAGTTCAGAGTTTTTAAGAAATTATTCTTAATAAATGAATTTATAATTGTATATTATATTTTATATTTTAAATATAACCAAATACTTCATAAAGCATTTTTTTGTTGATATATATATATATATATATATATATATATATATATATATATATATATATATATATATATATATATATATATATATATATATATATATATATATATATATATATATATATAAAATGTAAAATTGTACATAATCTTTTTTTCATCTGGTCATGTGCACAAAAACAAAAAATTTTTTATTTTTAAATACTGCAGATCTACCTACATCCTCCTGATTAGTGTCTTGAAGCTCTGAAAGGATGTGCTTCCTTTTCTTCCTGCTTTTTAATCTTCTTCTGAAGCTCCTAATTATCTAATCAGACTGGCTGGCATAAATTATTGGTACAAATTTGGCAAGAGTACCCTGAAAAAAAAAAAGACCTGGCACAGTGTATATGAACTATATGCTATGATGGTGTGTGCAGTGAATACTACTTCTGTGACAAATGTGTAACTGCTGACTGAAGTGAAGCTTACAGAATTAGATTTGTCAAACAGAAATTTATATGTAAGCAGCAGATAGCATGTATAGCTCCAAAAGAAGTAAAAAAACAGACAAAACAGATCGTTCAATGGAAATCTGTTCAAATATGCACCACACAGAATTTTAAGTGACTCAACATGGAGTGTATAGCAGCATAATGAACCTTTAAGACCAGCCTAGTGGAAACCACATCCCTGGCTTTGATAATAGCCTACCGTATGTGCAGCTTTAAGTCATTTGCAGAAGAACGACTGCAGCTGCAGAATTGGGATGTTCTAGTATAATTATTGTCTGTTTTATTGCCTGATTAATCTTACTTTTCTTGTTGGGAGGGCAGTATTCAAAAGAAATAGAGTGAGATTTACTCTAAAGCAGGCCTAAAAAAAGACTAGGCATTTCTGCTGAGAAGTCATGCATTAAGTTGTTAAGAAACTATCAATGCCATTGTGGGATGGTGAACAACTTGGGATAAGCCGAAGCTTTCTTTCTCTTGGCCTCGACTGTAACCTACCCACTGAATACCTCAGAGAAAATGATTATCCAGCTAACCACATCATAAAAAAAATCACAAGCAAAGCAAAGCTACACTCTTTAAAAAAAATGTCTTCATTGGCATCCTTGGTTCCACTGAATAATCTTTAACATCCATGGAAGCTTTGCATTACACTAAAGGTTCTTTATGGGGGAAAAAGGTTCTTCAGGATATCGAAATGTTCAAATAAGGTTATTTTATGGCATCGCTGTGAAAACCTCCTTTTGGGTTGCTTCCTGACACTTATTCTTCATTATGAGGCTGAGGATATAGATAACACATCTGTCTCTGTACTGCGCCGCTGGTGTGTGCCGTGATGGTTTCCTGATCAATCAATGGCTAGTTTAATGTTAGAGACCATGGGAAATCAAGCCTGTCAAATCAGCACTCTGACATCATGAAATATATAGCTTTAAAATCTAAATTGAATGTGTAATGCAAAATGTAAATGTACATTAAGATCAGGGACAGATCTTAAGAAAAAGACTTTTCTATCATATAAATCATTTGAAATATAATCCAAATAAATAAAATAAGCACAATATCTTATTAACTATAATAAAACAATACGATCAGCTGTGGTTATTGAAATAAATAGCTCTCCTCCTCATTTCTAAGAGCCTTCTGTGTTACACAACACTCAAGACAGCAAGGAAATAAACCTATCACAAAAGCAAGCATTATCTTAAAACACAGCTCTTAAAACATAAACCTTTATTGCTAAGCACCTTGGAGCGTCATAAAGAATGTCAAGAGCTGAAAAAGGCAGCAGCACTTTGTCAACTAGATTGAATATGCACACGTTAATTAACCATCTCTATGCCTAAATGCAATAAAGTTGGTTAAGGAGAAATCGATAAGCAGCACACAACGCACACATCATTGATTGGGAGGTGACTTTTATTCTGGACAGTGATTTATGGAGTAATGAAAAGGTGCAGCCAGAGTCAGGTAACTGCACTTATGGGGGAGGAACAATTAATATGGATTAATGAACACAATTAAAGAACATGTAATGCATGGACATGTTAATCAGAACATATGATCAATTCATGAGAAGCTCAGACGATTTTTAAAATCTTCAATTAAGAATTTTAGATTAAACATAGAACTTAATTACAATTCTTTATTACATTATGCAGCCCATCCTGACATTAATAATTATCATAATTAAATATTTTTGCAGTATTTGTATTTATATTAAAAAAAAAAGCAAAAAAAAAAAAAACGATGCAATGATATTTCACTAAACACGCATATATAATATAAACAGTATTTGCAGGCTATAATATCAGTTATTTGTACAATGTAAATTTTTTGGCAAGGGCTACAGTCATGAGTTCCATAAACCTTTTAATGACTAAATTATATGAGCACCTGGTCACTTGACATACAAAGCTTGTATGTCTCTCTTTCTCAACTCATTCACTCACTCTAGCTCTCTCTTTCTCACTCACGTATACACACAGTGGCCATGTGACAAAGCTCTTCCATGTACAGCTTCCAGCTGGCCTTCACAAAAGCTCAGCTGTCATTACACATCTGCACACACACAGAAGACCTGTGGTGTTGACAAGGCTGATATTGAATTATACTTTAAAAAAAAACCATGCATGCACATTTAGTTTACATAAGGCTGTCACCACATGCTGGAACAAATGTGTGTGTGTGTGTGTGTGTGCGCACGAGAAAGAAAGACAAATCATCATACTAAACCTCAAAGTAACTTCACAAGCTATAACTTTCTTGACAAGAAAGGAAACGGTGACCATGATTATTAAAGTTTTACACAAAAATTTCCTTTTATGTTGTGACAAAACAGTAAATGATTTTAATTCTGGAGTAAAGCGTTCCTTGAAAGACATTTTTAAAGTGACAGTCCACCCAAAAAATTTAAACTGTCATTACTTACCCTCATGTCATTCCAAACCTGTATGACTTTCTTTCTTGTCTAGAAAATAAAAGAAGATATTTTGAACAATGTTGGAAACCGAAACCATACAATGGAAGTCAATGGGACCCAAAAAAGTTTGGTAACCAACACTCTTCTGTTGTAGAAAGGGTCATATAGGTTTGGAACAACAAGAGGGGGAGTAAACGATTACAAAATGTTCATTTTTGGGTGAACTATCCCTTTAATTAATTGTGGATTGAGAGTCAATCCACAGTCATTTTATCGGCAGAGGGCTGAATTTCCTGCCAATGAGACACGGCTCTAAACTGGGTGGGGTTAGGGTTATTCACAGTTGATATTAATGAACCAAGTGGCATTTAAAGAGAGAGAAAGAATCAATTTCCGATTATGCAGACAAATGCAAGCTCCTTGATACAGTCTAAACATGCAATTTTGACAGTGGCCCAAAACAACTGATGAATGACAAAATCTCAGTGTGTAACTCTTTTGAGGAGTTAATTAAACCAGTGTTGTTTGCTGGAAGACTTTATGACGAGAGCTGTATTAACTTTATGGGCCTCAGATGCATGCATTTCAGGAGCTCTACATAAATTACAATGTCTGTTAGAAAATTGGTCTGCTGTGAGATAAAACATTCGCTGGCTTACTTAATCGCCACTCTTAAGATTTTAAGTGGGTAACATGGATAAAGAAAATTGTCTCTAAGAATCAAAATCATAGGGATTGATTATATAGACAGAAATAAAATATGATATATTATAATTTATATTATATATAATAGAAAAATGATATTATATTATAACATAACTATTATTTGTGATTTGTTTGTAATATATATATATATATAAAATAATAAACAAGAATTTTTTTTGCAGTAGGCCTACATCTATAGCATCGCTGTTGAATAATAATTAGCTGGTGAAGTGGATGTATTGACTAGAATTAATGAAACTTATCATGAGCATTGCAATGCTCAGGATGTATGCCAGTAGACCGGCATACAGATTGTAGATTTTGTAGATTGTAGATTTTACAAGGAGCGCTTCATTTATAAATTTGTACGACCTTACCTTCACGCTGTGGAAATTCAAACCAGAAGACAGAGGACAACAAGTGCAGTGCTGAAAAGGGGCAGGGCCACATACTGAAAGGTCTATTCTACTATATATATATATATATATATATATATATATATATATATATATTGCATTTAAATGTACAGTGACTCTAAAAAGGTACTTGCACATATAAAGGCATAAAATGGTCAATCTATTAGATACAACACCTGCAAACACGTTTGCTTGTGCAATATTTCTTTAAAATAAAGCCACTGGTATAAATTGCAAAGACATTTGTTACGTGCCACCCTTGCCTAGGGTCAGGGATGGCAGAAACAAGGAAATTTATGAACAAGCTAGAAAAGACAACTTTTCTACTGACCACCAGGAGATCTTCTCCTGTCCCAGCACTCCACAGAAAAATCACCAGACACAGACACAGACTTTCATCACAGTCTAGAAAATGGATGTATTTAACAAATAATAATAAAAAGGTACTAAGCACTGAGCAAAAAAACTTCAGGAGAGGACCAGGCCAAAATGACAAACATAACATCTAACTTACAAATCTCTCAAAACAAAATTCAAAATAAACTATATTTTAGTTGTGCCTTAAGTGACCATCCAACAAGCAGCAAGGTAACCTACCATTCATGGCTGTATTGCAATGAAGTTACTTGCTGAATTTCAATATGTCTGGCTGTTTTGATCATTCCTATCACTATAGAAAATTGATAATTATACATATTATTCATAACTACTAACGGGCAACCCACCTGTACCACTGGAGACCCTTCCCATAGAATCTGTCAAAGAAGTGCGGCTCCGCGCCCACGGCTCTCACGTCAGGATGAACGCGCAGGAACTCCAGAAGCGCGCGCGTTCCTCCCTTTTTCACGCCGATAATAATCGCCTTAGGAAACTCTTTGCTCCCAAAGTTGTTTGACACGGAGAGATTGTTGTATGTGTCATAACCTAAACCTCGCTGCCGCTTCTCATCTTCCACATCTGTCGCATCCTGCTCGGGGAGTTCGCGAGCGATGGAGCCGTTCCAGTGCGCGAGTTTCTTTCCTTCCTTTAGGAAAAGTTTGCTTCTGAAAGTCTGATGGACATACAGTGGACTCGGCATGGAATCGCAGTATCCAGTGAGACAATAGAAAAAATAGGTGAATATAAGGATCATGGTAAAGAGCACAGACACCTTGGAGTGCGTTTTCAGGTGTCCGAAGTCACAACTCGTTGTCCAACATCCCATGAGTGTCTATGCTTCGCAAGGAATACAACGTTAAAAGGAGGAACCATGCCGTATTAAATGTAAAATAATGTTTTTTTTTGGTTGCAAAAAAAATTAATAAAAATAAATAAATAAAAATATATATTTATTTTTTGTGAGATTTACATGCTTGCGCCACAAAGTCACTAAATCAAATGCATTCCATATTTGCGCGATGATGTCCTATCAAAAGAATTAACATTTGGCTTGAGGTCCCGTGGTCGTGCAGCTTCGGGGGACCAGGGTTGCCCCTTAATCTCCCACTCGTTTTGGGTGCGTAACCACGCCCTGCTTTCCGAGTCCCACCCCTTTTGCTCAAATTACTTTTATGACTGTCCTACCTAAGCTGTTACAGATCCATTAACTGCTGTTAAATCGACGATAGCTAGAGAGCTTTTTTTTACAGTATGGGCCATAAAATAAATAACTTCCATTTGACAAAAACCTTAAAAAATAATAATAATAAAAATAAATTACGCTACTACACCAAGCTTGTTTAAAAAAAAAAAAAAAACTCAAATATGCGTATACATCTGTACCTATAGCCTACCTATAATTTATACTGAGAAAATAGAGAAAGACAAAAGATAAATGTTGTATAAAGGCAAATTAAACAATTGACTTACTTTATCATTGTAAATTAGTAAAATTATATGTGCTTAACATATAATTTATATTTTACCCAGTATTACAGAATATAAGAAACATTCTGACATAATATTATTTTGGTGCAAAAGATGAACAATTTCCCTCACAATGGATCACAGTTGTGGATAGTCAGAATAAGATGATTTTGCATCTTTCTTGACAATCTACACTCTTGTTAACGCTACAGGTCAGGTGTCATTATGGTTCAGACTCCATGGAGCCTGCAGCAAGGCTAAAAACAACACTGCCTGACTATGGCTAAACACTCTCTCAACAGGACCCCTGTATCACACTTACGATTATGCCATAAAATGAGATCATTAAGACTTTACAGCAAAAACTGGACTTTTTACTGGACAATACTGGATAAATAAAATGTTCCAAAACATTGTAAGGTTCTTTGGGGAACCCAAAATGGTCCTTCTATAGCAAAAAAAAAAAAAAAAAAAAAAAATTAAAACCTTTGCAACCTTTATTTTTAAGAAAAGGTTGTAGTTCTATTACTTTTCTAGGCAACCTGACATTAAACATGATGTTGACCACTTATAGCACCACTCAAGATACCATAAAAATGTTGTCAGCTTAGGTTACTATAAACATGCCACATAAGAGGGCCAATATACTGTTCTTCATCTGCTACCTGTATGAGATAATCATTGTCTGCACTGAAAATAAAAAAAAGTTCTGAAAGATAATTGAGAAGTGTTCCTGTCTAACATCTACATATTCTAGGAAGACCACCAGTGATCTGCCACCCTCAAACACATATTAAACACATGACTGATGACCTGGCAACATGTTCACTCCAGGCCAAAATTAAATCACTATTTTGTGGTACACAATTTTACATAAAATGAACTTAAGCATACTCTTGCTGACAGAAAATGTATCAGACCTGTCACTAGAAAGAAAACAATTCTGCCAAGACATTATTCATTACGTTTATAGACATTTCCTTTAATTTCAAAACACAACACAAATGCAAAGTAATTCAAAATATGCTCAAATACCTGTGAAAAATCAATACAGATCAATACAAATTCCTATATAATAACATATTGTGCACTTTATGTGCTTTTCTTGGAATGTAGAAAGACAAGATTTCAAAACCAACCCTAAGTAGGCCAACTCCAAAAAGTTTTGCAATTATGCAAAAATGTATGTCGCTTCAGGCTGGACATGGTATAAATACAAACTGTATATTTGACCCTGGACGACAAGTCTTAAGTCGAATGGGTATATTTGTACAAATAGCCAAAAGTACATTGTATGGGTCAAAATCAGGGGTGTAGATTACGCGGGGGATGTGTCCCCCCACTTTTAATATCATGGAAATTCGTCCCCCGCACTTTTTCGGTCAAGTTTGTTCTCATAGATGTTTTCAAGAGCTGGTGTGAATAAATATAGATTTAAACTCAAAGCGAAGGGATAGTCTGCATATGATTTGATATTTAATTCGGACCCAGAATACAGCAAGATGGACATCACAGAGCGCAAACACTCCTGCAGTGTGCGTTTCATTCATACTCGAAGCCGGAAACACGAAGACATTAAACATACGATTGCAACAATATATGGTTTTTCAAGTAATCTCCAGCAGGTGATAAATAAAGTATGAACAATGCAGTACCATTGACATAGCATTATTACAGAATAGAAACTATTCTGCCTTATTATGTGATAAAAAAAAAATTGTTTGTAGTATATAAACAAATCATTATTATTTGTTATTCTCCGGCAGTTATAGATTTCTAAGCCATTTAAAAGCTAGAAATTTGAAAAAAATTAAAGTTGCTTATAGTATCCACTACTAGTCAACAGTTTTTGAACAGTAAGCTTGTTAATATTTTTTAAATAAGTCTCTTCTGTTCACCAAGCCTGCATTTATTTGATCCAAAGTAAAGCAAAACAGAAAAATTTAGAAATATTTTAACTAACCTATTTAAATTAACTGTTTTCTATTTGGATATATTTCAAAATGTAATTTATTTAGATTCAAAGCTAAATTTTTAGTATCATTACTCCAGTCACACGATAATTCTGATATTCTGATTTACTTCTCAAAAAAAAAAAAAAAAACACATTATGATAATGTTGAAACCAGCGGAGTCGATTTCAGGTTTCTTTGATCAATAGAAAGTTCAGAAGAACAGCATTTATTTTGAAATCTTTTGAAAAATTATTACTTTATCATCACTTTTGATCAATTCAAAGGGAAGTGAAGTGACATAAAGCCAAGTTCCAAGTTCGCAGATTCCAGATTTTCAAATAGTTGTGTCTCGGGCAAATATTGTCCTATCTTAACAAACCTTATTTATTCAGCCTTCAGATAATGTATATATCTCAATAATAAAAAATAAAAAAAAGACACTTAAGACTGCTTTTGTGGTTTAGAGTCAGATATATTTGATATATCTCAAATAAGCACTACTGGGCTGGGTATCACAGTATCATCACGTTTGTCAGAATATGATCAACAGCTACGAAACCGGTGTTTTTTTTTTTTACTCTGAACTTGCGTGAACTCATGGTGCGTGCAGTATATTGTTAGTCATGTTCAAAGCTATGCACTACTTCAGGATAAACTGGTTGCACTAGGCAAAAATTCAATTTTGCTTTGCTTTGTTATTTTGAAGAATTTATTGAAGACAAGGTATTTTGCCACTGTTTGGCTGCAGTTGTGATCATTTGTTTAAGATGTTGCATATTATTATGGATGTGTTTTCTCAGCTGGTTACCCTTCATTTAGCAGATGCTTTTCATTCACTGAGGCCAACTGCACTGTTCACTAGTTGCATGAACAACGTTTGCATTTACTGAAGCTTAAATGGATGATAGAGTTATGGAGGAATATAGTAATTTCAGAAAATCTCCAGTTCCGGGGTGATATCTTAGCAAATGCTAAATTATAAGATAACATAAAAAACTAAAAGCAAATACTAAAGTACAAAGTGTTGTTGAACCAGGTTTCAGTTTAGTTGTTACGCAACCCTAAAAGTAAAGAACTGTATAATTTAATCCTTTAGACATTTAAGAAGTCTATATCATTAGACACGTGCATTTTAAAGCTGGCTAGAAAGGGGAAAGATATTTATGAAAAGCAAGTGCATATAGCATGGATACACACTCTATAAGTTTCTGTTTGTTAATGTTTTGACTTTTTTGTCTTACTTGTGCACCTTTGTCAATTAAACAGTAAATGCAATAAAGATGATATTTAGGGTCTGGTATGGAATGACACAGCCATCATTCGGAATT
This sequence comes from Carassius carassius, assembly GCF_963082965.1. NCBI lineage: Eukaryota > Metazoa > Chordata > Actinopteri > Cypriniformes > Cyprinidae > Carassius > Carassius carassius. The sequence goes on from NC_081760.1 coordinate 35,371,618, forward strand.
CAGAATTCGGCACCTGCATCTGAGATGACTGATTTGGGTACAACAGGTCCATAGGCTATATTTAAATAACCAGCATCCCTACGTGTTGCAGTTTTTAACTCTCCTATTTCCTCCCTAAGTGCTAAGTAATTAGCCTACATTAATAAATCAGGTCACAGGACAAGATCGACAGCATTTCACCAACAAAGGCTACTGTAATCAAACAAATAAGCTGCTGTTGTTGTGAAGAACAATACAAACTAGAGAGAGAAAAAGCAAATGGTAAAAAACAAAACAATATTTCTGCATTCCTACATCAGGGTTAATGTATGGTATCATAAACTATGAGAGAATTTAACAGGTTGTTTAATGTTGGTCACTGTTCATTTCTCACATAAACATATTTTATTGTAACAAGTTACCTGCATTATCTAAGGTTAACAGACTGAACCTTATTGTAAAGTGTTACATGTTTTTTTTTTTTTGTGCAAATTTTCTTTATCACCTTCAGCCAGATGTGGCATATGTTTTCACAGCTGGGGATGTGTTTCTTCAATATTGCATGACTGCACTTAGACACAAACATGCATGCACACATACACGTTTATACTGACATTCAAACACAATTTAATCTGTGTGCTCAATTGGTAAAGGGTGAATGTTCACATCATGCTAATGGTTGAAAAACAACAGCTAATGTTCAGAACTTTCCAAAATCATCTGCCTCACAATGCAGAGGAGATAAATACCTATCCTGCAAAACACCTGGATATTGTGGCATGAAGCCAGCTGTAGCTTGCCCACAGCAGCCTATTTGTTGTAATTTAACGCTTTGAAGGTTGAAAAGTGTTTAAAGTGTAAAACATTCACACACAAGTAAAAATATTGCCTGAAATGCACTGTGCCTCTGATGTGCCTTTCTTGGACCTCAGTACACTGTCTGCACATGAAAGCTGAAGTCTATGGTGGCAAAGCCAGTATCTGTAAACTGCATGGTATGAAAGGGCAGTGGTTACCCTTAAGTACAGGGAAGACATAAATTACATTACAGTGGATGGGTGTATCACTTAAGAAAGAAAGGAGAGAAAAGTAAAGAAGGCATTAAGACACAAAGGGGTTTTCAATGGGCATGTCATGGCAGGACATTTTAAAACCTTAAAGTGTGTAATTTCTCTGGCAGAAACAGACTTTCAAAGGTAACAACTTTTTTCCAAAATTTTTTAAGTTTGGTGCTACTAGTAGCACACTTATTACACACTTCACCTCACCTTGATAATCTATGTGAAACGCGGTGTACAATACTTATTTACTCTGCTGTATTTGCAATAGTATATTCGAAAAATTATAGAACCTCATTGTATCCATCTAAAATTGACTGGAAAAAGTGGGTGTTACCACAGGTGTTGAAAAAAAGAGGGATTCGTCATCTAAAACAAAGTCATTTCTGAGGCAAAGGAAGTTGTTACATGATTAAAGATTAAAAATATTAATAAATATTTACTATAAAATAATCTGCATGAATGAACTGTTCGCAATAAGCCTAGGAAAATGTATCCTTATAGTAAATGGTAAATTTTCATTTCATGCTGATTCTAAAGATACATTTATCTGAATGGAGATGGACAGCAAACATTCAACACAGACATGGACAGAAGGATAAATTATATTAGATTAGATTAGATTCAACTTTATTGTCATTATGCAGAGTACAAGTACAGAGCTAATGAAATGCAGTTAGCATCTAACCAGAAGTGCAAGAATATAGTGTTTTATATACATAAAAGTACAGAGTAAGTAATACTATGATATACAGAATGTACAGTGGAGTTGCTATATACAATATTGATCAGAGTATGTACAGAATATAAATATGAATGCAATGTAGGGATTGTATGTACATTATGAACAGAGCAATTAAGGATTATATATACATTATGAAAAGCAGGAACGTGAGAACAGTGGTAATAAATACAGTTGGATGAGTGTGCAAAAGTATTGTTGAACAATGTATTATATGCAACAAAAAAAAACAGTAGTGCAATGATATTTTTTTGTAGAAATAGTTTACAGTGCTTGTACAGTAACAACTTTAGACAGTTTATAGTGTAATAGCTTTAAACATTGTGCAGTCTGTGCAAAATATGAATAGTGCAAATAATGTATGTAAAGTACTGTGACCAGTGCAGTAAAAGAGCAGGTGCAGGTTAGATTGGTGTTGTGGAGTTTAGAAGTGTCACAGCCTCGGGGAAGAAGCTCTTCCTGAGCCTACTAGTTCGAGAGCGTAGGCTCCTGTAAGGCCTGCCGGATGGAAGGAGGGTGAAAAGTCCATGGTTAGGATGAGAGGCATCCTTGATGATGTTTCTTGCCCTGCCCAGACAGCACTTCTGATAAATGTTCTCGATGGAAGTTAACTGGGTGCCGGTGATCTGTTGAGCAGTTTTCACCACCCGCTGGAGTGCTTTGCGGTCAGATGCTGAGCAATTGCTGTACCATACTGAGATGCAGTTTGTGAGTATGCTCTCAATGGTACAGCGGTAGAATTCAGCAAGGATCCTGGGACTGAGGTGAACTTTCTTAAGGCTCCGTAAGAAGTAAAGGCGCTGCTGTGCCTTTTTGACCAGGGTGGAGGTGTTTAGGGACCAGGTGAGGTCATCTGAGATGTGGATGCCAAGGAACTTGAAACTCGACACACGCTCCACTACAGCTCCGTTGATGTAGATGGGTGTGTGTGAATGATTCCTAGTCCGCCTGGGTCCACAATGATCTCCTTAGTCTTCTGGGTGTTTAGTTCCAGGTTGTTGGTGGCACACCACACAGCCAGGTGCTGCACCTCATCCCTGTGGGCTGACTCATCGTCATCCTTGATCAGACCTACCACCGTGGTGTCATCTGCAAATTTGATTATGGTGTTTGAGCCATAAACAGGAACACAGTCATGGGTGAATAGGGAGTACAGGAGATGGCTAAGTACGCAGCCTTGTGGCACTCCAGTGTTCAGGGTGATGATGGAGGAGGAGAGGTTATCTAACTTAACAGACTGAGGTCTGTTAGTCAGAAAATCTAGAATCCAGTTGCAGATGCGTGTGCTGATTCCAAGATGGCTGAGCTTGGAGATCAGCTTGGAGGGGATTACCGTATTAAATGCAGAACTGAAATCTATGAACAGCAATCTCACATGTGTGTTCTGACTGTCCAGGTGGGTGAGGGCAGAGTGAAGTGCCATTGAGATGGTGTCCTCTGTTGACCTATTGTTGCGATAGGCAAATTGGAATGGGTCTAATGTAGCAGGGAGACAGGATTTTAAGTGGGATGCAACCAGTTTCTCAAAGCACTTGGCAATGATGGGGGTGAGTGCAACAGGACGGAAGTCGTTAGGGACCGAGGCAGTGGAGTGCTTCGGTACAGGCACAATGGTGGAGGTTTTGAAGCAAGTGGGGACCGTTGTTTGGGCCAGGGACAGATTGAAAATGTCCGTGAAGAACTCAGCCAGCTGCTCCGCACAGGCTTTAAGCACACGACCAGGTATTCCGTCAGGGCCAGCTGCTTTCCGGCTGCTGTGATAGATTGTATGCCTTGCCACATACGCCGGGGGTCTGAAGAATTGAAGAGTTCTTCAATCTTCTGTTTATGTTTGAGTGTGGCCGGGCAGATACCCTTCCTCAGGTTGGCTCTGGCTGAGCTGTAAGCCTCCCGGTGTCTAGACCTGAAGGCTGCATCTCTTGCTTTGAGCAGGAGGCGAACCTCTCTGTTCATCCAGGGCTTCTGATTGGGAAACATTTTTTTTGTGTGTGTGTGGTCACTCTGCTCACACATCTGTTGATGTGCTCCAGGACAGAGTTGGTGTAATTGTCAATGTTGATCTGAGAGTTTGTGGTGGCCTGGGCAGCAAACTCACTCCAGTCTGTGTGCTGGAATTGATGTTGAAGAGTGGAGTCAGCACCTTCCAGCCAGATTTTAACAGTTCTTATTGTAGGTTTCACACATTTGATAACCGGGGTATACTTGGGGAGCAGGAACAAAGAGAGGTGGTCAGACTGACCCAGATGGGGCAGGGGTGTGACTTTGTAGGCATCAGTCACATTAGTATAAACGTGGTCCAGTGTTTGTGCAGGAGACATTTTGATGAAATTTAGGGAGAACAGATCTTTAAGTGCAGTGATTGAAGTCCCCAGCAACAATAAAGGCTCCATCCGGGTGCAGGGTTTGTAATTTGCTAATAGCAGCACAAAGTTCTTTCAAAGCCACGTTAGCATTAGCGTCCGGAGGTACATAAACTGCAGCCGCAACAATGCAAGTAATCTCACGTGGTAGATAGAATGGCCTGCACTTGATAATCAGGAACTCCAGATCAACAGAGCAGTAGGTATCAACAATGACAGAGTCTTTACACCATGATTTCCCAAGAAATGATGGTGTAATCCCAAGCTCCATTAAATTTTTTTTTATTGCAGTTAACCGTAGCAAAGTACTTTTATTATCAAGTTGTTTTAACAGCTTTAATAATCATCAAAGGATATGACACATGTCATGCTGCCATCTCGGTGCTTCACAATTCAAAATAAAGAGTTAAAAAAAAAACTTTTACAGATCAGTTTATGCTGTTTTGCCAGCACACATAAATAATTACTTTTCACTGATTATGCCTATTCATTTAATTATAAGTAGAATTGGCCTATAGTTGCTTTTATAATGCCTATTTATTCCTTTATATTTAGATTTTTTTAGAACTGCATAGACCTGTTTCTATCAAATCTATAAAAATAAATGAAAACATTACAAAACATAATGTCTCAGGTTAAGCATGTTACCATGTTTCCCTGAGAACAGGGAACAAGATGTTGTGTCCTTTAGAGGGCTTTAGGGGGAATTCCAGAACTTCTCAAGAACAGAGGCCTCAACAGGAGAGAAGGAGCCTAACTATATTCTTATTCAGGCCAGCATCCAAGGAGGGTCACAGAGAGCCTAACAACTTAGCATACTGCCCTACTGCCTAGCTGAGCTCTAGGAGCAGAAACCTCAGTATAAACAATTCTCCCAATCGAGAAAAGAGATTACAATGCCCCAAGCTCAGGATGTCTTGTAAGGAGGCTTACAATGAGTCTGCTACTGATCATTACTCTTTAAGTTTCTCTGGGTAGAGAAGGCCTCAACAAGAGGAGACCTAACAACGTTTGCAGTTTTCAAAAGGCTCACAGAGAGCCTACTTAACGTGGCAAACCGGCTATGGTTAAAGGGGTCCTATTATGCGCTTTTAAAAAGTTATTTTGTTTCGTGGGTGTACTAGAACAGGTTCTCATACTGAGTTGTTCGAAAAACATTCTTTTTCACATATTTCACATTATTACAACACCTCTCTCACCAGTCTGGTATGAACGGCTGTAATATATTTCCTGTATCAAATGAAGGTTCGCCTTCTGAAACACGAAATGTGCTGTGATTGGTTAGCTGGGCCAGTGTGTGCTGTGATTGGCTGCCTTTGGTGCCCGGATTATTGTAACTGTAATGGCGGACCACTCTTAGCTGGGACGTATTGCTTAGCTTCTTTGACAAGCTATCCAACACAGAGAAACTTAAATTGTACCTTTTTTGAGGTGGATGAGACGGGATTCCAGCCGATAGATAAACAGGGCAGGTAAGCAGAGCAAGGCAGGCAGCAGGCAGGTAAATAGATTGGTAGTAGCAGACAAAGCATGGACTCCAGTAGTCCAACAAATGATTGGTAAGTGGTTGAAAAAATGGTGGTTAAAAAGGGCACAACTTAATATCAAAAATAATGTCCAAATAGTGTTCAATAGTGATTCAATTAATTCAGTATAGATTCTTTAGCGATTCAATAGCGATATAAAGAACTGTATGCTTAATACGTTCCAACAGCTTCCTACAGTATGTTCCATTTGTTTTAGAAAGGTGAGATGCGGACATCTTTATCTTCAAACGTTCTCACCGACTATCAAACTAAAAGTCCCTACCAAAAAAGGACACTAATCTAACAAAACATACCCATGCTCCAATAGCACAACAAATTAGATTAACCTACACTCAAAAATGGCTCCTACATAGCCGGCCCCTTATAGCTATTGCAGGAAGCAAGCTATAACTAACTAAATGTAATTTTCCAAGGAGCCATATATTATTCCCTTAAACTCATTATGCATTATTCACAAGAATAAATGAGTGCAAAGATTCAGTGTATGCATCTGTATGACAATGTGTGCACATGCGCAAGTTCATTCAGATCTCACTCAGCTTTAGATTGCTGGCCTTCTACTAGCAAGCAGATCTTCTCTTGGCGCCATGCTATCGGCTACTAGCACGATGTCTCCTGGACATAAGTTGCGTCTGACACGAGACCATTTTTGCCGTGTTTGCAGAAGAGGGAGATACTCTCGGACCCAGCGTTTCCAAAATAAGTCATTAATTAATAAGTCGTTCAAAATAGTTAATGGCTCCAAGTCATTTGGGTTATCAGAAACAGTTGTGAGTGGACGGCTATTGAGAATGGCCTCAACCTCACACATTATTGTCTGAAGGACTTCATCCAGATACTGCTGGCTGGTGACTGACCGTAACGTCGTTTTGATCATGTGAATCAACCTCTCCCAACAAAGTTCGTTCCATTATCTGACCGCAATTCAGACACTGGTCCTCTTCTGGCAATGAAATGTCTGAATGCATGAATGCAAGAGTCAGTATCAAGAGAATGTGCAACCTCCAAGTGTATAGCACGGCTGGTAAGACTTGTGAAAATCACGCCATATCGTTTTACAATGCTGCGGCCTCGTTTTACCTCTAATGGCCCAAAATAATCAACCCCTACATGCGTGAAGGGCGGAAGGTCAGGGTTCAACCTGTCAGCTGGCAAGTCTGCCATTTTTTGTTCACCTGCACTCAACTTGACTCTTCTGCACTTGGTGCATTCATAAACTACCTTTTTGGCCAGAGTGTTGGCACAAGGAATCCAATATCTTTGTCTGAGTTTGGAGAGCATGAAAATTCTTCCACCGTGTCCAACTTCTTGATGGATGTGCTGAAGTAAGAGTTTGGAAACGTAATGGTCCTTAGGGAGAACAGCAGGGTGTTTCTGCTCAGTGGGCATTGCCATATTACTCAGACGCCCACCAACCCTTAAGATGCCATTGGCCATCAGAGGATCTAACCTGTAGATGGAGCTGTTTCTGTTTACATTTTGCATGCCTTTCTGCAAACAGGCTATTTCTTGTGGGAATCCCTGCCTTTTAGGCAAAACTGTAAGATTGCGACCTCAGCATCCTCTAGATCACTGATTGATAGAACATAAGGAACTATCCTTTCATGTTTTCCTTTTCTTGTGGTCATGATATGTCTGTTTAGATCTTTCTTGCCATTCTTAAATAATTTCGACAGAACAGACTTGAACCTCAGGAACCATGCCACAGCTTTCTTGAGCCTCATCCAAGTTGAGAAGTAATTCATGAGGTAAGTAGTGGCATCACAGTTTTCCCTCACAGCAGTATTGACAGTGACAACTCCTTTTCTTAATTCAGGGTCATCTTGAGAGAGAATGGGTTTGGATGGAAGCTCTGGCCAGCGATGAGATGGTTCCTTCAGAAAGTCTGGGCCACTGATCCATGTTGTTCTTTTCAGGAATGTGTTGACATGTAGTCCTCGGGAGGCGTAATCAGCGGGATTGAGTTTTGTGCCTATATACTTCCATTGGGAGACATCTGACGCACTTCTGATGAAATTTACATGGTTTGCCACAAAGGTTAGGAATCTTCTGCTTTCATTCCGGATGTACCTTAGAACAGTCATGCTATCTGTCCAAAACAGAGACCTTTCCAATTCCATATGCAACTCCTCAGATAGCATCTTATCCATTCGTACGGCCAAAACTGCAGCAGTGAGCTCCATTCGTGGTGTAGTCATCAATCTTAAGGGAGCAACACGGGCCTTTCCCATTATAAAGGTGACGTGGACCTTGTTGCTGCTAGTCAACCTAAGATACGTAACTGTTCCATACCCAAGTTCACTCGCATCACAGAAGTGGTGCATCTGTGCTGTTTTGACATCTCCAAAGTTGTTTGGTACAAGACATCGGTTGACCTTGAGGGTTGACTCCCTCACTCTTGGAAGATCTTGCCACCCATTGCTTCCAGGCTTGAGCATGGACCTCTGGCAATTCTTCATCCCATCCAATGTTCTGCTTGCATAACTCTTGCAAGATGTGTTTTGCTGGAAAGGTGAGAGGTGCAATGAATCCAAGTGGGTCATATATAGAACTGACCATAGACAGAATCCCACGTCTGGTGCATGGATGCTCCTTTATGGTCACCTGGAATGTGAAAGTGTCTTCCTTAACACACCATTGCACACCGAGAGCTCTTTCAACTGGCAAATCTTCTATGTCAAGGTCAAGATTCTTTATGTCCTTGGCCCTCTCAGGCTCTGGAATAGAGACTAATACAGCTCTGTTGTTACTAATCCATTTGGTCAACTTAAAGCCTCCAGTTGCACAGAGTGATTTCAGCTCTTTACAAAGTCTAATGGCATGGCCCTCTGTGTCCACCGCCTTTAACAAATCATCCACATAGAAGTTGTTCTTAACTGTGCTAGTTGCATCAGCTGAGAAGCACCCTTTGTTATCCTCAACTGTCCTCTTTAAAGCATAACTTGCACAGCTAGCTGATGCGCCAAAAAGATGTACGATCATCCTGTACTTTTTCAGTGGCTGACTAACGTCCCCATTTGGCCACCAAAGGAAGTGCAAGAAGTTCACATGATGAGATTGGACCTTTACTTGATGGTACATTTTCTCCACATCAGCCATGATAGCGATGTTGTCAAAACGAAAATGGACTAAGACCCCAGTTAAGCTGTTTGTAAGATTGGGACCTTGAATGAGTTCGGTGTTCAGTGAGGCACCCTGATAAGCTGCATAGCAGTCAAATACAACACGCAAGCTCCCCTTCTTTGGGTGAAACACACCATGGTGCGGAATGTACCACACTTTTCCATTTTCCTGCATCAACTGGTCTTGGGGTACAAGTTCAGCATGTCCACATGATAGGACCATTTCCATAAATGCCCTATACTTATTATGAAAGTCACTATTCCTTTGCAACTTTCTTTTTAAAGACAATGCTCGTTGCTCTGCCATGTGACGGTTGTTTGGCATCATAGGATTATCCTTCTTGAATGGCAAAGGCAATTGATAATGTCCATCCAAAATTTCAACAGAGCTGTCAATTATCTGCATGAATTTGTGGTCTTCTACCGACATTTGTTTCTTCTCCTCAAAACTCTTTTCTGGGTAATCATGGTTGTATTGCTGAATCAAAAGTTCACTCAGGTAATCAACAGAAATCCAATGTACATGAACATATTTCTGACCTTCCTTGTTCATGCATGCATCCTTATTGTGGAGAAGTCCATTCACCACCCAACCTAGCAGTGTTTTAACAGCAAAGGGTCCATTACCCTGGCTATTGATAATTCTCCAAGGTTCCATCAATTTGGGTGCATTAATCCCAATCAGAAGGTCAATCCCAGCATTAATGTTGGGAATATCAACATCTTGAAGATAAGGCCATTTTCGAATATCTTCTTGTCTAGGGATATGTTCCCTGTTGACTGGAATTTCTTGCTGAGTATAAACTTCGGGTAATTTTATGAATTCATTTCCTTCCAAATTACACACTTCCAGGCCCTTGACTACCAGGCTGTTAACAAGTTTCTTTTGCCCCATAGTGTGCAGAAGTATTTGTTGATGTTTCCCATTAGCATTCAAGTTCCTCCTAAGTTGTTCTGTGCAAAAGGTTGCGGAACTCCCTGGGTCAAGGAAAGCGTATGTCTGAACTACATGATTTGAATTACTAATTTTGACTTGAACTGGTATTATTGCAAGTGTACAGTGTTTATCACTACAATCAAGTGCCTCTGTTTTCAGCGAAACCAACCCGCTGCTCACTGCCTTCTTGTCTGAAGGACCTGCATCACTCTGCTCTTTTGATACTTTTTGAGGTATATGCAAGATAGTGGTATGTAATTTTGAACAAATTGAACAGGTTTGTCTATTCTTTCAACTCAAACTCATGTGTCCTTAAGCAAGACAACCAAAGCAAACACCTTTAGTCTTTAGCAGCTCAAGTCGTGCGTTGTGAGACTTCTTTATCAGCTCTTGACATGACACAATCTCATGCTCACCATTACAGGCAGGACAGAGTTTTGACGAACTGTTTTTGGGCACATTGGATACTTGCATTGTGCTCTCTGGGTTGTTCTTTGGTGCAACTGATACTGTTGTTGCGAAACTGCTCCCTCTGCTCCTCTGCATGGAACTCATTGGCTTGCTACTGTTAGTGGCTGTTTTTGGTGACCTTCTGTTTGAGGAGCCGTCTTGGAAGTTACCAAAGACTGGGTCTTGTAGAATCCTGGCCTGCCTTTCCAGGAAGAGGACAAGATCAGAAAACGTGGCTCTTGCTCCTGTTCGTTCCCTGATGTCAAAGGCATGTGATCTCCATTTTTCTTTCACTTTGTAAGGCACCTTGGAGATTAAAAGCCTCAGGTTTAATGGAAGGTTCAGCTCATCCATGTACCTTAAGGTACGCATTACATTACAGCATCCACGGAGGAAAAGAGCATAACTGTACAGAGCTTCTCCATTGTCTGATGGGATATTATTCCAATTTAAGGCTTTATCCATATAAGCATTAGTAATTTTAAATTCATCTCCAAAATGAAGTTCCAATAGCCATTTTGCCTCTGCATATCCTCTATCTGCATCCATATGAAGGCAACTTCTGACCAGTTCCTTAGGTTGGCCAGAGGTGTCTTGGCTATTGCTGGTGTTTTTCTCAATACAGTGTTCAAATGCCTGGATAAATGGTCTGAAGTTCAGACATTCACCGCTAAACATGGGTAGATACCTAGTTGGAAGTAATGTCATTTTCTGTTGCTGTGCAATAAGATCAGCAACAGCACCCAGGTTTACTGGTATCTGAGCTTAAAGGCGCATGTGGAAAGGAAGTACCTGCAGCTGCTTGACTGGTCGGATTCATTTGTAAGGTCTGAACAAGCCTTTGTGACCTCCGTGGTCTTGTATCCTGTGTTAAAACCTTTTGCAATGGTGTTCTGGGAACAGTAGAAATTCTTGCGTATTCCACTGGTGAGGGTTCTGGATGAACATGTTCCTTGGTTCTGTCATAATTGCTCTCCAGATACACATTCATGCCATTTCCTGGCAACTCTGAAACTTCTGTCGATATGATGTTAGAGTTCATAGATTCAGCATCAATGCTCTGTAACACGCACACCTTTGCATTAGCTGCAGCCAATTGTGTTTCAAGTTCAACTCTTTCCATTGCATTTTGCACTTTAAATTTTTCCATTTCCAAGGCGTGTTTTTTCTTCAGTCCTTCAGTATGTTGCAATAGAGCTGCCTTTTCAGCTTCAGCCTTTAAACGTGCGGAAAACACTTGTGAAGATTTTGAGGCAACACTGGCACCAGAATGTGAAGGTTCTACTTTACTGGCACGTGCTGCCACAATAGATATACTGTCAAGAGGAGACACCACAATTTGGGATTCATAGCTTTGAGCACTCTTCCACCTTTCTACCTCATTCAAAAATGTTTCAAAGGTTTGCATCTTTGGTTGGTACCAATCATCATTGTCACTTTTCTTCATTATACATTATTCCTCATACAGCACTTGCACAGATTGATGCACATCTTTAAATTTGTCCAATGCCACATGGAGCTGTTCAATGCCTGTGTCAACGGCTTCAATATCTCCACCTTTTAATAATTCCTTTAACTGATTCATTCTACGTGTACACACGCCAAGTGTTCCTCTGCACGTTGCGACAGCACATGGCTTCAATTCAGTTGATTCTCATCTGGTTTCATTTAAGCTGTATATGCATGAACAAAAAATCATGGTCCGCTCCAGTGGCGAATCCAGTAAACAAACGATAATGCACTCCAATAGTAAACTTGAAAAGGTAAATTCTCAAAAGATCTAAAACTTTGTCAACTCCAAAAAAAAAAAAAAAAAAAAACTTTTACGCTTCATTAACAGTTAAACAAATGCTTCCATGGGTTCCAAACAATTAGATTATGAAGCAGTGTAAACGGTTGCGGCGGACCACTCTTAGCTGGGACGTGTTGCTTAGCTTCTTTGACAAGCTATCCAACACAGAGAAACTTAAATTGTACCTTTTTTGAGGTGGATGAGACGGGATTCCAGCTGATAGATAAACAGTGCAGGTAAGCAGAGCAAGGCAGGCAGTAGGCAGGTAAGTAGATTGGTAGTAGCAGACAAAGCATGGACTCCAGTAGTCCAACAAATGATTGGTAAGTGGTTGAAAAAATGGTGGTTAAAAAAGGCACAACTTAATATCACAAATAATCTCCAAATAGTGTTCAATAGTGATTCAATTAATTCAGTATAGATTCTTTAGCGATTCAATAGCGATATAAAGAACTGTATGCTTAATACGTTCCAACAGCTTCCTACAGTATGTTCCATTTGTTTTAGAAAGGTGAGAGGCGGATATTTATCTTCAAACGTTCTCACCAACTATCAAACTAAAAGTCCCTACCAAAAAAAAGGCCCCTAATCTAATACCCATGCTCCAATAGCACAACAAATTAGATTAACCTAAACTCAAAAATGGCTCCTACAGTAACCACTGTAAGTTTGTCTGCCTTAAGAGCACTCTCCGACATAGTGATAACACTCGTTACCTTCTTGAGTGCAGCTCAACTAGGTCTCGTCCCATTCGTTGGTATTTGTGATGTCACAAATCCCGGAAAATATGCGTTGTAGTACAAACGAGTCATTCGTTGTAGTTTTTGAAAAGTGATTTCTGTTAAATAAAATATTTCCTTTTGAATTGGACTTTGAGCTTTGTAACTTTGAAGAACTTTTGTTTCATGCTCAAACAGCTACATTACAGACTGACTAAAGCTGTGTCAGAATGATACACAGAGTGTCTGAACCGAACTGATTCTTTTGATGATTGATTCTGAAATGATTCTGTGCTAATGTTATGAGCGCGGGTAAACCGAAGGCTTGAATAAAGGGCAATCATCGCAAATTAAGTCATTAGGTTGAGTGTTAAGAACCGGTGAACCGTTTTCTTCAACCTGTTTATTGAATCGAACTGTCCGAAAGAACTACTGGTGATCTGAAAACCAATGCAACCGGTTCTTGACTCGAGAACAAGTCAATCTTTTGTTCGTTATCTGGCTCGGCTCTGTGTTCATCTTCAGTTCTCTCTTCACAGCAGTTCAGTCAGTGTACTGTTTGAGTACATAAATTACTCCGGATATTGGTTTGTTTTAACTCAGAGGGAGTGTCAGCCACATTAAAAAAGTTAACAGCTTAAGTCATTTGTGGATTAATGCTTATTGGAGACGCGAACCGATTTAAACGATTCAGTTCGATTTGGTGAACTGGTTCAAGAAGATCCGGTTTCATCGAATGATTTGTTTGCGAACCGGATATCACTAAATGGCATGTTTTTTGAAATCTCACAACAGACTGGAAGAGAAGACAATGCTGAATAAAGTCATAGTTTTTGCTATTTTTGGACCAAAATTTATTTTCGATGCTTCAAAAAATTCTAACTGACCCTCTGATGTCACACGGACAACTTTGATGATGTTTTTCTTACCTTTCTGGACATGGACAGTATTCCGTTCACACAGTGTCAATGGAGGGACTGAGAGCTCTCGGACTAAATCTAAAATATCTTAAACTGTTTTCTGAAGATAAACAGAGGTCTCACGGGTTTGGAACGACATGAGGGTGAGTTATTAATGATATAATTTTGATTATTGGGTGAACTAACCCTTTATGTACTGTATCCTTCCATTGCAGCCAACAAAATGAAAGTTAATTTATTAATCATAATTTGATTTTAAACATTGTTTATTAATATATATATATATAATGTTAAACTCTCAGCACTTTCAGTGAAAGCCTGTGTTTAGCAAAACTATTGAAACTTTCATCGCTGACTTTATCAGTAATATGTTGGCTTCACAGCATCTTAAAAGACTGAAAAAAATAAATAAAATGATTTCCTTTTTGGCACACCTTTCCTGTTATAATTTTCAGAGCATTTGTTGTCTTAATTCTTTTTGCAAACTATGCTTATCTATCTGTGATTCACATCTGTGGCAGGTGCTCAGACAGATAAAACTCTTCTCCCAAGCTCACCTGCTTTGAAGTACAACCTACACATGAATGGATGCGTGTCTGTGTTGCTACAAGACGAATACCTTTATCTCACTGCATGATATGTCATATTGGTGATGTTTTGGTTGAAAGGGGCCAAAAAGGCATAAGCATATACACATATTAAATTGGGATTATTTAAGCTTTTTTTTTGGCAAACATCGCAGGCCAGTATGTTTCTCACAGCATTATTTGTTAGCCAATCTCTAACAGAAAAAAAACAAACATTTAATTTAATTTCATAAAAGCTCACTAATAATCATTAGGTGTTGACAGAGTTCTTTTTACACCTAATGCACAGGAATTCACAAGAATGTCACCAGGTTCCCTGTGTTACACCCTTTGCCTTTGGTTAACATTGCACAACCTCACATGCACTTTAAATTATAGTAAGATCATTTTACATCTCATTGAAACATGATTCTTTCTTTATGAATGCCAGTCAATACGGAGCTTGTGGTAGTGTGTCCTATATTGTGATTATTACTGGTGTTTATTTAAGCTTTTATTCTTACATTTAATCATTTTAGCAGACGCTTTTATCCAAAGCAACTTACAAATGAGAACAATAGAAGCAGTCAGGTCAAGAGAACAACAACAAGTATACAAGCGTCATGACAAGTCTCAGTTAGTCTAGTGCAGAACCCATTTTTTTTTTTTTAATGAAAAGAAAAGAAAAAAAGGAAAAGTACTAGTATTAGTTGGTTAAGTGCTGATGAAAAAGATGAGTCTTTAGATGTTTCTTGATAATGAGTAAAGACTCATCGAAGCTGTACGAATTGAGATTGGGAGGTCATTCCACCAGCTGGGTGCAGTCCAGGAGAAGGACCGTGAGAGTGATTTTGAACTTCTTTGGGATGGCACCACAAGACGTCGTTCACTTGCAGAGGGCAAACTTCTGGAGGGCACATTTAACCAGTGAGTTTAGGCATGTTGGTGGCGTGCCAGTGGTCATCTTGTAGACAAGCATCAGTACATGAATTTAATGCGAGCGGCTACTGGTAGCCAGTGTAACCTGATGAGGAGAGGAGTAACGTGAGCTTTTTTTTTGGCTCATTGAAGACAACCCTCGCTGCTGCATTCTGGATCAATTGCAGAGGCTTGACAGTACATGCAGGAAGGCCCGCCATGAGAGCATTACAATAGTCCAGTCTGGAGAGAGCAAGAGCTTGGACAAGAAGTTGGGTGGCTTGCTATGACAGAAAGGGTCTAATCTTCCTAATGTTGTATAAGGCAAATCTGCAGGACCGGATCATTGTAGCAATGTTGTCTGTGAAGCTTAACTGATGATCAATCACAACTCGGTTTCTGGATGTCCTCGAAGGAGTAATGGTTGACGAACCCAGCTGTATAGAGAAGTTGTGATGAAGCAATGGGTAAGCTGGAATCACCAGGAGTTCTGTCTTCGTAAGATTAAGCTGATGGTCATTCATTCAGCTAGAAATGTCACTCAGACAGGCTGAAATACGAGCAGCTACTGTCGGGTCATCTGGTTGGAATGAGAAGTAGAGTTGGGTGTCATCAGAGTATCAGTGATAAGAAAAGCCATGCTTCTGAATGACAGATCCTAATGATGTCATGTAGATGGAGGAGAGAAGTGATCCAAGTACTGAGCCTTGAGGAACCCCAGTAGCAAGGTGTTGTGACTTAGAAACATCACCCCTCCAAGACACACTGAAGGATCTGTCAGAGAGGTAGGACTCAATCCACAGGAGTGCGGTTCCAGAGATGCCCATCTTCCTGAGGGTAGACAGGAGAATCTGGTGATTAACGGTGTCAAAAGCAGCAGACAGGTCCAGTAAGATGAGTACTGAGGAATTTGAAGCTGCTCTTGCCAGTCGCAGGGCTTCAGTAACTGAGAGCAGAGCAGTCTCAGTTGAGTGGCCACTTTTGAAGCTAGATTGGTTGCTGTCCAGGAGGTTGTTCTGTACAAGGAACATAGAAAGCTGGTTGAACACAGCTTGCTCAAGTGTCTTTGCAATGAATGGAAGAAGGGATACCAGTGTAGTTTTTTCAAGAAGCGCTGGATTTAGAGATGGTTTCTTAAGCAGTGGGCTTACCCGAGCCTGCTTAAATGCTGAGGGAAATGTTCCAGAGTGAAGAGAGGAGTTGATAATGTGAGCAAGCAAAGGTATGACTGAAGAAGAGATCGCTTGAAGGAGGTGAGTGGGGATCGGATCAAGTGGACAAGTAGTAGGATGATTGGACAGGAGAAATTTGGAAACGTCCATCTCTGAGAGTGGGGAGAAGGAGGAGAAAGAATGTGTGTCGGTCATTGTGAAGTTGTCCTCAGTCTGCGGTGTGGAGAATTGGTCACTGATGGTTCTTGTCTTATTTGTGAAGAAAACTGCAAAGTCGTCCGCTGTAAGAATCGATGGAGGAGGTGGTGGAGGCGGAATAAGAAGAGAAGAGAAAGATTTGAAGAGTGTCCAAGCATCACAACAGCTGTTAATTTTTTAGCCGTGAAGACATTTGCAGAGAAGGAAGGGAGGAGAGACTGATACACACTGAGGTCGGTAGAGTTTCTTGATTTATGCCATTTCCTCTCTGCAGCCCTGAGTTTAGAGGGATGTTCACGGAGAACCTCGGACAGCCAAGGGGCAGATGGGGCGTGTTGGTCTAGACAACAGTGGGCAAAAGTTGTCCAAGCAAGATGTTAAAGTGGAGCAAAGAGTGTCCGAAGCACTGTTCGTGTCCAGAGCTGAAAACTGAGAGAGTGCAGGAAGTGAGGATGAAACCACAGAAGATAGGTGAGATGGAGAGAGTGAGCGTAGGTTCCGTCGAAAGGTGACCTGCGTTGGAGTGTGTGCCACTTAAGGAGTAAGTGCTAGGTTAGCAGTAATGAGGAAGTGGTCTGAGGTGTGCAGTGGAACAACTGAAGAGTTGTCCACAGAGCAACAGCACGTGTAGATGAGGTCCAGTTGGTTGCCTGATTTGTGAGTCGCTGTAGTAGACACTTGCTTGAGATCAAATGAGGTGAGCAGAGTTTTGAAGTCAGCAGCCTGGGGTTTATCTAGGTGGATGTTGAAGTCACCAAGCAGTACCAGAGGAGTACCATCTTCAGGAAAGTTTGATAGCAGCACATCCAACTCCTGCAATAAGAATACCAATTGACCTGGGGGACGATTAATGACAACAAAGTGGATTTTAACAGGGTGGGTTACAGTAATGGCATGTGATTCAAATGAGCCATTACCTGTAGGTTATGGCTGAAGATCAAATTTCCATTCTTTTGATATGAGGAGACCAGTACCTCCACCCCTCCCATTGGTACGAGGAGTGTGGGCACAAGTGAAATTAGTGGAGAGGGCTGCGAGAGTGGCAGTGTCTTCAGGTTTGATCCAAGTCTCAGTCAGTGCCATGAGGTTGAGACCGGAATGAGTAGCAATAGAAGAAATGAAGTCTGCTTTGTTAACAGCAGACTGGCAGTTCCAGAGACCAACTGGAATAGAGAGCGTAGTAGTAGAGGTCAGAGGGCCAGGCTGTAGGTTTGTCGGAAGAAAGAGGAGAAAAGCAATACTCAAGTGCCCTGTCGGTGTCCTTGCTCGGTAGAGTCACGCAGGTAGAGTCGATGGTCTTTACACTCATCGGTCTTCATACGAGGAGAACTCACACGAGGGCTGTTGCAACCGCTGCCACAGTGAAAACGACCGCTTATATTTGCCTGATTATCTGTGATTGAAGTCAGCTGGCCACGCCTAACTATTTAGCAGACCGAAACTGGGCAGTCCCGCGATAGGCAAACGCGAAACCAAGTGCCACTTTCAGCACGTATTTACCAGGGTAAGACACACAATTTAAATCAAACATTTCCTAGCAAATGACGATCACACAGTAGTCTAATAAGAAAACGAGACAAAACACTTACAAGCTGCTGTCCTTCTCTGTTGCTCAGCTGTTTCTTCTGACAAGTGCTTCCAAAACAGCTAATTAAGTACTTTCACTGGCTTTGGCCATGCCTCACTATTTAGCAGACGGAGACTGGGCAGTCCCGCGATAGGCAAACGCGAAACCAAGTGCCACTTTCAGCACGTATTTACCAGGGTAAGACACACAATTTAAACCAAACCTTTCCTAGCAATGACGATCACACAGTAGTCTAATGAGAAAATGAGACAAAACACTTACAAGCTGCTGTCCTTCTCTGTTGCTCGGCTGTTTCTTCTGACAAGTTCTTGCAAAACAGCTAAATAAGTACTTTCACTGGCTTTGGCCACGCCTCACTATTTAGCGGACCGAGACTGGGCAGTCCCGCGATAGGCAAACGCGAAACCAAGCATCACTTTCAGCATGTATTTACCAGGGTAAGACACACAATTTAAACCAAACCTTACCTAGCAATGATGATCACACAGTAGTCCAATGAAAAAACGAGACAAAACACTTACAAGCTGCTGTCCTTCTCTGTTGCTCGGCTGTTTCTTCTAAAGAGTGCTTCCAAAACAGCTAATTAAGTACATTCACTGGCTTTGGCCACGCCTCACTATTTAGCAGACCAAAACTGGGCAGTCCCGCATTAGGCAAACATGAAACCAAATGCCACTTTCAGCATTTATTTACCAGGGTAAGACACACAAGCAGTTTGGTTCAGGTTTCAGTTTATCTGCTACAGAAATTATTACATATTTTTACAATTTCAACTTTGGGTTTTTCATTGGAAAAACCCAAGACTAGTCATTTGGGCAGAGACTGTAAGTAGGGCATGCATACCCCTCGGTCCATTTGCTGCTGGGCCACCTCAAGGATGGCCTTGATGGGGAAACATCAAAATCAGTTCATAAAGCTTACGATTAAATGTCATATTTGAAATTACCAAAGAAATCTGACTGAAGTACACAATATCTAAAGCCTTTCTTACTCTTTTTCCTTCCCATGGACTTCCACGTCCAGCATCTTCACCTCTAAGATTGCCTGAGATCAGCCACCCGGACAGCTGCTGCAACAATTGATTTGAATAACCTAAGAATTTTATGCACAGACTGTCAGAAACCGTCTCAGGGAAGCTCATCTGCATGCTCATTGTCCTCATAGGGGTCTTAAACTGACTGCAGTTCGCCATCGTAACTGACTTGATTGAGCACATGCTCACATTCGATGGTGTCTGGCACTTTGGAGAGGTGTTCTCTTAAGGGTTGAATCCTGGTTTTCACTGTACAGGGCAGATGGCATACAGCGTGTATGGCGTTGTGTGGGTGAGCAGTCTGCTGTTGTCAGTGTTGTGGATTGAGTGGCCCCTGGTGGTGGTGGGGTTATGGTATGGGCAGGCATATGAACGAACACAGGTGCATTTTTTATTGATACCGTGATGACATCCTGAGGACCATTGTTGTTGAGATGCTGTGTGTTTCGCTCTGAAAGCAAATGACTTTGTTTGGCCTTCTGTTTGGCCACAGATGATTCAAAAGCGAGTTTTGAGCAGTGTAGAATAGCACTTGTTGTTTCTCCCATCCAGAGGTGGGTAGTAATGAGTTACATTTACTTCGTTACATTTACTTGAGTAAATTTTTTGGGTAACTAATACTTTTTTGAGGATATTTAAAGATGGGTACTTTTACTCTTACTTGAGTAAATTTTTTGGAAAAAAATCTGTACTTTTACTTTGTTACTGTGGGCGACTCTCCTCTTGTTACTTTATCTTAATGCAATAAATGTTATAAATGCTGAGACAGACGCGTTTTTACAGCACTGCTCATTATAACCAATCACACACGATTCTGTTGAGCTTATGAAAGCAATGGCCAATCAAAGGTGTTCAGATGAGTCATCGCTGAAATTCTGGTTCTTCTTTCACTCGCTCACTGACTAAATACCTCTTTCTGGCAAATTCTCTCGTCAGAAACAACAAAGTGCAGATGTGTGTACGAATCTGTAAATAAGATATTGATTTCACTGTGTTAACGATTTCAGTGATTTTAATGGGAGTTTTTGAGAGTGATTGAACTCTAGACTGTCAGTGAAAATGATTTTTGATAATGTAAATGTTATTTGCTCTTTTTATGAACAATAAAAGATTAGTGGCAGTTTTTATATCACATTGAATTTCAATGTTAAATTCACATTTAATATAAAGTCAGTCGTATTAAAAATATGTTATGGCATGACACCTAGATCTGTTACTTAGGTAAACAGACAGATGTTCTGTAACTTAATGGTCATGTGAGGAGTTTTCTCTCTTCTCTGTGTCAGAGGTTATTTATACATATATAATACATACTTTAAAATATAATTTATTTCGTGATGCAAATCCGAATTTTCATCAGCTATTACTCCAGTTTTCAGAGTTATGATCCTTCAAAATATAATTCTAATATATTGATTTATTACCAGTGCTGGAAACAGTTTTGCTGCTTAATATTTTTTTGGAACCTGTGACATTTTGCTTAGGATTATGATAAAAAGAACATCATTGATAGTAATTTAACATATTGGAATGATTTCTGAAGGATTATGTGACATTGAAGACTTGAGTAAAGGCTGATGAAATATATATATTTATACACGCATACATACATTACATACATTTCATCTAAATATCTAAATAAAAATAAAATAGGCTCAGTATATATGACCCAAAGTAACTAGTAACTAACTACTTGAGTAGATTTTTTATCCGATACTTTTTTACTCTTACTCAAGTAACTATTCAGACTAGTACTTGTACGTTTACTTGAGTAAATATTTCTCTAAGTACTTTTACTTGAGTACAGTTTTTGGGTACTCTACCCACCTCTGCTCCAATCACAAATGCAGACATGGTTTTATGTTAACGCAGTGTGATACACAACGCATTAAAATACAGTAAAAGTCATTATAATCAGTAATAATGTCCCCACTGGATGCAACAAATGCCTAGATTGTAATGGGTTTTATTGGGGTTTTTTTCATTGTGCTGGGAGAAGGCATCACAGTATGGTAAGGGGCATAATATTTCAATCACACTCTTAAGGCATTCTGCCAATCTCAACGCACTGGATAGCTGGCCAAGGAGTGCAAACCTCACATCTCAGAACAATTTCAGACAGGCAGGACATAGAAGAGAAACAATAATGTAAGTTATGTGGAAAATAAGGTGTTTTATTTTGTCTACCTTAAACCGCATAAAAACATTACATTACACCAAATACACACAAAAATCTATTTATTTTTAGCAACGTCATATGACCCCTTTAATGTCTTTGAGGGCTCTAGAGGGTTCTCTGTAGGAGCTGACTCTGGAGGGCACTCTGGAGGCTTGGTACTTGCTAGCACTGGAGGCTCAGGAGATGAAGGAGGGCTGGATGGGACCAGTGGAGGTGAAGGAGCCTCAGCAGACCAAAATGAGTTTTTCTAGAGTGGACTCTGGAGTGAGGATAGGATTTGAGAACTCTGGGGGGACATAATCTAGCGCCCGTTTTCCTGGGCTTGACAGCGGATAAGCCGCCTGCCTTGATTTCCGAGTGGCTGGCATTCCTGGACTGAGGACTAGGGACGAGCTATGGAGAACTCAGAAGTGTGGGAGAAAAGGAGGGAGCAGACTCTTTGGAGTGGTATGTGGAGGGACATGCTTCCAGAAGAGGATGAGGATCCTCCACATCTACAAGGAACTCGGAACCGTTTATCTTTAGCACGTAATTTATAAAATCTGCTACGGGTCTGCGGCAATCATCAGGAGACAAGAATCTAAACATATGATATTTTAGACCCATCCAGAAGCACACATCAGTCATGGATTCTCTCCAACTCACCAACATGCTCAAAAACACCTACACATACTGCTCCAAAGGCCGTCCCTCCTGCTGGATATGCAGGAGAAAGTCCTCAGCCCAGTTCATCTTGTTAAAAGGCTCAGCATTCTGTCACAGTTCATAGGAGGGAAACCAAGAGATACACTTCCAACTGAACAAACTTTAAAAACATAAACTCCAAAAGGGCAGACAAAGTAGAAAAAGGGTATGACAATAGACACAGAACAAAGAACTCAGAAACAAACACTCCTTATGTACACAAATTAATGAGGGCAAGACGAGACACACCTGGAATCAAAAAGAACAGGGAAGATCAGGAAGACCAAAAATGGGCAAAGGAAAACTAGATCAAACGGCAGAGAGAACAGAAACACATAACAGAAATTTGACAAACTTAGGTACAAATATAAAAATAGGAAATATTAATTCAGAGTCGAATCTTGGAATTGATTTAATCAAACCTCGAATCAGGTTGATTCCATAATTTCTGAAAGTAAGGTAAGATGCGGATTAAAAGGTTTGAATGTTCAAAATACTCTTTTTGTATTGCGCTTTCTGTGCTGGTTTTTTTGAAGGGGGGGGGGGGTGGGGGGGGGGGGTTGGCCTTCAGACATTTGCAGTTGCTTCCAAATGAATAAGCATTTAAGGGCATCATAGAAGCTGCCTAAATGATTTCTAATCAGTGCATTTTTTTTTTGAAAAAGCCCACATGCATTCCGTCTTTGTCCAGTTCATCTACTGTGGGAATTTCGTTTGTGACTCTGGGATTCCTGTTGTGTGATGAATTTACAAAATGCATGCAGATCATCAAGATTTTTTGACATGTGACAAACAACTGACAATCAAGTCAGACTTTAGAAGCCTTTCTGAGAGAAAGAGAAATTAGTTTAATAACCTGCTTTAATTTGTTGGACTTAATTTTCTGTTCTGTTGGGATTAAATCGACCTTGTTTGGAGGAAGAAAAATGCTTTCTATGACCCAAAGAACACCATCCCTGCGGTCAAGCACGGAGGTGGAAACATTATGTTTTGGGGCTGTTTTTCTGCTAAGGGTACAAGAGACTTCACCACATCTAGGGGAAAATGGACGGGGCCATGTACTGTAAAATCTTGGATGAGAACCTCCTTCCCTCAGCATGGCTTGTGCCCCTCGATCAGGGCCATAGCCAGGGATTGAAATGTACCGAGGTCCTAAATATCACACCCGTACCCTGCGGTATGCAGCTTCTGTGAACATAAAGCCTGTCTACTTTGATTTGATTTGTCATCTCAAATATATTTTTTGACATTGACGAGCAGTGACTGTCATCGTGACATGACTGAGGCAGCTCAGATGAGGAAGTTTAAGATTAATCTTGGTGTGATTAAATATCTTTGCTTCATGAAGGAAGAGTTAATACTATATTTTGAAATTATTTCACAAAGTACAACTCAGAAAAATACCAAGGTCCAGACCTTGATAACCTCATATAACCTGGCTATGGGCATACCCTCTATCATCCCCAGGATACTTAATTTTTGTGATAGTTTCGTGATTGATTATAGATAAAACTGAACTTAAACATACGGTTGTATTAAATATGTAAAAAAAAAAAAAAAAAAGCTTAGAATATTTTCCCTCCCTCAGCCAGAACACTGAAGATTGGTCATGGATGGGTCTTCCAGCATGACAATTACCTGAAAGATACCACCACGGCAACAAAGGAGTGGCTCAGGAAGAAGCATATTGAAGTCATGGAGTGGCCTAGCCAGTTTCCAGACCTCAATCCTATTGAAAAACAAATGTTGGCAACTTTGGCAAAAGCTTACCTCAAGGGCATCCAAGATGTAGGTGTCTTTGTTTTCGCACTAGTTTAAATTTTGATATTTTTAGGTCAAACCGTTCTTGTCTGTCACTCATATAAAGCAGGTCTATGGTCACCACCTCAAAGAGCATACACAGAGAAGTCCAAATTAAACAATTCCCCATCGTAAGTACACACTGATGACCTAAGACACAAAATTAGTTTGTGTAAGAAAACGAACAGTATTTATATCATTTTCTCACACAAACCATTCATTTCGTAACATGATGATTACATTATTTAAGATGAGTCCACCCCCCAAGATTACTGTTATAAACATGAGCCGTGTCCAAAAGGCAAAGGGTGAGGTGTTGGTTCAACTTATAACAGTGTTTTAGGATTTCTCGTTTGAAGTAATGGTGCTTCGTATAACATTATCCAGAGAAACAAATGTTAATGATAAATCCCCAAAGGTTTTTGTACTGGCTACTGTATACAGGCCACCAGGGCACCATACAAACTTTATTAAAGAGATTGATGATTTTACATCCGAGTTAGTTCTGGCTGCATATACAGTTTTAATAGTTGGTGATTTTAAAATCCAAGTTTATAATGAAAAAGATGCATTGGGATCAGCATTTATAGACATTCTAAACTTTATGGTTAGAGAGTTGGACTCGCAATCGAAGGGTTGTGAGATCGAGTCTCGGGCCGGCAGGAATTGTAGGTGGGGGGAGTGCATGTACAGTGCTCTCTCCACCTTCAATACCATGACTTAGGTGCCCTTGAGCAAGGCACTGAACCCCCAACTGCTCCCCAGGTGCCGCAGCATAAATGGCTGCCCACTGCTCCGGGTGTGTGTTCACGGTGTGTGTGTGTTCACTGCTGTGTGTGTGCACTTTGGATGGGTTAAAAGCAGAGCACGAATTCTGAGTATGGGTCACCATACTTGGCCGTATGTCACGTCACTTTCTTTTCACTTTTCACTTTCTATTGGGGTTAGACAACATGTCTCAGGACCTACTCATTGTCGAAATCATACTCTAGATTTAATACTATCACATGGAATTGATGTTGTTGAAATTATGCAGCCAAGTGATGATATCTAATTTCGTTATTTAGTTTTATGCAAACTTCATATAGCCAAAATTGTAAATTCTACTTCCCTTTCAGTCGGTCACGTTCGACGTTACGAATGGGATCTCGCCCGAGAGCCCAATCACCTTCGAGTAGTACAAAACGAGCCAATGGTACACAAAGTACCTTGGTCTGCGGAATTTGCATCACGAGCTCCGCCTCGCAGAGCGGGTATATAAGGAGCAGCGCGAGCAACTCGCATTCAAGCTTTCGCTTCAGAGCCGAGCACATCGCTTGCTGCTTTCACCGGAGTGCTACAAGCAAGAGTCACTGGTGTTGGTGTGACAGCGTGATTCAGCGTTTCGTCTGGATTTCCTGCGACAGCTCCCGCGTTCCCCTGAGCACTTCAACACCTCTGAAAGAGCTATTTCCTTTCACCAGAGATACTGGCCAATTTGCGTCTTTTTAAAGATGTAATTTCGCCCATGTGTATCTGGGTGCGGTCAATACATCGCTCCTCATGACGGCCACAAACGCTGTGTCACGTGTCTGGGCTTCCAGCACGCTGAGACTGCGTTCGTGGATGGCTCATGTTCTCATTGCGGGGACATGACCATCTCGGCGTTGAGATTGAGACTCGATTACCTTAAAAGGTTTAGAGTCCCCTCTGCCACACCCCGTTCTAGCTCTTCTTCTCGTAAGAGGGCTACTTCGGCTGGTGGCCAGGGTGATCTGAGGGTTACTGTGTGGGCTTCCCCGACGAGCCAACCTCCTCGGGCCACACCTCCCTCACATACGCCGCAGCCGGTTGAGTTTCCTGATGAGTTTGCTGGACCCTCTCAGGCTCCTGACATCTCATTCGGGGCTCGCGAAGAGGACTGTACGTCGATCGCCATATCATAAGGCAGGCTTGAGTCCTCGGGAGATGAGGATTTGGCTGCGTTGCCTCCCTCGGGAGTGCCAACGTTGTCCGAGTCCGATCCCGAACTGACCGCCGTGCTTTCCCGGGCAGCGGAGAGCATCGTGCTTGAGTGGAATCCTCTGCCCTGTCCCGAGCACTCGAGGCTGGATGATTGGTTCCTGGGGGCTGTTCATGTGGCTCGCCAACACCCCCTCTGGTTCCTTTCTTCCCGGAAGTGCACCAGGAAGTAACCAGTTCATGGAAGGCACCTTTAACTGCCCGAAACTGTTCTGGTACTTCATCCGCCTTCACTGCCCTCGATGGCGGGGCGGCCAAGGGGTAAGCTGGGATTCACCCGGTGGAATGTTCTGTTGCGATGCAACTGTGTCCACAGAGCACCTCCGCTTGGTGTGCTGGTCCCAAGCTCCCCTCCAAGGCCTGTAAGTTCTCATCCATGCTTGTGGCCAAGGCTTACAGAGCTGCGGGTCAGGCCGCTTCTGCCCTGCATGCCTCACTTCGGGTCTATCAGGCCAAGCTGCTCCGGCAGCTGCACGAGGGCAGTGCTGACCCAGGGGTTTTGCATGAGGCGCGCACTGCTACCGACCTCGCTCTCCGGGCGACGAAGGTCACTGCATGCTCCTTGAGTCAGGTGATGTCCACTTTGGTGGTCCAGGAGCGCCACCTATGGCTGAACCTGGCAGACATGAGGGAGTCTGATCGGGCTCAGCTCCTCAACTCCCTGGTCTCCCAGGATGGCCTCTTCGGCGACGCGGTAGAGAGCTTTGCCCAGCAGTTCTCTGCCTCCCAGAAGCAGTTTGAGGGCATCAGACACATCCTGCACCGGCGGCCCACTGCTGCCTCCACCCTGCCGCCGGAGCAGCCTCCTCAGCCTGCTCGTCGCCGAGGGGCCCCCTGCGGCCTGCTCCACTCCTGCTCAGCCACAGCAGCAGCCTTCACCCCAGCCGCAGCGAGGAGATGGCTGCAGAAGGGCGCCGCAACCCGTCTCTGCCCCTAAGCCTGCCAAACACCAGGCCAAGCGGCGTTCCTGAGACGGGCAACCCAGAGTTGGAGACGTCAGCTCGTCAGGAGATGGTAGCAGGACCACTCCTTCCCCCGGAAGAGGGCCGGGGGAGAATCCTTTGTTCTCGTTTTCTTTTTGTTCCGCAGCTGGCCCTGTGGCCGGTGGTACCCAAACCTTCATTAAAAGAGCTGTTTCCTCTACCTCCGGGTCCCAAGAGGCCACGAACGACAGTTGGCGATGTGCTTCTTCGCCGCTCTTGTTCTCCATTCTCCTTGCCAGTTTCCATGCAAAGCCGGGTCGAGAACTCTTCGCCTTCTCATGCTCTCTTTGCTACTTGGAGTCAGACGAGTGCCCGCACTCTGCCCCCGCTATTTTGAGCAGTAGGATTATTAAAAATATGTGCGAATATAAAATTTAATTAAGTAGCTTGTATATAAAATTTCAGTACTTTTTTACTTAAGTACATAAAAAATCGAGTACTTTTGTACTTTCACTTGAGTAAAATTGAAAAAGGAGTACTTTTACTCTTACTGGAGTAATATTTTATTATATGTATCTGTACTTTTACTCAAGTACTTGATTTGTGTACTTCGTCCATCACTGGTTTAGCACCTCAGTATTTGAATGAGCTCTTGTTACATTATAATCCTCCACATCCACTGCGTTCTCAAAACTCAGGCAATTTAATAATACCTAGAATATCAAAATCAACTGCAGTCACCAGATCCTTTTCCTATTTGGCGCCTAAACTCTGGAATAACCTACCTAACATTGTTCGGGAGGCAGACACACTCTTGCAGTTTAAATCTAGATTAAAGACACATCTTTTTAAACTGGCTTACGCATAACACACTAATATGCTTCTAATATCCAAATCCGTTAAAATATTTTTAGGCTGCATTAATTAGGTAAACAGGAACCGGGAACACTTTCCATAACACCCGATGTACTTGCTACATCATTAGAAGAATGGTATCTACGCTAATATTAGTCTGTTTCTCTCTTATTCCAAGGTCACTGTAGCCACCAGATCCAGTCTGTATCCAGATCAGAGGGTCACTGCAGTCACCCGAATCCAGTATGTATCCAGACCAGGTGGTGGATCGGCACCTAGAGAGGACCTCTACATCCCTGAAAGACAGCGGAGACCAGGACAACTAGAGACCCAGATACAGATCCCCTTTAAAGACCTTGTCTCAGAGGACCACCAGGACAAGACCACAGGAAACAGATGATTCTTCTGCACAATCTGACTTTGCTGCACCCTGGAATTGAACTACTGGTTTTGTCTGGTCAGAGGAGAACTGACCCCCAACTGAGCCTGGTTTCTCCATAGTTTTTTTCTCCATTCTGTCACAGATGGAGTTTTGGTTCCTTGCTGCTGTCGCCTCTGGCTTGCTTAGTTGGGGTCACTTCATTAGCCGCGTTTCCACTATCGAGCTTAAACCGGGCGTGCTAGTGTGTGCCAGGGCCAGTCGCGTTTCCACTGTCAGAGGTAAAGAGATGTAGTGAATGAACAATTTATTGCATAGGAGTAAGATACTATAATTTCATGGCAGTTATTTTTACCTTATACTTAATGTTAGCAGTTGTTCTGAGTTCTGAGTCCCCAGACTGTGATTTTGTACAATCATGTCAGTTTTAAGACGCATTTTTTATTATCACTTTTTTATTAATGTTTTACTCTACAGTTGTGCAGTTTTGGGGGGATACAGTACAGGCCAAAAGTTTGGAAACATTACTATTTTTAATGTTTTTGAAAGAAGTTTTTTTTCAGCATCATTACTCCATTCTTCAGTGTCACATGTTACATCCGGTCTATCACATGATCCTTTAGAAATCATTCTAATATGATGATTTATTATGAGTGTTGGAAACAGTTCTGCTGTAATGTGTGTGTGTGTGTGTGTGTGTGTGTGTATATATATATATATATATATATATATATATATATATATATATATATATATATATATGTATATGCTAAATCATGAACACAATGACAGGGTGAAATGGGCTGTGATGCATGGGGCGCAAGGTAAAATCTTGCCTAGGGCAGCAAATTGGTCAGGGCCGGCACATGGTGGATGAACCCTGGCTGTTTTGTTCCAACATTTATTTATTTATTTACTTACTTATTTACCTGTTCATTTAAAATTGCAGAATTCTAATGTACAAACCCGATTCCAGAAAAGTTGGGACACTATACAAATTGTGTATAAAAACAGAATGCAATGTTGTGGAAGTTTCACATTTCAATATTTTATTCAGAATACAACATAGATGACATATCAAATGTTTAAACTGAGAAAATGTATCTTTTTAAGAGAAACATTTCATGACATCAACACATCTCAAAAAAGTTAGGACAAGGCCATGTTTATCACTGTGTGGCATCCCCTCTTCTTTTTATAACAGTCTGCAAACGTCTGGGGACTGAGGAGACAATTTCCTCAAGTTTAGGAATAGGAATGTTGTCCCATTCTCCTATTTACTCAAATATCTTAGGTCTACTTTGTCGCATCTTTCCTCTTTATGATGTGCCAAATGTTTTCTAAGGGTGAAAGATCTGGACTGCAGGCTGGCCATATAAGTACCCTGATCCTTCTTCTATGCAGCCATGATGTTGTAATTGATGCAGTATGTGATCTGGCATTGTCATGTTGGAAACTGCAAGATCTTCCCTGAAAGAGACTACGTCTGGATGGGAGCATATGTTGTTCTAGAACTTGGATATTCCTTTCAGCATTGATGGTGCCTTTCCAAATGTGTAAGCTGCCCATGCCACATGCACTCATGCAACCCCATACCATCAGAGATGCAGGCTTCTGAACTGAGCGCTGATAACAACTTGGGTTGTCCTTGTCCTCTTCAGTCCGGATGACATGGCTTCCCAATTTTTCAAAACGAACTTCAAATTTTGATTGGTCTGACCACAGAACAGTTTTCACTTTCCCACATTCCATGTTAAATGAGTCTTGGCCCAGAGAAAACACCTGAGCTTCTGGATCATGTTTAGATATGACTTTTTTGACCTATAGAGATTTAGCTGGCAATGGCTAATGACACGGTGGATTGTGTTCACCGACAATGTTTTCTGGAAGTATTCCTGAGCCCATGTTGTGATTTCCATTACAGTAGCATTCCTGTATGTGATGCAGTGCCGTCTAAGGGCCCAAAGATCACAGGCATCCAGTATGGTTTTTCGGCCTTGACCCTTAAGCACAGAGATTGTTCCAGATTCTCTGAATCTTTGGAAGATATTATGCACTGTAGATGATGATAAAGGTAACTTCAAACTCTTTGCAATTTTTCTTTAAGAAACTCCTTTCTGATATTGCTCCACTATTTTTTGTCGCAGCTGTTCCTTATATGTACATTATATGTACATATGTACAACTTTTCCGGCCTCTTATTGCTACCTGTCCCAACTTTTTTGGAATGTGTAGCTCTCATGAAATCTAAAATGAGCCAATATTTGGCATGCCATTTCAAAATGTCTCACTTTCAATATTTGATATGTTATCTATATTCTATTGTGAATAAAATATAAGTTTATGAGATTTGTAATTTATTCCATTCCTTTTTTACTCACAATTTATACAGTGTCCCAACTTTTCTGGAATCGGGTTGGTAGCTGTAAGACAGATGTATAAAGAAGTGACGTGACGTGACATACAGCCAAGTATGGTGACTCATACTCCGAATTCGTGCTCTGCATTTAACCCATCTAAAGTGCGCACACACACACACACACACACACACACACACACACACACACACACACACACACACACACACACACACACACACACACACACACACACACACACACACAGTGGTTAGTGGTGGACAACAAATTAAAAACGTTTAATCGTGATTAATTGCATGATCATCTGTGATTAATCGCAATTAATCACACTGTTATGCACAAAACTAATAATGCATTCAAAAGTAGTGTATTGTGCACTTTTTTCATTTAAAAGTACTGCTATATGAACAAAAGTGCAAAAACATTTGGTTTACAAACACTTTACGTAGTAGCAGGTAAAAATATCTTGTAAATCTTAACTGGTAACATTAATGTAATGAAATTAAATATAAAACAAGCTATTTGTCACTGCCAGGACATTTATAGAAAATATTTTATAGTTTGTTATATAAAAACAAGTTATGCTCAGAGTCGAGAGCCTCGATCATAACATTACAACAGGCACCTTCCTATTAGAGATCTGCATGATCGCGGGACCCATCGTAGCAGAGTGCAGCGCGGGACAACACTTGATGGGCGGGTAGAGACTCATGTGTGCGGGATGTGGAAGAATAATTAGGTTGTGCTCACACTAGGCAATTTTAACCGTACAGGAGCATATTGACCCCCAAAGTCTGGTTCATTGACTAGAGTGATCGCTTCGTTTAGCAGTCCCTGACTTGGTTGGAAGAGGTGGGCAAGAGTGTGGTTCAGTTTTTTATAGATCAGTGAGTGTGAGCGCTAACCGTGCCGGAGTGGAGATCTGATAAGTGCTGCATGATTGCGTGAAAATTTCTGAACGGCAAAAACAATAGCTCTGTAAAGCAATATATTGTTAGAGGGATGTGTGTTACTGTGTCCCATATGACTCAAAATAATAAACCCTAAAGTTAACAAAACGATTCACTCAATGAGCTCATTGCATTCTTTTCTGTTAAAAATAACAGTGGACAGAGGTTTGTGAATGTTGATGCTTAGCATAAATAATTTTATCGGGAGCCCCCCCTCCTGTGACCCATGATTTGTCTGTATGTGTATGCAGAGCCAGTGAGCAATGGACTTTCATAATAATAAAAAACTAAAAAGAGATCAAATAATTGTCTGCATTAATCAGTTAATGCATTAAAGCTATAATAATGCGTTAACTTGCCCAGCCCTAAAATAAATAGATCAATTTCATATTAAACTAAACATTTTTAGTTTACATTAACCCAGTCAGCTCTAGGAATTTAACTAGTGAAAAAAAATCAAAAGGTGTATGTGGGAAACGTTTCTAGAAGCAGAGAATTTAAAGAATGCTTTGATTAACCAGGTGTCTTTTGACGTCTTGAACATGCTTATATGTAAATGTGCTACTCACCACACATGAATCCAAGTCATCCACATTACATATATTTTGTATCAATGATATTGACAATCAGTTTAAAAGAAAGATAAGCTTCTAACATCACAAAGAATGTAACTATTTCAACAAAATAAACAAAAAATGAAAGTTTAGAATTACTCTATAAAAGTAATCCCAAGGTTCCATAACAAAATACACTCTATAAAAGTCTGTATCATATGATATTTTCATGCTTAGATTATTATAATCAACCTTTCGAAGACAGGGTGTCAAGTCATTAAACAGCCTTTATTTATAAACCTAGCAAACCTTCCTTTAGCATCATCATCACAGCTGTGATTAGAGAGAGAAATACCTTTCAGCATTGATGGTGCCTTTCCAGATGTGTAAGCTGCCCATGACACATGCACTCATGTAACCCCATACCATCAGAGATGCAGGCTTCTGAACTGAGCGATGATAACAACTTGGGGTGTCCTTTTCCTCTTCAGTCCGGATGACATGGCTTCCCAATTTTTCAAAACGAACTTCATATTTTGATTTGTCTAACCACAGAACAGTTTTCCACTTTGCCACAGTCCATGTTAAATGAGTCTTGGCCCAGAGAAAACACCTGCGCTTCTGGATCATGTTTAGATATGGCTTCTTTTTTGACCTATAGAGTTTAAGCCGGCAATGGCTAATGACACGGTGGATTTTGTTCACAGACAATGTTTTCTGGAAGTATTCCTGAGCCCATGTTGTGATGTCCATCACAGTAGCATTCCTGTATTTGATGCAGTGCCGTCTAAGGGCCCAAAGATCACAGGCATCCAGTATGGTTTTCCGGCCTTGACCCTTACGCACAGAGATTCTCTGAATCTTTGGAAGATACTATGCACTGTAGATGATGATACAGGTAACTTCAAGCTCTTTGCAATTTTTCTCTGAGAAACTAATTTCTGATATTGCTGCACTATTTTGCCGCAGCTGTTCCTTATATGTACATTTAACTTTTCCGGCCCCTTATTGCTACCTGTCCCAACTTTTTTGGAATGTGTAGCTCTTATGAAATCCAAAATGAGCCAGTATTTGGCATGACATTTCAAAATGTCTCACTTTCAACATTTGATATGTTATCTATATTCTATTGTGAATAAAATATAAGTTTATGAGATTTGTAATTTATTCCATTCCTTTTTTACTCACAATTTGTACAGTGTCCCAACTTTTTTGGAATCTGTTTGGTAGTTGTAAGACAGATGTATAAAGAAGTGACGTGACGTGACATACAGCCAAGTATGGTGACCCATACTCAGAATTCGTGCTCTGCATTTAACCCATCCAAAGTGCACACACACACAGCAGTAAACACACACACACACACACACACACACACACACACACACACACACACACACACACACACACACACACACACACACACCACAATGAACACACACCAGGAGCAGTGGTTAGTGCTGGACAAAAATTAAAATGTTTAATCATGATTAATCGCATGATCGTCTGTGATTAATCCCAATTAATCACACTGTTATGCACAAAACTAATAATGCATTCGAAAAAGTAGTGTATTGTGCACTTTTTTCATTTAAAAGTACTGCTATATGAACAAAAGTGCAAAAACATTTGGTTTACAAACACTTTACATAGTAGCAGGTAAAAATATCTTGTAAATCTTAACTGGTAACATTAATGTAATTAAATTAAATATAAAACAAGCTATTTGTCACTGCCAGGACATTTATAGAAAATATTTTATAGTTTGTTATAGAAAAACAAGTTATGCTCAGAATTCAGAGCCTCGATCATAACATTATAACAGGAACCTTCCTATTGAAAACCTGCACAATCGTGAGACCCATCGCAGCAGAGTGCAGCGCAGGACAACACTTGATGGGAAGGTAGATTCTCGTGTGTGCGGGATGCGGGAGAATAATTAGGGTGTGCTCACAGTAGGCAATCTTAACCCCCAAAACCTGGTTCTTTGACTAGT
Source organism: Carassius carassius (assembly GCF_963082965.1). Lineage (NCBI taxonomy): Eukaryota > Metazoa > Chordata > Actinopteri > Cypriniformes > Cyprinidae > Carassius > Carassius carassius. The sequence continues at coordinate 35,405,418 of NC_081760.1, forward strand.
GTGATTGCTCCGTTTAATAGTCCCTAGCTCAGTTGGAAGAGGTGGGCCAGAGCGCGGTTCAGTTATAAATAGATCAGTGAGTGTGAGCGCTAACCGCGTCGGAGTGCAGATCTCCTGATACGTGCTGCATGACTGAGTGAATATTTCTGAGTGGCAAAAGGGATAGATGTGTACAGCAATATATTGTGAGAGGGCCGTGTGTTACCGCATCCCATACGACTCTAAATAATAAACCACAAAGTTAACAAAACAATGCACTCCACTGTGTTGAGTGAGAGCGTTTCTCTGCTGTCTTCACATGCTATCGGAAACTTCCTATTTCCCATTTATGAAGTCGTGATTATGAGCTCGTTGCAAAAAACTGCGTTAACGCGAGATAAAATAATTGTCTGCGTTAATCAGTTAATTCATTAAAGTGATAATAACGCGTTAACTTGCCCAACCCTAAAAGAAATAGTTCAATTTCATATTAAACTAAACATTTTTAGTTTACATTAACCCAGTCAGCTCTAGGAATTTAACTAGTGAAAAAATTTCAAAAGGTGTATGTGGGAAAAGTTTCCAGAAGCAGAGAATTTAAAGAATGCTTTGGTTAACCAGGTGTCTTTTGACATCTTGAACATATGACATTTCAAAAATAAACATGCTTATATGTTAATGTGCTGCGTGATAATCTACCACATACGAATCCAAGTCTTCCAGTTTTATATTTGTTTCAATTGCGAATTATTGTTTTATTCAAGGAAAACTAAATATGCTTTTAATCGGTACATTATTCATTGAAAAAAAAAAAATATATTTCAAAGTTTTAGAAATACGTACCTTTTGTATCAGTGATAATGACAATCAGTTTAACAGAGAGATAAGCTTCTAACATCACAAAGAATATAACTATTTCAACAAAATAAACCAAAAAAAGCAAGTTTAGAATTCCTCTATAAAAGTAATCCCAAGGTTCCATAACAAAATACACTCTATAAAAGTCTGTATCCTATGATATTTTCATGATTAGATTTTCATCATCAACTTTTCGTTTATTTATAAACCTAGCAAACCTTCATTTAGCATCTTCATCACAGCTATGATTAGAGAGAGAGAGAGAGAGAGAGAGAGAGAGAGAGAGAGAGAGAGAGAACCACATACTGTTGAAGACACAATAATATAACCCCCTGCCGAGTAGCATTCCTTTGCTTATTTATGCATTTCAATAAAGAAGAAAAAAAACAACCACGTCATGCATTCTATTTTAGGCAGTATTGCTACAGGTGAGTCAAGTGCTGAAACTTGAGCAAAGGATAACTAGTCCTTGAAGTTGCTAAACCAACAGTGGATTAACAATTTTCATTTTACCGTTTAGTGTAAAAGATATTTGCTCAAGGATAAGGTAAGGTAATTTTATAAATATATTTTTTATGAAAGATGTTTGTGTTAATTATAAAGTAAACAGGATATTTTAACAGACTACAGGAAAAAATAATTGCATTAATTTCTCATAGTATGTGAATTATCAATAAAAATAAAAGTCAAAAAAGGGATAGTAAATGGATTGTAGCAGAAGTGTGTAGTGTGTGTAGTGTTACTAAATGTGTTTTATGATAATTTATTCAGTTTATATATTAACTTAATGTTTTTTTTTATAATAGAAAATAAAACAGTTTTAAGTACTCTACTGTTATTTCTGACACTGGGTAAACGTTCCGGAAACTGTCACTAAATTAAAATGCTGTTTGTAGTTTTGGAATATTCTAGCAGATAACAGATGATTGTCTGAATTTACACTGGTGGTTCCTATAGACTACATTTATAATTTATTTAATTATTCATTTATCTTTTGCTGTTGTGGGTCCAAGGCTCTAAAACGACCTCCCACATAAAAATCTGAAGTCACATCCATCGAGAAAGTGTTATTATAATTTTTTATTTCAAAGGATTAAAGCTAGTGTGTGCATGTGTGTTTATATGTTCTAACTAATATGGTAGGTGACTCATCTTATTTCATGTTTTATTGTATTTTATGTGTTATATTTATTGTTCAGTACTTTGGTCAGCATGTGTGAATTGTAAATTGCAATATGAATTAATTAATTTAATGAATTAATGATTTGTGCTTTATTTTCCTTTGATTAAGGAAATATGTTTATGTATGTATACAAATCTTAAGTGATCTATTGGTTACTTTACAGACTGTTTTCTTCACCACTTGAGATTTTCCACAATGGAGTGGAGAACTTTTGTTATAATATGGATTTTTATCAGTAAGTGATTCAACGTCACAGATAGTATTATAGTAACGATAATATTGCATTATTCATTTATTGGAAAACAACAAAAAACACCTACAAGCAACATTAATTTGGAGGGTGGGTCTAAGACACTCCTGGAGAACATGTCTGTACATAGACATATATGAAGTAAGAGATACTGGGGATAGAGCAAAGACGCTGAATATTTCTGATGATATTCTTAACATGCAGTGCCCTCTATCATCGGAAAAGTATATTCTTTTCATAATGAAGTCCACATGAGATTGAGAATTGAGATCGTATATACTATATTGCCACCTAGTGGCTGATTCTTGTCAGATGAGGTATACAGCTTGGGTTGGGACTTTTTTTTTTTTTTTTTTTTTACATTCATAGTTATAACATATTTTAAGATTTTATTAGCGAGTGAAACATTTTTTTGACATTAATTTTCAAAATGTTTTGACAAATAAAACATTATATACATAACAAAATGTGTATATGTAAACTTCAACAGAACACTACATTTTTATCTTTTCTAGCAATGACCAAGTCGCAAACAATTACCATTTCATCTACCTATGAGAGTACTCTTAGTACAGCTGAAATATCAACACCGACATTGCAGTCATCCACAAACACAACATCTCCGACAGAAACATCCACCACTAGTGCAGCAGAAACATCTATAACAACAGACCTCTCCACAATTACAACAACTACTGGAGAAACATCTATCACTAGTGCGACAGAAACATCTACAACAAAATACACTTCCATGATCACAGCAATTCCTGCTGAAACATCCACCACTAGTGCAGCAGAAACATCTAAAACAACAGAGCCCTTCACAATCACAACAACTCCTGGAGAAACATCCACTTCCAGTGCAGCAGAAATATCTACAACAACAGAGCCCTTCACAATCACAACAACTCCTGGTGAAATATACACTATTAGTGTAGGAGAAACATCTATTACAACAGATATTTCCACATTCACAACAACTCTTGCTGAAAGATCCTCCACTATTGTAGCAGAAACATCAACAACAACAGAGACTTCCACACTCACAACATCTGCGACTGAAACATCCACTATTAGTGCAGCAGAAACATGTACATCAACAGAGATATCCACAATCCCAATAATTCCTGCTAAAACATCCACTATCAATGTAGAAGAAACATCTACAACAACGGAGACTTCCACAATAACAACTCCTGCGGAAACTTCCACCACTAGTGTTGCAGAACAATCTTCAACAATAGAGACTTCCTCACTCACAACAACTGAGGCTGAAATATCAATTACTAGTGCTTCAGAAACATCTACAACGACAGAGACTTCCACATTCAAAACTACTGCTGAAATATCCACTACTAGTGTAGCAGAATCATCTACAACAGTGGAGCCAGTATATGAAGTGAATATTAAGCTGGAATTCCGCTCTAAAGATTCTTTCATAGATGACCTCAATGATCGACAGTCTCCTGCTTTCAAAAACAGGGCTATGCTTGTTCAGGATATTGTGAGTTCAAACCCACATACTGTATTCACTATATAATCATTAAAATTATGAACGTATTAATTATTTACATTTAATGAATCATAAATACTTTATATTTCTCATAGTTTCATTGTAACTTTCTGTACTTTATTACAGCTTACACTTAAGTTCAAGAAGTTCCATTCCTTCCTTAGAGTCACTGTGCTACTATTCAGGTAAATACTGAATACTTCACTGCTGATAATTTTAAATGCAATGCCTTTGTTTGTGTTTTCAGCTGTGAGAGATAACTCATACATGCGATTAACCCATTTATTAGTCCAATATGACAGTATTTCTAAAAATGTATTTCAGCAAGGGATCGGTCATTACCACATCAGAACTTGCTTTCAACTCTACACAGACTGTGCCATCAGAACTCCAAATTGCAGAAGAATTACTGAGTGATGATACAACAATCAATGCCCTGAGCATAACTTCATTTTCAGTTAATAATACAGGTTTGTCTGACAATATATTAAAAGCAAAAGGTTTGAAAAAACGTATTGTACATATGTGAGACATTGAACAGACTGTAAAATATGGTCAGATTAGACATGGTTTTACATAAACTTTGGTGTTTCAGAAATATTCTATTAAAATATGCACACAATTAATATCTTTTGTCATTACTTTTGAGAGTGCCTTCTTAACTGATAAGCATTTTGATGAAACAACAACAGAATACCTATCAACAACAACAACTCCTGCTACAACATCTAAAGCAACAACAGAGCTGTCCACAATCACAACTACTGCAACTGAAACATCCACTACTAGTGCAGCAGAAACATCTACAACAGCGGATACTTCCTCAATCACAATATCTACTGCAGAAACATCTACCACTAGTGCAGCAGAAACATCTACAACAACAGAGCCCTCCACATTCACAACAACTCCTGCAGAAACATCTACCACTAGTGCAGCAGAAACATCTACAACAACAGAGCCCTCCACAATCACAACAACTCCTGCAGAAACATCCACCACCAGTGCAGCAGAAACATCTACAACAACGGAGCCCTCCACATTCACAACAACTCCTGCAGAAACATCCACCACCAGTGCAGCAGAAACATCTACAACAACAGAGCCCTCTACTATCACAACAACTCCTGCAGAAACATCTATCACTAGTCCAGCAGAAACATCTGCAACAACAGAGACTTCCACAATCACAACAATTCCTGTTGAAACATCCACTTCCATTTCAGCAGAAACATCTACAACAACAGAGCCCTCTACTATCACAACAACTCCTGCAGAAACATCTATCACTAGTCCAGCAGAAACATCTGCAACAACAGAGACTTCCATGATCACAACAATTCCTGCAGAAACATCCACCACTAGTGCAGCAGAAACATCTACAACAACAAAGACCTCCACAATCATAACAACTACTGCAGAAACATCTACCACTAGTTCAGCAGAAACGTCTAATAGAACTACAGCAGAAACATATTCCACCAGTGCAGCAGAAACATCTACAGCAACAGAGACTTCCACATTTACAACAAGTCCTGCAGAAACCTCCACCACTAGTGCGGCAGAAACATCTACAACAGCAGACACTTCCTCAATCACAATATCTACAGCAGAAATATCTACCACTAGTGCAGCAGAAACATCTACAACAACTACTGCAGAAACATCAATGACTAGTGCATCAGAAACATCTACAACAACAGAGCCCTCCACAATCACAACAACTCCTGCAGAAATATCTATCACTAGTGCAGCAGAAACATCTACAAGAACAGACACTTCCATGATCACAAAAACTACTGCTGTAACATCCACCACTAGTGAAGCAGAAAGATCTACAGCAACGGAGACTTCTACATTCACAACAACTCCTGCAGAAACATCCACAACTAGTGCATCAGAAACATCTTTAACAACAGAGGTCTCCACAATTACAACAACTACTGCAGAAAAATCTATCACTAGTGCAGCAGAAGCATCTACAACAACAGACACTTCCATGATCACAACAATTCCTGCAGAAACATCCACAACTAGTGTAGCAGAAACATCTACAACAACAGAGACTTCCACAATCACAACAACTACTGCTGTAACATCCACAATTAGTGAAGCAGAAACATCTACAACAACAGAGACTTCCACATTCACAAGAATTCCTGCTGAAACATCCACCACTATTGTAGCAGAAACATCTACAGAGATAGAGACTTCGACAATTACAAAAACCCCAGTTGAAACATCCACCATTATCACTGCAGAAATATCTACAACAACAGAGCCCTCTACAATCACAACAACTACTGCAGAAACATCTACCACTAGTGCAGCAGAAACGTCTACAAAAAAAACAACAGAAACATATACCACTAGTGCAGCAGAAACATCTACAACAACAGACACTTCCATGATCACAACAACTCCTGCTGAAACATCCAAAACTACTGTAGCAGAAACATCTATAATAACAGAGAGTTCCACATTCACAACAGCTCCTGCTGAAACATCCACCACTAGTGTAGGAGAGACATCTACAACAACAAAGACTTCCACAATCACAACAACTCCTGGAGAAACATCAGCCAGTATTGTAGCAGAAACATCTACAGCATTAGAGACTTCCACATTCACAACAACTACTGCAGAAACATCTACCACTATTGCAGCCGAAACATCTACAACAACAGAGACTTCCACAATCACAACAACTCCTGCAGAAACATCCACCACTAGTGCAGCAGAAACATCTACAGCAACAGAGACTTCCACATTCACAACAACTCCTGCAGAAACATCCACCACTAGTGCAGCAGAAACATCTACAACAACAGAGACTTCCACAATCACAACAACTCCTGCAGAAACATCCACCACTAGTGCAGCAGAAACATCTACAGCAACAGAGACTTCCACATTCACAACAACTCCTGCAGAAACATCCACCACTAGTGCAGCAGAAACATCTACAGCAACAGAGACTACCACAATTACAACAACCCCAGTTGAAACATCCACCATTATCACAGCAGAAACATCTACAACAACAAAGCCCTCCACAATCATAACAACTACTGCAGAAACATCTACCACTAGTTCAGCAGAAACGTCTACAAGAACTACAGCAGAAACATATTCCACCAGTGCAGCAGAAACATCTACAACAACAGAGCTCTCCACAATTACAACAATTCCTGCAGAAACATCTATCACTAGTGCGACAGAAGCCTCTACAACAACAGACACTTCCATGATCACAACAATTCCTGTTGAAATATCCACCACTAGTGTAGCAGAAACATCTACAGCAATAGAGACTTCGACAATTACAACAACTCCAGTTGAAACATCCACCATTATCACTGCAGAAATATCGACAACAACAGAGCCCTCCACAATGACAACAACTACTGCAGAAACATCTACCACTAGTGCAGCAGAAAAGTCTACAACAACAGACACTTCCATGATCACAGCAATTCCTGCTGAAACACCCACCACTAGTGTATCAGAAATATCTACAGCAATAGAGACTTCGACAATTACAACAACTCCAGTTGAAACATCCACCATTATCACTGCAGAAATATCTACAACAACAGAGCCCTCCACAATCACAACAACTACTGCAGAAAGATCTACAACTAGTGCAGCAGAAACATCTACAACAACAGACAGTTCCATGATCACAACAACTCCTGCTGAAACATCCTCCACTATTGTAGGAGATACATCTACAACAACAAAGACTTCCACAATCACAACAACTCCTGGAGAAACATCAGCCACTATTGTAGCAGAAACATCTACAGCAATAGAGACTTTGACAATTACAACAACCCCAGTTGAAACATCCACCATTATCACAGCAGAAACATCTACAACAACAGAGCCCCTCACAATCACAACAACTACTGCAGAAACATCTACCACTAGTGCAGCAGAAAAGTCTACAAGAACTACAGCAGAAACATCTACCACTAGTGCAGCAGAAACATCTACAACAACAGACACTTCCATGATCGCAACAACTCCTACTGAAACATCCACCACTAGTGTAGCAGAAACATCTACAACAACAGATACTTCCACAATCACAACAACTCCTGCTGAAACATCCAAAACTACTGTAGCAGAAACATCTATAATAACAGAGAGTTCCACATTCACAACAGCTCCTGCTGAAACATCCACCACTAGTGTAGGAGAGACATCTACAACAACAAAGACTTCCACAATCACAACAACTCCTGGAGAAACATCAGCCAGTATTGTAGCAGAAACATCTACAGCATTAGAGACTTCCACATTCACAACAACTACTGCAGAAACATCTACCACTATTGCAGCCGAAACATCTACAACAACAGAGACTTCCACAATCACAACAACTCCTGCAGAAACATCCACCACTAGTGCAGCAGAAACATCTACAGCAACAGAGACTTCCACATTCACAACAACTCCTGCAGAAACATCCACCACTAGTGCAGCAGAAACATCTACAGCAACAGAGACTACCACAATTACAACAACCCCAGTTGAAACATCCACCATTATCACAGCAGAAACATCTACAACAACAAAGCCCTCCACAATCATAACAACTACTGCAGAAACATCTACCACTAGTTCAGCAGAAACGTCTACAAGAACTACAGCAGAAACATATTCCACCAGTGCAGCAGAAACATCTACAACAACAGAGCTCTCCACAATTACAACAATTACTGCAGAAACATCTATCACTAGTGCGACAGAAGCATCTACAACAACAGACACTTCCATGATCACAACAATTCCTGTTGAAATATCCACCACTAGTGTAGCAGAAACATCTACAGCAATAGAGACTTCGACAATTACAACAACTCCAGTTGAAACATCCACCATTATCACTGCAGAAATATCGACAACAACAGAGCCCTCCACAATGACAACAACTACTGCAGAAACATCTACCACTAGTGCAGCAGAAAAGTCTACAACAACAGACACTTCCATGATCACAGCAATTCCTGCTGAAACACCCACCACTAGTGTATCAGAAATATCTACAGCAATAGAGACTTCGACAATTACAACAACTCCAGTTGAAACATCCACCATTATCACTGCAGAAATATCTACAACAACAGAGCCCTCCACAATCACAACAACTACTGCAGAAAGATCTACAACTAGTGCAGCAGAAACATCTACAACAACAGACAGTTCCATGATCACAACAACTCCTGCTGAAACATCCTCCACTATTGTAGGAGATACATCTACAACAACAAAGACTTCCACAATCACAACAACTCCTGGAGAAACATCAGCCACTATTGTAGCAGAAACATCTACAGCAATAGAGACTTTGACAATTACAACAACCCCAGTTGAAACATCCACCATTATCACAGCAGAAACATCTACAACAACAGAGCCCCTCACAATCACAACAACTACTGCAGAAACATCTACCACTAGTGCAGCAGAAAAGTCTACAAGAACTACAGCAGAAACATCTACCACTAGTGCAGCAGAAACATCTACAACAACAGACACTTCCATGATCACAACAACTCCTACTGAAACATCCACCACTAGTGTAGCAGAAACATCTACAACAACAGATACTTCCACAATCACAACAACTCCTGCAGAAACATCTACCACTAGTGCAGCAGAAACATCTACAACAACAGACACTTCCATGATCACAAAAACTCCTGCTGAAACATCCACCACTAGTGTAGCAGAAACATCTACAACAACAAAGACTTCCACAATCACAACAACTCCTGTTGAAACATCCACTTCCATTGCAGCAGAAACATCTACAACAGCAGACACTTCCACAATCACAGCAACTACTGCTGTAACATCCACAATTAGTGAAGCAGAAACATCTACAGAAATAGAGACTTCGACAATTACAAAAACCCCAGTTGAAACATCCACCATTATCACAGCAGAAACATCTACAACAACAGAGCCCTCCACAATCACAACAACTACTGCAGAAACATCCACCACTAGTGAAGCAGAAACATCTACAACAACAGAGACTTCCACATTCACAACAACTCCTGCAGAAACATCCACCACTAGTGAAGCAGAAACATTTATAAAAACAGACACTTCCATGATCACAACAATTCCTTCTGAAACACCCACCACTATTGTAGCAGAAACATCTACAGCAATAGAGACTTTGACAATTACAACAACCCCAGTTGAAACATCCACCATTATCACAGCAGAAACATCTACAACAACAGAGCCCCTCACAATCACAACAACTACTGCAGAAACATCTACCACTAGTGCAGCAGAAAAGTCTACAAGAACTACAGAAGAAACATCTACCACTAGTGCAGCAGAAACATCTACAACAACAGACACTTCCATGATCACAACAACTCCTGCTAAAACATCTATAATAACAGAGATTTCCAGATTCACAGCAGCTCCTGCTGAAACTTCCACCACTAGTGTAGCAGAAACATCTACAACAACAGAGACTTCCACAATCACAACAAATACTGCTGAAACTTCCACCACTAGTGTAGCAGAAACATCTATAACAACAGACACTTCCATTTTCACAAAAATTCCTTCTAAAACATCCACCACTATTGTAGCAGAAACATCTACAGCAATAGAGACTTCGACAATTACAACAACCCCAGTTGAAACATCCACCATTATCACAGCAGAAACATCTACAACAACAGAGCCCTCCACAATCATAACAACTACTGCAGAAACATCTACCACTAGTTCAGCAGAAATGTCTACGAGAACTACAGCAGAAACATATTCCACCAGTGCAGCAGAAACATCTACAACAACAGATTCCTCCACAATCACAACAACTCCTGCAGAAACATCTATCACTAGTGCAGCAGAAACACCTACAACAACAGACACTTCCATGATCACAACAACTCCTGCTATAACATCCACCACTAGTGAAGCAAAAACATCTACAACAACAGAGCCCTCCACAATCACAACAACTCCTGCAGAAACATCTATCACTAGTGCAGCAGAAACATCTACAACAGCAGAAACTTCCATGATCACAACAACTCCTGCTGAAACATCCACAGTTAGTGTAGGAGAAACATCTACAACAACAGAGACTTCCACAATCACAACAACTCCTGTTCAAACATCCAATTTCATTGCAGCAGAAACATTTACAACAACAGACACTTCCATGATCGCAACAACTTCTGCTGAAACATTCACAACTAGTGTAGCAGAAACATCTACAACAACAGAGACTTCCACAATCACAACAACTCCTGCAGAAACATCTATCACTAGTGCAGCAGAAACATCTACAACAACAGACACTTCCATGACCACAACAACTCCTGCAGAAACATCTATCACTAGTGTAGCAGAAACATCTGCAACAACAGAGACTTCCACAATCACAACATCTCCTGTTGAAACATCCACTTCCATTTCAGCAGAAACATCTACAACAACAGACACTTCCATGATCACAACAACTCCTACTGAAACATCCACCACTAGTGTAGCAGAAACATCTACAACAACAGAGACTTCCACAATCACAACAACTCCTGCAGAAACATCTATCACTAGTGCAGCAGAAACATCTACAACAACAGACACTTCCATGATCCCAAAAACTCCTGCTGAAACATCCACCACTAGTGTAGCAGAAACATCTACAACAACAAAGACTTCCACAATCACAACAACTCCTGTTGAAACATCCACTTCCATTGCAGCAGAAACATCTACAACAACAGACACTTCCACAATCACAGCAACTACTGCTGTAACATCCACAATTAGTGAAGCAGAAACATCTACAGCAACAGAGACTTCCACATTCACAAGAATTCCTGCTGAAACATCCACCACTATTGTAGCAGAAACATCTACAGAGATAGAGACTTCGACAATTACAAAAACCCCAGTTGAAACATCCACCATTATCACTGCAGAAATATCTACAACAACAGAGCCCTCTACAATCACAACAACTACTGCAGAAACATCTACCACTAGTGCAGCAGAAACGTCTACAAAAAATACAACAGAAACATATACCACTAGTGCAGCAGAAACATCTACAACAACAGACACTTCCATGATCACAACAACTCCTGCTGAAACATCCAAAACTACTGTAGCAGAAACATCTATAATAACAGAGAGTTCCACATTCACAACAGCTCCTGCTGAAACATCCACCACTAGTGTAGGAGAGACATCTACAACAACAAAGACTTCCACAATCACAACAACTCCTGGAGAAACATCAGCCAGTATTGTATCAGAAACATCTACAGCATTAGAGACTTTGACAATTACAACAACCCCGGTTGAAACATCCACCATTATCACAGCAAAAACATCTACAACAACAGAGCCCCCCACAATCACAACAACTACTGCAGAAACATCTACCACTAGTGCAGCCGAAACATCTACAACAACAGACACTTCCAAGATCACAACAACTCCTGCTGAAACATCCACCACTATTGTAGCAGAAACATCTACAAGAACAGAGACTTCCACAATCACAACAACTCCTGCAGAAACATCCACCACTAGTGCAGCAGAAACATCTACAGTAACAGAGACTTCCACATTCACAACAACTCCTGCAGAAACATCCACCACTAGTGCAGCAGAAACATCTACAGCAACAGAGACTACCACAATTACAGCAACCCCAGTTGAAACATCCACCATTATCACAGCAGAAACATCTACAACAACAAAGCCCTCCACAATCATAACAACTACTGCAGAAACATCTACCACTAGTTCAGCAGAAACGTCTACAAGAACTACAGCAGAAACATATTCCACCAGTGCAGCAGAAACATCTACAGCAACAGAGACTTCCACATTCACAACAAGTCCTGCAGAAACCTCCACCACTAGTGCGGCAGAAACATCTATAACAACAGAGCTCTCCACAATTACAACAATTACTGCAGAAACATCTATCACTAGTGCGACAGAAGCATCTACAACAACAGACACTTCCATGATCACAACAATTCCTGTTGAAATATCCACCACTAGTGTAGCAGAAACATCTACAGCAATAGAGACTTCGACAATTACAACAAGCCCAGTTGAAACATCCACCATTATCACTGCAGATATATCGACAACAACAGAGCCCTCCACAATCACAACAACTACTGCAGAAACATCTACCACTAGTGCAGCAGAAAAGTCTACAACAAAAGACACTTCCATGATCACAGCAATTCCTGCTGAAACACCCACCACTAGTGTAGCAGAAATATCTACAGCAATAGAGACTTCGACAATTACAAAAACTCCAGTTGAAACATCCACCATTATCACTGCAGAAATATCTACAACAACAGAGCCCTCCACAATCACAACAACTACTGCAGAAAGATCTACAACTAGTGCAGCAGAAACATCTACAACAACAGACACTTCCATGATCACAACAACTCCTGCTGAAACATCCTCCACTATTGTAGGAGATACATCTACAACAACAAAGACTTCCACAATCACAACAACTCCTGGAGAAACATCAGCCACTATTGTAGCAGAAACATCTACAGCAATAGAGACTTTGACAATTACAACAACCCCAGTTGAAACATCCACCATTATCACAGCAGAAACATCTACAACAACAGAGCCCCCCACAATCACAACAACTACTGCAGAAACATCTACCACTAGTGCAGCAGAAAAGTCTACAAGAACTACAGCAGAAACATCTACCACTAGTGCAGCAGAAACATCTACAACAACAGACACTTCCATGATCACAACAACTCCTGCTAAAACATCCACCATTAGTGTACCAGAAACATCTATAATAACAGAGATTTCCACATTCACAGCAGCTCCTGCTGAAACTTCCACCACTAGTGTAGGAGAAACATCTACAACAACAGAGACTTCCACAATCACAACAAATACTGCTGAAACTTCCACCAGTAGTGTAGCAGAAACATCTACAACAACAGACACTTCCATGATCACAACAATTCCTGTTGAAATATCCACCACTAGTGTAGCAGAAACATCTACAGCAATAGAGACTTCGACAATTACAACAAGCCCAGTTGAAACATCCACCATTATCACTGCAGATATATCGACAACAACAGAGCCCTCCACAATCACAACAACTACTGCAGAAACATCTACCACTAGTGCAGCAGAAAAGTCTACAACAAAAGACACTTCCATGATCACAGCAATTCCTGCTGAAACACCCACCACTAGTGTAGCAGAAATATCTACAGCAATAGAGACTTCGACAATTACAAAAACTCCAGTTGAAACATCCACCATTATCACTGCAGAAATATCTACAACAACAGAGCCCTCCACAATCACAACAACTACTGCAGAAAGATCTACAACTAGTGCAGCAGAAACATCTACAACAACAGACACTTCCATGATCACAACAACTCCTGCTGAAACATCCTCCACTATTGTAGGAGATACATCTACAACAACAAAGACTTCCACAATCACAACAACTCCTGGAGAAACATCAGCCACTATTGTAGCAGAAACATCTACAGCAATAGAGACTTTGACAATTACAACAACCCCAGTTGAAACATCCACCATTATCACAGCAGAAACATCTACAACAACAGAGCCCCCCACAATCACAACAACTACTGCAGAAACATCTACCACTAGTGCAGCAGAAAAGTCTACAAGAACTACAGCAGAAACATCTACCACTAGTGCAGCAGAAACATCTACAACAACAGACACTTCCATGATCACAACAACTCCTGCTAAAACATCCACCATTAGTGTACCAGAAACATCTATAATAACAGAGATTTCCACATTCACAGCAGCTCCTGCTGAAACTTCCACCACTAGTGTAGGAGAAACATCTACAACAACAGAGACTTCCACAATCACAACAAATACTGCTGAAACTTCCACCAGTAGTGTAGCAGAAACATCTATAACAACAGACACTTCCATTATCACAAAAATTCCTTCTGAAACATCCACCACTATTGTAGCAGAAACATCTACAGCAATAGAGACTTCGACAATTACAACAACCCCAGTTGAAACATCCACCATTATCACAGCAGAAACATCTACAACAACAGAGCCCTCCACAATCATAACAACTACTGCAGAAACATCTACCACTAGTTCAGCAGAAACGTCTACGAGAACTACAGCAGAAACATATTCCACCAATGCAGCAGAAACATCTACAAAAACTTCCTCCACAATCACAACAACTCCTGCAGAAACATCTATCACTAGTGCAGCAGAAACATCTACAACAACAGACACTTCCATGATCACAACAACTCCTGCTGTAACATCCACCACTAGTGAAGCAAAAATATCTACAACAACAGAGCCCTCCACAATCACAACAACTCCTGTTCAAACAGCAGACACTTCCTCAATCACAATATCTACTGCAGAAATATCTACCACTAGTGCAGCAGAAACATCTACAACAACTACTGCAGAAACATCAATGACTAGTGCATCAGAAACAACTACAACAACAGAGCCCTCCACAATCACAACAACTCATGCAGCAACATCTATCACTAGTGCAGCAGAAACATCTACAACAGCAGAAACTTCCATGATCACAACAACTCCTGCAGAAACATCTATCACTAGTGTAGCAGAAACATCTGCAACAACAGAGACTTCCACAATCACAACAACTCCTGCAGAAACATCTATCACTAGTGCAGCAGAGACATCTACAACAGCAGAAACTTCCATGATCACAACAACTCCTGCTGAAACATCCACAGTTAGTGTAGGAGAAACATCTACAACAGCAGACACTTCCATGATCACAACAACTTCTGCTGAAACATTTACAACTAGTGTAGCAGAAACATCTACAGCAACAGAGCCCTCCACTATCACAACAACTCCTGCAGAAACATCTATCACTAGTGCAGCAGAAACATCTACAACAACAGACACTTCCATGATCACAACAACCCTTGCAGAAACATCTATCACTAGTGTAGCAGAAACATCTGCAACAACAGAGACTTCCACAATCACAACAACTCCTGTTGAAACATCCACTTCCATTTCAGCAGAAACATCTACAACAACAGACACTTCCATGATCACAACAACTCCTACTGAAACATCCACCACTAGTGTAGCAGAAACATCTACAACAACAGATACTTCCACAATCACAACAACTCCTGCAGAAACATCTATCACTAGTGCAGCAGAAACATCTACAACAACAGACACTTCCATGATCACAAAAACTCCTGCTGAAACATCCACCACTAGTGTAGCAGAAACATCTACAACAACAAAGACTTCCACAATCACAACAACTCCTGTTGAAACATCCACTTCCATTGCAGCAGAAACATCTACAACAGCAGACACTTCCACAATCACAGCAACTACTGCTGTAACATCCACAATTAGTGAAGCAGAAACATCTACAGCAACAGAGACTTCCACATTCACAAGAATTCCTGCTGAAACATCCACCACTATTGTAGCAGAAACATCTACAGAAATAGAGACTTCGACAATTACAAAAACCCCAGTTGAAACATCCACCATTATCACAGCAGAAACATCTACAACAACAGAGCCCTCCACAATCACAACAACTACTGCAGAAACATCCACCACTAGTGAAGCAGAAACATCTACAACAACAGAGACTTCCACATTCACAACAACTCCTGCAGAAACATCCACCACTAGTGAAGCAGAAACATTTATAAAAACAGACACTTCCATGATCACAACAATTCCTTCTGAAACATCCACCACTATTGTAGCAGAAACATCTACAGCAATAGAGACTTTGACAATTACAACAACCCC
This sequence comes from Carassius carassius, assembly GCF_963082965.1. Taxonomy (NCBI): domain Eukaryota; kingdom Metazoa; phylum Chordata; class Actinopteri; order Cypriniformes; family Cyprinidae; genus Carassius; species Carassius carassius. The sequence goes on from NC_081760.1 coordinate 35,422,077, forward strand.
AGTTGAAACATCCACCATTATCACAGCAGAAACATCTACAACAACAGAGCCCCTCACAATCACAACAACTACTGCAGAAACATCTACCACTAGTGCAGCAGAAAAGTCTACAAGAACTACAGCAGAAACATCTACCACTAGTGCAGCAGAAACATCTACAACAACAGACACTTCCATGATCACAACAACTCCTGCTAAAACATCTATAATAACAGAGATTTCCAGATTCACAGCAGCTCCTGCTGAAACTTCCACCACTAGTGTAGCAGAAACATCTACAACAACAGAGACTTCCACAATCACAACAAATACTGCTGAAACTTCCACCACTAGTGTAGCAGAAACATCTATAACAACAGACACTTCCATTTTCACAAAAATTCCTTCTAAAACATCCACCACTATTGTAGCAGAAACATCTACAGCAATAGAGACTTCGACAATTACAACAACCCCAGTTGAAACATCCACCATTATCACAGCAGAAACATCTACAACAACAGAGCCCTCCACAATCATAACAACTACTGCAGAAACATCTACCACTAGTTCAGCAGAAATGTCTACGAGAACTACAGCAGAAACATATTCCACCAGTGCAGCAGAAACATCTACAACAACAGATTCCTCCACAATCACAACAACTCCTGCAGAAACATCTATCACTAGTGCAGCAGAAACACCTACAACAACAGACACTTCCATGATCACAACAACTCCTGCTATAACATCCACCACTAGTGAAGCAAAAACATCTACAACAACAGAGCCCTCCACAATCACAACAACTCCTGCAGAAACATCTATCACTAGTGCAGCAGAAACATCTACAACAGCAGAAACTTCCATGATCACAACAACTCCTGCTGAAACATCCACAGTTAGTGTAGGAGAAACATCTACAACAACAGAGACTTCCACAATCACAACAACTCCTGTTCAAACATCCAATTTCATTGCAGCAGAAACATTTACAACAACAGACACTTCCATGATCACAACAACTTCTGCTGAAACATTCACAACTAGTGTAGCAGAAACATCTACAACAACAGAGACTTCCACAATCACAACAACTCCTGCAGAAACATCTATCACTAGTGCAGCAGAAACATCTACAACAACAGACACTTCCATGACCACAACAACTCCTGCAGAAACATCTATCACTAGTGTAGCAGAAACATCTGCAACAACAGAGACTTCCACAATCACAACATCTCCTGTTGAAACATCCACTTCCATTTCAGCAGAAACATCTACAACAACAGACACTTCCATGATCACAACAACTCCTACTGAAACATCCACCACTAGTGTAGCAGAAACATCTACAACAACAGAGACTTCCACAATCACAACAACTCCTGCAGAAACATCTATCACTAGTGCAGCAGAAACATCTACAACAACAGACACTTCCATGATCCCAAAAACTCCTGCTGAAACATCCACCACTAGTGTAGCAGAAACATCTACAACAACAAAGACTTCCACAATCACAACAACTCCTGTTGAAACATCCACTTCCATTGCAGCAGAAACATCTACAACAACAGACACTTCCACAATCACAGCAACTACTGCTGTAACATCCACAATTAGTGAAGCAGAAACATCTACAGCAACAGAGACTTCCACATTCACAAGAATTCCTGCTGAAACATCCACCACTATTGTAGCAGAAACATCTACAGAGATAGAGACTTCGACAATTACAAAAACCCCAGTTGAAACATCCACCATTATCACTGCAGAAATATCTACAACAACAGAGCCCTCTACAATCACAACAACTACTGCAGAAACATCTACCACTAGTGCAGCAGAAACGTCTACAAAAAATACAACAGAAACATATACCACTAGTGCAGCAGAAACATCTACAACAACAGACACTTCCATGATCACAACAACTCCTGCTGAAACATCCAAAACTACTGTAGCAGAAACATCTATAATAACAGAGAGTTCCACATTCACAACAGCTCCTGCTGAAACATCCACCACTAGTGTAGGAGAGACATCTACAACAACAAAGACTTCCACAATCACAACAACTCCTGGAGAAACATCAGCCAGTATTGTATCAGAAACATCTACAGCATTAGAGACTTTGACAATTACAACAACCCCGGTTGAAACATCCACCATTATCACAGCAAAAACATCTACAACAACAGAGCCCCCCACAATCACAACAACTACTGCAGAAACATCTACCACTAGTGCAGCCGAAACATCTACAACAACAGACACTTCCAAGATCACAACAACTCCTGCTGAAACATCCACCACTATTGTAGCAGAAACATCTACAAGAACAGAGACTTCCACAATCACAACAACTCCTGCAGAAACATCCACCACTAGTGCAGCAGAAACATCTACAGTAACAGAGACTTCCACATTCACAACAACTCCTGCAGAAACATCCACCACTAGTGCAGCAGAAACATCTACAGCAACAGAGACTACCACAATTACAGCAACCCCAGTTGAAACATCCACCCTTATCACAGCAGAAACATCTACAACAACAAAGCCCTCCACAATCATAACAAATACTGCAGAAACATCTACCACCTGTTCAGCAGAAACGTCTACAAGAACTACAGCAGAAACATATTCCACCAGTGCAGCAGAAACATCTACAGCAACAGAGACTTCCACATTCACAACAAGTCCTGCAGAAAACTCCACCACTAGTGCGGCAGAAACATCTATAACAACAGAGCTCTCCACAATTACAACAATTACTGCAGAAACATCTATCACTAGTGCGACAGAAGCATCTACAACTACAGACACTTCCATGATCACAACAATTCCTATTGAAATATCCACCACTAGTGTAGCAGAAACATCTACAGCAATAGAGACTTCGACAATTACAACAAGCCCAGTTGAAACATCCACCATTATCACTGCAGAAATATCTACAACAACAGAGCCCTCCACAATCACAACAACTACTGCAGAAAGATCTACAACTAGTGCAGCAGAAACATCTACAACAACAGACACTTCCATGATCACAACAACTCCTGCTGAAACATCCTCCACTATTGTAGGAGATACATCTACAACAACAAAGACTTCCACAATCACAACAACTCCTGGAGAAACATCAGCCACTATTGTAGCAGAAACATCTACAGCAATAGAGACTTTGACAATTACAACAACCCCAGTTGAAACATCCACCATTATCACAGCAGAAACATCTACAACAACAGAGCCCCCCACAATCACAACAACTACTGCAGAAACATCTACCACTAGTGCAGCAGAAAAGTCTACAAGAACTACAGCAGAAACATCTACCACTAGTGCAGCAGAAACATCTACAACAACAGACACTTCCATGATCACAACAACTCCTGCTAAAACATCCACCATTAGTGTAGCAGAAACATCTATAATAACAGAGATTTCCACATTCACAGCAGCTCCTGCTGAAACTTCCACCACTAGTGTAGGAGAAACATCTACAACAACAGAGACTTCCACAATCACAACAAATACTGCTGAAACTTCCACCACTAGTGTAGCAGAAACATCTATAACAACAGACACTTCCATTATCACAAAAATTCCTTCTGAAACATCCACCACTATTGTAGCAGAAACATCTACAGCAATAGAGACTTCGACAATTACAACAACCCCAGTTGAAACATCCACCATTATCACAGCAGAAACATCTACAACAACAGAGCCCTCCACAATCATAACAACTACTGCAGAAACATCTACCACTAGTTCAGCAGAAACGTCTACGAGAACTACAGCAGAAACATATTCCACCAATGCAGCAGAAACATCTACAACAACTTCCTCCACAATCACAACAACTCCTGCAGAAACATCTATCACTAGTGCAGCAGAAACACCTACAACAACAGACACTTCCATGATCACAACAACTCCTGCTGTAACATCCACCACTAGTGAAGCAAAAACATCCAGAACAACAGAGCCCTCCACAATCACAACAACTCCTGTTCAAACAGCAGACACTTCCTCAATCACAATATCTACTGCAGAAATATCTACCACTAGTGCAGCAGAAACATCTACAACAACTACTGCAGAAACATCAATGACTAGTGCATCAGAAACAACTACAACAACAGAGCCCTCCACAATCACAACAACTCATGCAGAAACATCTATCACTAGTGCAGCAGAAACATCTACAACAGCAGAAACTTCCATGATCACAACAACTCCTGCAGAAACATCTATCACTAGTGTAGCAGAAACATCTGCAACAACAGAGACTTCCACAATCACAACAACTCCTGCAGAAACATCTATCACTAGTGCAGCAGAAACATCTACAACAGCAGAAACTTCCATGATCACAACAACTCCTGCTGAAACATCCACAGTTAGTGTAGGAGAAACATCTACAACAACAGACACTTCCATGATCACAACAACTCCTGCTGAAACATTCACAACTAGTGTAGCAGAAACATCTACAGCAACAGAGCCCTCCACTATCACAACAACTCCTGCAGAAACATCTATCACTAGTGCAGCAGAAACATCTACAACAACAGACACTTCCATGATCACAACAACCCTTGCAGAAACATCTATCACTAGTGTAGCAGAAACATCTGCAAAAACAGAGACTACCACAATCACAACAACTCCTGTTGAAACATCCACTTCCATTTCAGCAGAAACATCTACAACAACAGACACTTCCATGATCACAACAACTCCTACTGAAACATCCACCACTAGTGTAGCAGAAACATCTACAACAACAGATACTTCCACAATCACAACAACTCCTGCAGAAACATCTATCACTAGTGCAGCAGAAACATCTACAACAACAGACACTTCCATGATCACAAAAACTCCTGCTGAAACATCCACCACTAGTGTAGCAGAAACATTTACAGTAACAAAGACTTCCACAATCACAACAACTCCTGTTGAAACATCCACTTCCATTGCAGCAGAAACATCTACAACAGCAGACACTTCCAAAATCACAGCAACTACTGCTGTAACATCCACAATTAGTGAAGCAGAAACATCTACAGCAACAGAGACTTCCACATTCACAAGAATTCCTGCTGAAACATCCACCACTATTGTAGCAGAAACATCTACAGAAATAGAGACTTCGACAATTACAAAAACCCCAGTTGAAACATCCACCATTATCACAGCAGAAACATCTACAACAACAGAGCCCTCCACAATCACAACAACTACTGCAGAAACATCCACCACTAGTGAAGCAGAAACATCTACAACAACAGAGACTTCCACATTCACAACAACTCCTGCAGAAACATCCACCACTAGTGAAGTAGAAACATTTATAAAAACAGACACTTCCATGATCACAACAATTCCTTCTGAAACATCCACCACTATTGTAGCAGAAACATCTACAGCAATAGAGACTTCGACAATTACAACAACCCCAGTTGAAACATCCACCATTATCACAGCAGAAACATCTACAACAACAAAGCCCTCCACAATCATAACAACTACTGCAGAAACATCTACCACTAGTTCAGCAGAAAAGTCTACAAGAACTACAGCAGAAACATCTACCACTAGTGCAGCCGAAACATCTACAACAACAGACACTTCCATGATCACAACAAATACTGCGGTAACATCCACAACTAGTGAAGCAGAAACATCTACAGCAACAGAGACTTCCACATTCACAACAACTCCTGCAGAAACATCCACCACTAGTGAAGCAGAAACATTTATAAAAACAGACACTTCCATGATCACAACAATTCCTTCTGAAACATCCACCACTATTGTAGGAGAAACATCTACAGCAATAGAGACTTCGACAATTACAACAACCCCAGTTGAAACATCCACCATTATCACAGCAGAAACATCTACAACAACAAAGCCCTCCACAATCATAACAACTACTGCAGAAACATCTACCACTAGTTCAGCTGAAACGTCTACAAGAAATACAGCAGAAACATATTCCACCAGTGCAGCAGAAACATCTACAACAACAGAGCCCTCCACAATCACAACAACTCCTGCAGAAACATCTATCACTAGTGCAGCAGAAACACCTACAACAACAGACACTTCCATGATCACAACAATTCCTGTTGAAATATCCACCACTAGTGTAGCAGAAACATCTACAGCAATAGAGACTTCGACAATTACAACAACCCCAGTTGAAACATCCACCATTATCACAGCAGAAACATCTACAACAACAGAGCCCTCCACAATCATAACAACTACTGCAGAAACATCTACCACTAGTTCAGCAGAAATGTCTACGAGAACTACAGCAGAAACATATTCCACCAGTGCAGCAGAAACATCTACAACAACAGATTCCTCCACAATCACAACAACTCCTGCAGAAACATCTATCACTAGTGCAGCAGAAACACCTACAACAACAGACACTTCCATGATCACAACAACTCCTGCTATAACATCCACCACTAGTGAAGCAAAAACATCTACAACAACAGAGCCCTCCACAATCACAACAACTCCTGCAGAAACATCTATCACTAGTGCAGCAGAAACATCTACAACAGCAGAAACTTCCATGATCACAACAACTCCTGCTGAAACATCCACAGTTAGTGTAGGAGAAACATCTACAACAACAGACACTTCCATGATCACAACAACTCCTGCTGAAACATTCACAACTAGTGTAGCAGAAACATCTACAGCAACAGAGCCCTCCACTATCACAACAACTCCTGCAGAAACATCTATCACTAGTGCAGCAGAAACATCTACAACAACAGACACTTCCATGATCACAACAACCCTTGCAGAAACATCTATCACTAGTGTAGCAGAAACATCTGCAAAAACAGAGACTACCACAATCACAACAACTCCTGTTGAAACATCCACTTCCATTTCAGCAGAAACATCTACAACAACAGACACTTCCATGATCACAACAACTCCTACTGAAACATCCACCACTAGTGTAGCAGAAACATCTACAACAACAGATACTTCCACAATCACAACAACTCCTGCAGAAACATCTATCACTAGTGCAGCAGAAACATCTACAACAACAGACACTTCCATGATCACAACAAATACTGCGGTAACATCCACAACTAGTGAAGCAGAAACATCTACAGCAAAAGAGACTTCCACATTCACAACAACTCCTGCAGAAACATCCACCACTAGTGAAGCAGAAACATTTATAAAAACAGACACTTCCATGATCACAACAATTCCTTCTGAAACATCCACCACTATTGTAGCAGAAACATCTACAGCAATAGAGACTTCGACAATTACAACAACCCCAGTTGAAACATCCACCATTATCACAGCAGAAACATCTACAACAACAAAGCCCTCCACAATCATAACAACTACTGCAGAAACATCTATCACTAGTGCAGCAGAAACACCTACAACAACAGACACTTCCATGATCACAACAACTCCTGCTGTAACATCCACCACTAGTGAAGCAGAAACATCTACAGGAACAGAGACTTCCACATTCACAACAAGTCCTGCAGAAACCTCCACCACTAATGTAGCAGAAACATCTACAACAACAGAGACTTCCATGATCATAACAACTCCTGCTGAAACATCCATTTCCATTGCAGCAGAAACATCTACGAAAACAGACACTTCCACGATCACAACAACTACTGCTGTAACATCCAACTCTATTGAAGCAGAAAGATCTACAGCAACAGAGACTTCCACATTCACAACAACTCCTGCAGAAACATCCACCACTAGTGCAGCAGAAACATCTTTAACAACAGAGCTCTCCACAATTACAACAACTACTGCAGAAACATCTGTCACTAGTGCAGCAGAAACATCTACAATAACAGACACTTCCATGATCAAAACAACCCCAGTTGAAACATCCACCACTATTGTAGCAGAAATATCTACAGCAATAGAGACTTCGACAATTACAACAACCCCAATTGAAACATCCACCATTATCACAGCAGAAACATCTACAACAACAGAGCCCTCCACAATCACAACAACTCCTGCAGAAACATCTATCACTGGTGCAGCAGAAATATCTACAACAACAGACACTTCCATGATGACAACAACTCCTGCTGAAACATCCACCACTAGTGTAGCAGAAACATCTACAACAACAGAGACTTCCACAATCACAACAACTACTGCTGTAACATCCACAACTAGTGAAACAGAAACATCTACAGTAACAGAGACTTCCACATTCACAACAACTCCTGCAGAAACATCCACTTCCATTGCAGCAGAAACATCTACAACAACAGACACTTCCACGATCACACCAAATACTGCAGTAACATCTACAACTAGTGAAGTAGAAACATCTTTAACAACAGACACTTCCATGATCACAACAATTCATGCTGAAACATCCACCACTATTGTAGCAGAAACATCTACAGCAATAGAGACTTCGACAATTACAACAACCCCAGTTGAAACATCCACCATTATCACAGCAGAAACATCTACAACAAATGAGCCCTCCACAATCACAACAACTCCTGGAGAAAAATCTACCACTAGTGCAGCAGAAAAGTCTACAAGAACTACAGCAGAAACGTCTACCACTAGTGCAGCAGAAACATCTACAACAACAGAGCCCTCCACAATCACAAAAACTCCTGCAGAAACATCTATCACTAGTGCAGCAGAAACATCTACAACAACAGACACTTCCATGATCACAACAACTCTGGCTGAAACATCCACCACTAGTGTAGCAGAAACATCTACAACAACAGAGACTTCCACAATCACAAGAACTCCCGCAGAAACATCCACTTCCATTGCAGCAGAAATATCTACAACAACAGACACTTCCACGATCACAACAACTACTGCTGTGACATCCACAACTAGTGAAACAGAAACATCTACAAAAACAGAGACTTCCACAATCACAACAACTCCTGGAGAAACTTCAAACACTATTGCAGTGGATTCATCTACAACTACAGACACTTCCATGATCACAACAATTCCTGCTGAAACATCCACCACTAGTGTAGCAGAAACATCTACTTCCATGATCAAAACAACTCCGGCTGAAACATCCACCACTAGTGTAGCAGAAAGATCTACAGCAACAGAGACTTCCACATTCACAACAACTTCTGCAGAAACATCCATCACAAGTGCAGCAGCAACATCTATAACAACAGAGCTCTCCACGATTACAACAACTACTGCAGAAACATCTGTCACTAGTGCGACAGAAGATTCTACAACAACAGGCACGTCCATGATCACAACAACCCCGGTTGAAACATCCACCATTATCACTGTAGATATATCTAAAACAACAGAACCCTCCACAATCACAACAACTACTGCAGAAACATCTACCACTAGTGCAGCAGAAACATCTACAACAACAGAGCCCTCCACAATCACAACAACTCCTGCAGAAACATCTATCACTAGTGCGACAGAAGCATCTACAACAACAGGCACGTCCATGATCACAACAACTCCAACTCAAACATCCACCACTAGAGTAGCAGAAACATCTACTTCCATGATCACAACAACTCCTGCTGAAACATCCACCACCAGTGTAGCAGAAACAACTAAAACAACAGAGACTTCCACAATCACAACAACTCCTGCAGAAACATCTGTCACTAGTGCAGCAGAAACATCTACAATGACAGACACTTCCATGATCACAACAACCCCAGTTGAAACATCCACCATTATCACAGCAGAAACATCTACAACAACAGAGCCCTCCACAATCACAACAACTACTGCAGAAACATCTACAACAACAGACACTTCCACAATCACAACAACTACTGCTGTAACATACACAACTAGTGAAGCAGAAACATCTACAACAACAGAGACTTCCACAATCACAACAACTACTGCAGAAACATCTAACACTAGTGCAGCAAAAACATCTACAAGAACTACAGCAGAAACATCTACCACTAGTGCAGCAGAAACATCTACAACAACAGACAGTTCCATGATCACAACAACTCCTGCTAAAACATCCACCACTAGTGCAGCAGAAACATCTACTACTAGTGTAGCAGAAACATCTATAACAACAGAGACTTCCATAATTACAACAACTCCTGCAGAAATATCCACCACTAGTGTAGCAGAAACATCTACAACAACAGAGCCCTCCACAATCACGACAACTCCTGCAGAAACATCCACCACTAGTGCAGCAGAAACATCTACAACAACAGAGACGTCCACAATCAAAACAACCCCTGTTGAAACATCCACTTCCATTGCAGCAGAAACATCTACAACAACAGACACTTTCACGATCACAACAATTCCTGCTGAAACATCCACCACTAGTGCAGCAGAAACATCTACAAAAACAGAGACTCCCACATTCACAACAACTCTGGCAGAAAAATCTATCACTAGTGCAGCAGAAACATCTACAAAAACAGAGCTTTCCACAATTACAACAACTACTGCAGAAACATCTATCACTAGTGTAGCAGAAACATCTACAACAACAGACACTTTCATGATCACAACAATTCCTGCTGAAACATCCACCACTAGTCTAGTAGAAACATCTACAACAATAGAGACTTCGACAATTACAAAAACTCCAGTTGAAACGTCCACCATTATCACAGCAGAAACATATACAACAACAGAGCCCTCCATAATCACAACAACAACTGAGGCTGAAATATCAATTACTAGTGCTTCAGAAACATCTACAATGACAGAGACTTCCACATTCACAACTACTGCTGAAATATCCACTACTAGTGTAGCAGAATCATCTACAACAGTGGAGCCAGTATATGAAGTGAATATTAAGCTGGAATTCCGCTCTAAAGATTCTTTCATAGATGACCTCAATGATCGACAGTCTCCTGCTTTCAAAAACAGGGCTATGCTTGTTCAGGATATTGTGAGTTCAAACCCACATACTGTATTCACTATATAATCATTAAAATTATGAACATATTAATTATTTACATTTAATGAATTATAAATAGTTTCATCATAACTTTCTGTACTTTATTACAGCTTACACTTATTTTCAAGAATTTCCATTCCTTCCTTAGAGTCACTGTGCTACTATTCAGGTAAATACTGAATACTTCACTGCTGATAATTTTAAATGCAATGCCTTTGTGTATGTTTTCAACTGTGAGAGATAACTCATACATGCGATTAACCCATTTATTAGTCCAATATGACAGTATTTCTAAAAATGTATTTCAGCAAGGGATCGGTCATTACCACATCAGAACTTGCTTTCAACTCTACACAGACTGTGCCATCAGAACTCCAAATTGCAGAAGAATTTCTGAGTGATGATACAACTATCAATGCCCTGAACATAACTTCATTTTCAGTTAATAATACAGGTTTGTCTGACAATATATTAAAAGCAAAAGGTTAGAAAAAAACGTTGTATTGTACATACGTGAGGCATTGAACAGACTGTAAAAAATAGTCAGATTAGACATGGTTTTACATAAACTTTGGTGTTTTATAAATATTCTATTAAAATATGCATTCAAAATGTACACACAATTTATTTCTTTTGTCATTACTTTTGAGAGTGCCTTCTAAACTGATAAGCATTTTTTATGAACCAACAACAGAATACCTATCAATAACAACAACTCCTGCTACAACATCTAAAGCAACAACAGAGCTGTCCACAATCACAACTACTCCAACTGAAACATCCACTACTAGTGCAGCAGAAACATCTACAACAGCAGACACTTCCTCAATTACAATATCTACTGCAGAAATATCTACCACTAGTGCAGCAGAAACATCTACAACAGCAGACACTTCCTCAATTACAATATCTACTGCAGAAACATCCACCACTAGTGAAGCAAAAACATCTACAGCAACAGAGACTTCGACAATAACAACAATTCCAGTTGAAACATCCACAATTATCACAGCAGAAACATCTACAACAACAGACACTTCCATGATCACAACAACTTCTGCTGAAACATTCACAACTAGTGTAGCAGAAACATCTACAACAATAGAGACTTCGACAATCACAACAACTCCTGCTGAAACATCCACCACTAGTACAGCAGAAACATCTACAACAACAGAGACTTCCACATTCACAACAGCTACTGCTGTAACATCCACCTCTAGTGAAGCAGAATCATCTAAAACAACAGAGCCCTCCACATTCACAACAGTTCCTGCTGAAACATCTAGCACGAGTGTAGCAGAAACATCTACAACAACAGAGACTACCACAATCACAACAACTCCTGCAGAAACATCCACTTCCATTGCAGCAAAAACATCTACAGCTACAGAGACTTCCACATTCACAACAAGTCCTGCAGAAACATCCATCACTACTGCAGCAGAAACATCTACAACAACAGAGACTTCCACATTCACAACAGTTCCTGCTGAAACATCCACCACTAGTGTAGCAAAAACATCTAAAGCAACAGAGACTACCACAATCACAACAACTCCTGTTGAATCATCCACTTCCATTGCAGCAGAAACATCTACAGCAACAGAGACTTCCACATTCACAACAGCTACTGCTGTAACATCCAGCTCTAGCGAAGCAGAATCATCTACAACAACAGAGCCCTCCACATTCACAACTCCTGCAGCAACATCCACCACTAGTGCAGCAGAAACATCTACAACAACAGACACTTCCATGATCACAACAACTTCTGCTGAAACATTCACAACTAGTTTAGCAGAAACATCTACAACAATAGAGACTTCGACAATTCCAACAACTCCAGTTGAAACATCCACTATTATCACAGCAGAAATATATACAACAACAGAGCCCTCCACAATCACAACAACTACTGCAGAAACATCTACCACTAGTACAGCAGAAACATCTACAACAACAGAGACTTCCACATTCACAACAGCTCCTGCTGAAACATCTACCACTAGTGCAGCAGAAACATCTACAACAACAGATCTCCCCACAATCACAACAACTCCTGCTGAAACATCCACCTCCATTGCAGTAGAAACATCTACAACAACGGAGACTTCCACATTCACAACAACTACTGTTGTAACATCCACCTCTAGTGAAGCAGAAACATCTACAGCAACAGAGCCCTCCACAATCACAACAACTCCTGCAGAAACATCTATCACTAGTACAGCAGAAACATCTACAACAACAGAGACTTCCACATTCACAACAGCTCCTGCTAAAACATCCACCACTAGTGCAGCAGAAACATCTACAACAACAGAGCCCTTCACAATCACAACAACTCCTGCTGAAACCTCTATCACTAGTACAGCAGAAACGTCTACAACAACAGAGACTTCCACATTCACAACAGCTCCTGCAGAAACATCTACCATTAGTGCAGCAGAAACATCTACAACAACAGAGACTTCCACATTCACAACAGTTCCTGCTGAAACATCCACAACTAGTGCAGCAGAAACATCTACAACAACAGAGCCCTTCACAATCACAACAACTCCTGCTGAAACCTCTATCACTAGTACAGCAGAAACGTCTACAACAACAGAGACTTCCACATTCACAACAGCTCCTGCAGAAACATCTACCATTAGTGCAGCAGAAACATCTACAGCTACAGAGACTACCACAATCACAACAACTCCTGTTGAAACATCCACCTCTAGTGAAGCAGAAACATCTACAGCAACAGAGCCCTCCACAATCACAACAACTCCTGCAGAAACATCTACCACTAGTGCAGCAGAAAAGTCTACAAGAACTACAGCAGAAACATCTACCACTAGTGCAGCAGAAACATCTACAACAACAGAGCCCTCCACAATCACAACAACTCTTGCAGAAACATCTGTCGCTAGTGCAGCCGAAACATCTACAACAACAGACACTTCTATGATCACAACAACTCCTGCTGAAACATCCACCACTAGTGTAGCAGAAACATCTATAACAACAGAGATTTCCACATTCACAGCAGCTCCTGTTGAAACTTCCACCACTAGTGTAGCAGAAACATCTACAACAACAGAGACTTCCACAATCACAACAAATTCTGCTGAAACTTCCACCACTAGTGTAGCAGAAACATCTATAACAACAGACACTTCCATGATCACACCAATTCCTTCTGAAACATCCACCACTACTGTAGCAGAAATATCTACAGCAATAGAGACTTCGACAATTACAACAACCCCAGTTGAAACATCCACCATTATCAAAGCAGAAACATCTACAACAACAGAGCCCTCCACAATCATAACAACTACTGCAGAAACATCTACCACTAGTTCAGCAGAAATGTCTACAAGAAGTACAGCAGAAACATATTCCACCAGTGCAGCAGAAACATCTACAACAACAGATTCCTCCACAATCACAACAACTCCTACAGAAACATCTATCACTAGTGCAGCAGAAAAACCTACAACAACAGACACTTCCATGATCACAACAACTCCTGCTGTAACATCCACCACTAGTGAAGCAGAAACATCTACAACAGCAGACACTTCCTCAATCACAACAACTCCTGTTCAAACATCCACGTTCATTGCAGCAGAAACATCTACAACAACAGACACTTCCATGATCACAACAACTTCAGCTGCAAAATTCACAACTAGTGTAGCAGAAACATCTACAGCAACAGAGACTTCCACATTTACAAGAATTCCTGCTGAAACATCCACCACTATTGTAGCAGAAACATCTACAACAATAGAGACTTCGACAATTACAACAACTCCAGTTGAAACATCCACCATTATCACTGCAGAAACATATACAACCACAGAGCCCTCCACAATCACAACAACTCCTGCAGCAACATCTATCACTAATGCAGCAGAAACATCTACAACAACAGAGACTTCCACATACACAACAGTTCCTGCTGAAACATCCACCACTAGTGTAGTAGAAACATCAACAACAACAGAGACTTCGACAATTACAACAACTCCAGTTGAAACATCCACCATTATCACAGCAGAAACATATACAACAACAGAGCCCTCCACAATCACAACAACTCCTGCAGAAACATCTATCACTAGTGCAGCAGAAACATCTACAACAACAGAGACTTCCACATACACAAAAGTTCCTGCTGAAACATCCACCACTAGTGCAGCAGAATCATCTACAACAACAGAGCTATCCACAATTACAACAACTGCTAGAGAAACATCTATCACTAGTGCAGCAGAAACATCTACAACAACAGAGCCCTCCACAATCACAACAACTCCTGCAGAAACATCTATTACTAGTAAAGCAGAAACATCTACAACAACAGAGACTTCCACATTCACAACAGTTCCTGCTGAAACATCCAGCACTAGTGTAGCAGAAACATTTACAACAACAGAGACTACCACAATCACAAAAGCTACTGCTTTAACATCCACCACTAGTGCAGCAGAAACATCTACAACAACAGAGCCCTCCACAATCACAACAACTCCTGCAGAAACATCTATCACTAGTGCAGCAGAAACATCTACAACAACAGAGACTTCCACATTCACAACAGCTACTGCTGTAACATCCACCTCTAGTGAAGCAGAATCATCTACAACAACAGAGCCCTCCACATTCACAACAACTCCTGCAGCAACATCCACCACTAGTGCAGCAGAAACATCTACAACAACAGACACTTCCATGATCACAACAACTTCTGCTGAAACATTCACAACTAGTGTAGCAGAAACATCTACAACAATAGAGTCTTCGACAATTACAACAACTCCAGTTGAAACATCCACCATTATCACAGCAGAAACATATACAACAACAGCGCCCTCCACAATCACAACAACTACTACTGCAGAAACACCTATCACTAGTGCAGCAGAAATGTCTACAAGGGCTACAGCAGAAACAGCAACGGAGCCCTCCACATTCACAACAGTTCCTGCTGAAACATCTAGCACGAGTGTAGCAGAAACATCTACAACAACAGAGACTACCACAATCACAACAACTCCTGCAGAAACATCCACTTCCATTGCAGCAAAAACATCTACAGCTACAGAGACTTCCACATTCACAACAAGTCCTGCAGAAACATCCACCACTAGTGCAGCAGAAACATTTACAACAACAGAGACTTCCACATTCACAACAGTTCCAGCTGAAACATCCACCACTAGTGTAGCAAAAACATCTAAAGCAACAGAGACTACCACAATCACAACAACTCCTGTTGAATCATCCACTTCCATTGCAGCAGAAACATCTACAGCAACAGAGACTTCCACATTCACAACAGCTACTGCTGTAACATCCACCTCTAGCGAAGCAGAATCATCTACAACAACAGAGCCCTCCACATTCACAACAACTCCTGCAGCAACATCCACCACTAGTGCAGCAGAAACATCTACAACAACAGACACTTCCATGATCACAACAACTTCTGCTGAAACATTCACAACTAGTGTAGCAGAAACATCTACAACAATAGAGACTTCGACAATTACAACAACTCCAGTTGAAACATCCACCATTATCACAGCAGAAACATATACAACAACAGAGCCCTCCACAATCACAAAAACTACTACTGCAGAAACACCTACCACTAGTGCAGCAGAAATGTCTACAAGGACTACAGCAGAAACATCTACCAATAGTGCAGCAGAAACATCTACAGCAACAGAGCCCTCCACAATCACAACAACTCCTGCAGAAACATCTATCACTAGTGCAGCAGAAACATCTACAACAACAGAGACTTCCACATTCACAACAGTTCCTGCTGAAACATCCAGCACTAGTGTAGCAGAAACATCTACAACAACAGAGACTACCACAATCACAACAACTACTGCAGAAACATCCACTTCCATTGCAGCAAAAACATCTACAGCTACAGAGACTTCCACATTCAAAACAACTCCTGCAGAAACATCCACTTCCATTGCAGTAGAAACATCTACAACAACAGAGACTTCCACATTCACAAAAGCTACTGCTGTAACATCCACCTCTAGTGCAGCAGAAACATCTACAACAACAGAGCTCTCCACAATTACAACAACTACTGCAGAAACATATATCACTAGTGCAGCAGAAACATCTACAACAACAGAGACTACCACAATCACAACAACTCCTGCAGAAACATCCACTTCCATTGCAGCAAAAACATCTACAGCTACAGAGACTTCCACATTCAAAACAACTCCTGCAGAAACATCCACCACTAGTGTAGCAGAAACATCTACAACAACAGAGCTCCCCACAATCACAACAACTCCTGCTGAAACATCCACTTCCATTGCAGTAGAAACATCTACAACAACAGAGACTTTCACATTCACAACAGTTCCTGCTGAAACATCCACCACTAGTGCAGCAGAAACATCTACAACAACAGATCTCCCCACAATCACAACAACTCCAGCTGAAACATCCACCACTAGTGCAGCAGAAACATCTACAACAACAGAGCCCTTCACAATCACAACAACTCCTGCAGAAACATCTACCACTAGTGCAGCAGAAACATCTACAACAACAGAGACTTCCACATTCACAACAGCTACTGCTGTAACATCCACCTCTAGAGAAGCAGAATCATCTACAACAACAGAGCCCTCCACATTCACAACAGCTCCTGCAGAAACCTCTATCACTAGTACAGCAGAAACATCTACAACAACAGAGACTTCCACATTCACAACAGCTCCTGCAGAAACATCTACCATTAGTGCAGCAGAAACATCTACAACAACAGAGCCCTCCACATTCACAACAACTCCTGCAGAAACATCCACAAATAGTGTAGCAGAAACATCTACAGCAACAGAGACTTCCACAATCACAACAACTCCTGTTGAATCATCCACTTCCATTGCAGCAGAAACATCTACAGCAACAGAGACTACCACATTCACAACAACTCCTGCAGAAACATCCACCACTAGTGCAGCAGAAACATCTACAACAACAGAGCCCTCCACAATCACAACCAGTCCTGCAGAAACATCTACAACAACAGACACTTCCATGATCACAAAAACTTCTGCTGAAACATTCACAACTAGTGTAGCAGAAACATCTACAACAATAGAGACTTCGACAATTACAACAACTCCAGTTGAAACATCCACCATTATCACAGCAGAAACATATACAACAACAGAGCCCTCCACAATCACAACAACTCCTGCTAAAACATCCACCACTAGTACAGCAGAAACATCTACAACAACAGAGACTTCCACATTCACAACAGCTACTGCTGTAACATCCACCTCTAGTGAAGCAGAATCATCTACAACAACAGAGGCCTCCACATTCACAACAACTGCTGCAGCAACTTCCACCACTAGTGCAGCAGAAACATCTACAACAACAGAGCTATCCACAGTTACAACTACTGCAGAAACATCTATCACTAGTGCAGCAGAAACATCTACAACAACAGACACTTCCATGATCACAACAACTTCTGCTGAAACATTCACAACTAATGTAGCAGAAACATCTACAACAACAGAGACTTCGACAATTACAACAACTCCAGTTGAAACATCCACCATTATCACAGCAGAAACATATACAACAACAGACCCCTCCACAATCACAACAACTTCTACTGCAGAAACATCTACCACTAGTGCAGCAGAAACATCTACAACAACAGAGACTTCCACATTCACAACAGTTCCTGCTGAAACATCCACAACTAGTGTAGCAGAAACATCTACAGCAACAGAGACTACCACAATCACAACAACTCCTGTTGAAACATCCACTTCCATTGCAGCAGAAACATCTACAGCAACAGAGACTTCCACATTCACAACAACTCCTGCAGAAACATCCACCACTAGTGCAGCAGAAACATCTACAGCAACAGAGACTTCCACATTCACAACAGCTCCTGCAGAAACCTCTATCACTAGTACAGCAGAAACATCTACAACAACAGAGACTTCCACATTCACAACAGCTCCTGCTGAAACATCCACCACTAGTGCAGCAGAAACATCTACAACAACAGAGCCCTCCACAATCACAACAACTCCTGCAGAAACATCTACCACTAGTACAGCAGAAACATCTACAACAACAGAGACTTCCACATTCACAACAGCTCCTGCTGAAACATCCACCACTAGTACAGCAGAAACATCTACAACAACAGAGACTTCCACATTCACAACAGTTCCTGCTGAAACATCTACCACTAGTGCAGCAGAAACGTCTACAACAACTGAGCCCTCCACAATCACAACAAGTCCTGCAGAAACATCTATCACTAGTACAGCAGAAACATCTACAACAATAGAGACTTCGACAATTCCAACAACTCCAGTTGAAACATCCACCATTATCACAGCAGAAATATATACAACAATAGAGCCCTCCACAATCACAACAACTACTGCAGAAACATCTACCACTAGTGCAGCAGAAACATCTACAACATCAGAGACTTCCACATTCACAACAGCTCCTGCAGAAACCTCTATCACTAGTACAGCAGAAACATCTACAACAACAGAGACTTCCACATTCACAACAGCTCCTGCTGAAACATCCACCACTAGTGCAGCAGAAACATCTACAACAACAGAGCCCTTCACAATCACAACAACTCCTGCAGAAACATCCACCACTAGTGCAGCAGAAACATCTACAACAACAGAGCCCTTCACAATCACAACAACTCCTGCAGAAACCTCTATCACTAGTACAGCAGGAACATCTACAACAACAGAGACTTCCACATTCACAACAGCTCCTGCAGAAACATCTACCACTAGTGCAGCAGAAACATCTACAACAACAGAGACTTCCACATTCACAACAGTTCCTGCTGAAACATCCACAACTAGTGTAGCAGAAACATCTACAGCAACAGAGACTTCCACATTCACAACCACTCCTGCAGAAACATCCACTACTAGTGCAGCAGAAACATCTACAACAACAGATCTCCCCACAATCACAACAACTCCTGCTGAAACATCCACTTCCATTGCAGTAGAAACATCTACAACAACGGAGACTTCCACATTCACAACAACTACTGTTGTAACATCCACCTCTAGTGAAGCAGAAACATCTACAGCAACAGAGACTTCCACATTCACAACAGCTCCTGTAGAAACATCTATCACTAGTACAGCAGAAACATCTACAACAACAGAGACTTCCACATTCACAACAGCTCCTGCTGAAACATCCACCACTAGTGCAGCAGAAACATCTACAACAACAGAGCCCTCCACATTCACAACAACTCCTGCAGAAACATCTACCACTAGTGCAGCAGAAACATCTACAACAACAGAGACTTCCACATTCACAACAGCTCCTGCAGAAACCTCTATCACTAGTACAGCAGAAACATCTACAACAACAGAGACTTCCACATTCAAAACAGCTCCTCCTGAAACATCCACCACTAATGCAGCAGAAACATCTACAACAACAGAGCCCTTCACAATCACAACAACTCCTGCAGAAACCTCTATCACTAGTACAGCAGAAACATCTACAACAACAGAGACTTCCACATTCACAACAGCCCCTGCAGAAACATCTACCACTAGTGCAGCAGAAACATCTACAACAACAGAGACTTCCACATTCACAACAGTTCCTGCTGAAACATCCACAACTAGTGTAGCAGTAACATGTACAGCAACAGAGACTACCACAATCACATCAACTCCTGTTGAAACATCCACTTCCATTGCAGCAGAAACATCTACAGCAACAGAGACTTCCACATTCACAACAACTCCTGCAGAAACATCCACCACTAGTGCAGCAGAAACATCTACAACAACAGATCTCCCCACAATCACAACAACTCCTGCTGAAACATCCACTTCCATTGCAGTAGAAACATCTACAACAACGGAGACTTCCACATTCACAACAACTACTGTTGTAACATCCACCTCTAGTGAAGCAGAAACATCTACAGCAACAGAGCCCTCCACAATCACAACAACTCCTGCACAAACATCTACCACTAGTACAGCAGAAACATCTACAACAACAGAGACTTCCACATTCACAACAGCTCCTGCTGAAACATCCACCACTAGTGCAGCAGAAACGTCTACAACAACAGAGCCCTCCACAATCACAACAAGTCCTGCAGAAACATCTATCACTAGTACAGCAGAAACATCTACAACAATAGAGACTTCGACAATTCCAACAACTCCAGTTGAAACATCCACCATTATCACAGCAGAAATATATACAACAACAGAGCCCTCCACAATCACAACAACTCATGCAGAAACATCTATCACTAGTACAGCAGAAACATCTACAATAACAGAGACTTCCACATTCACAACAGCTCCTGCTGAAACATCTACCACTAGTGCAGCAGGAACATCTACAACAACAGAGCCCTCCACAATCACAAGAACTCCTGCAGAAACATCTATCACTAGTACAGCAGAAACATCTACAACAACAGACACTTCCACATTCACAACAGCTCCTGCTGAAACATCCACCACTAGTACAGCAGAAACATCTACAACCACAGAGACTTCCACATTCACAACAGCTCCTGCTGAAACATCCACCACTAGTGCAGCAGAAATATCTATGACAACAGAGACTTCCATGATCACAACAGGTCATGCCGTAACATTCACAACTATTGTAGCAGAAACATCTTCAACAACAGAGACTTCGACAATTCCAACAACTCCAGTTGAAACGTCCACCATTATCACAGCAGAAACATATACAACAACAGAGCCCTCCATAATCACAACAACAACTGAGGCTGAAATATCAATTACTAGTGCTTCAGAAACATCTACAATGACAGAGACTTCCACATTCACAACTACTGCTGAAATATCCACTACTAGTGTAGCAGAATCATCTACAACAGTGGAGCCAGTATATGAAGTGAATATTAAGCTGGAATTCCGCTCTAAAGATTCTTTCATAGATGACCTCAATGATCGACAGTCTCCTGCTTTCAAAAACAGGGCTATGCTTGTTCAGGATATTGTGAGTTCAAACCCACATACTGTATTCACTATATAATCATTAAAATTATGAACGTATTAATTATTTACATTTATTGAATTATAAATAATTTCATCATAACTTTCTGTACTTTATTACAGCTTACACTTATTTTCAAGAATTTCCATTCCTTCCTTAGAGTCACTGTGCTACTATTCAGGTAAATACTGAATACTTCACTGCTGATAATTTTAAATGCAATGCCTTTGTTTATGTTTTCAACTGTGAGAGATAACTCATACATGCGATTAACCCATTTATTAGTCCAATATGACAGTATTTCTAAAAATGTATTTCAGCAAGGGATCGGTCATTACCACATCAGAACTTGCTTTCAACTCTACACAGACTGTGCCATCAGAACTCCAAATTGCAGAAGAATTTCTGAGTGATGATACAACTATCAATGCCCTGAACATAACTTCATTTTCAGTTAATAATACAGGTTTGTCTGACAATATATTAAAAGCAAAAGGTTAGAAAAAAACGATGTATTGTACATACGTGAGACATTGAACAGACTGTAAAAAATAGTCAGATTAGACATGGTTTTACATAAACTTTGGTGTTTTATAAATATTCTATTAAAATATGCATTCAAAATGTACACACAATTTATTTCTTTTGTCATTACTTTTGAGAGTGCCTTCTAAACTGATAAGCATTTTTCATGAACCAACAACAGAATACCTATCAATAACAACAACTCCTGCTACAACATCTAAAGCAACAACAGAGCTGTCCACAATCACAACTACTCCAACTGAAACAACCACTACTAGTGCAGCAGAAACATCTACAACAGCAGACACTTCCTCAATCACAATATCTACTGCAGAAATATCTACCACTAGTGCAGCAGAAACATCTACAACAACAGAGACTTCCACATTCACAACAGCTCCTGCTGAAACATCCACCACTAGTGCAGCAGAAACATCTACAACAACAGAGACTTCCACATTCACAACAGCTCCTGCTGAAACATCCACCACTAGTGCAGCAGAAACATCTACAACAACAGAGACTTCCACATTCACAACAGTTCCTGCTGAAACATCCACCACTAGTGAAGCAAAAACATCTACAGTAACTGAGACTTCGACAATAACAACAATTCCAGTTGAAACATCCACAATTATCACAGCAGAAACATATACAACAATACAGACTTCGACAGTTACATCAATTCCAGTTGAAACATCCACCATTACCACAGCAGAAACATCTACAACAACAGAGCTATCCACAATCACAACAACTGTTGCAGAAAAACCTATCACTAGTGCAGCAGAAACATCTACAACAACAGACACTTCCACGATCACAACAACTCCTGCTGAATCATCCACCACTAGTGTAGCAGAAATATCTACAACAATAGAGACTTCGACAATTACAACAACTCCAGTTGAAACATCCACCATTATCACTGCAGAAACATATACAACCACAGAGCCCTCCACAATCACAACAACTACTGCAGAAACATCTACCACTAGTGCAGCAGAAACATCTACAACAACAGACACTTCCATGATCACAACAACTCCTGCTGAAACATCCACCACTAGTGCAGCAGAAACATATACAACCACAGAGCCTTCCACATTCACAACAACTCCTGCTGAAACATCCACTTCCATTGCAGTAGAAACATCTACAACAACAGAGACTTCCACATTCACAAAAGCTACTGCTGTAACATCCACCTCTAGCGAAGCAGAATCATCTACAACAACAGAGCCCTCCACATTCACAACAACTCCTGCAGCAACATCTATCACTAATGCAACAGAAACATCTACAACAACAGAGACTTCCACATACACAACAGTTCCTGCTGAAACATCCACCACTAGTGTAGTAGAAACATCAACAACAACAGAGACTTCGACAATTACAACAACTCCAGTTGAAACATCCACCACTATCACAGCAGAAACATATACAACAACAGAGCCCTCCACAATCACAAAAACTACTACTGCAGAAACACCTACCACTAATGCAGCAGAGACATATATAACAATAGAGCCCTCCACAATCACAACAACTCCTGCAGAAACATCTATCACTAGTGCAGCAGAAACATCTACAACAACAGAGACTTCCACATACACAAAAGTTCCTGCTGAAACATCCACCACTAGTGCAGCAGAATCATCTACAACAACAGAGCTATCCACAATTACAACAACTGCTAGAGAAACATCTATCACTAGTGCAGCAGAAACATCTACAACAACAGAGACTTCCACATTCACAACAGCTTCCGCTGAACCATCTACCACTAGTGCAGCTGAAACATATACAACAACAGAGCCCTCCACAATCACAACAACTCCTGCAGAAACATCTATCACTAGTACAGCAGAAACATCTACAACAACAGAGACTTCCACATTCACAACAGTTCCTGCTGAAACATCCACCACTAGTGCAGCAGAAACATCTACAACAACAGAGCCCTCCACAATCACAACAACTCCTGCAGAAACATCTATCAGTAGTGCAGCAGAAACATTTACAACAACAGAGACTTCCACATTCACAACAGTTCCTGCTGAAACATCCAGCACTAGTGTAGCAGAAACATTTACAACAACAGAGACTACCACAATCACAAAAGCTACTGCTGTAACATCCACCACTAGTGCAGCAGAAACATCTACAACAACAGAGCCCTCCACAATCACAACAACTCCTGCAGAAACATCTATCACTAGTGCAGCAGAAACATCTACAACAACAGAGACTTCCACATTCACAACAGCTACTGCTGTAACATCCACCTCTAGTGAAGCAGAATCATCTACAACAACAGAGCCCTCCACATTCACAACAACTCCTGCAGCAACATCCACCACTAGTGCAGCAGAAACATCTACAACAACAGACACTTCCATGATCACAACAACTTCTGCTGAAACATTCACAACTAGTGTAGCAGAAACATCTACAACAATAGAGTCTTCGACAATTACAACAACTCCAGTTGAAACATCCACCATTATCACAGCAGAAACATATACAACAACAGCGCCCTCCACAATCACAACAACTACTACTGCAGAAACACCTACCACTAGTGCAGCAGAAATGTCTACAAGGGCTACAGCAGAAACAGCAACGGAGCCCTCCACATTCACAACAGTTCCTGCTGAAACATCTAGCACGAGTGTAGCAGAAACATCTACAACAACAGAGACTACCACAATCACAACAACTCCTGCAGAAACATCCACTTCCATTGCAGCAAAAACATCTACAGCTACAGAGACTTCCACATTCACAACAAGTCCTGCAGAAACATCCACCACTAGTGCAGCAGAAACATCTACAACAACAGAGACTTCCACATTCACAACAGTTCCTGCTGAAACATCCACCACTAGTGTAGCAAAAACATCTAAAGCAACAGAGACTACCACAATCACAACAACTCCTGTTGAATCATCCACTTCCATTGCAGCAGAAACATCTACAGCAACAGAGACTTCCACATTCACAACAGTTCCTGCTGAAACATCCACAACTAGTGCAGCAGAAATGTCTACAAGGACTACAGCAGAAACATCTACCAATAGTGCAGCAGAAACATCTACAGCTACAGAGACTTCCACATTCAAAACAACTCCTGCAGAAACATCCACCACTAGTGTAGCAGAAACATCTACAACAACAGAGCTCCCCACAATCACAACAACTCCTGCTGAAACATCCACTTCCATTGCAGTAGAAACATCTACAACAACAGAGACTTTCACATTCACAACAGTTCCTGCTGAAACATCCACCACTAGTGCAGCAGAAACATCTACAACAACAGATCTCCCCACAATCACAACAACTCCAGCTGAAACATCCACCACTAGTGCAGCAGAAACATCTACAACAACAGAGCCCTTCACAATCACAACAGCTCCTGCAGAAACATCTACCACTAGTGCAGCAGAAACATCTACAACAACAGAGACTTCCACATTCACAACAGTTCCTGCTGAAACATCCACAACTAGTGTAGCAGAAACATCTACAAAAACAGAGCCCTTCACAATTACAACAACTCCTGCAGAAACCTCTATCACTAGTACAGCAGAAACATCTACAACAACAGAGACTTCCACATTCACAACAGCTGCTGCAGAAACATCTACCATTAGTGCAGCAGAAACATCTACAACAACAGAGACTTCCACATTCACAACAGTTCCTGCTGAAACATCCACAACTAGTGTAGCAGAAACATCTACAGCAACAGAGACTACCACAATCACAACAACTCCTGTTGAATCATCCACTTCCATTGCAGCAGAAACATCTACAGCAACAGAGACTTCCACATTCACAACAACTCCTGCAGAAACATCCACCACTAGTGCAGCAGAAACATCTACAACAACAGAGCCCTCCACAATCACAACCAGTCCTGCAGAAACATCTATCACTAGTACAGCAGAAACATCTACAACAACAGACACTTCCATGATCACAAAAACTTCTGCTGAAACATTCACAACTAGTGTAGCAGAAACATCTACAACAATAGAGACTTCGACAATTACAGCAACTCCAGTTGAAACATCCACCATTATCACAGCAGAAACATATACAACAACAGAGCCCTCCACAATCACAACAACTCCTGCTGAAACATCCACCACTAGTACAGCAGAAACATCTACAACAACAGAGACTTCCACATTCACAACAGCTACTGCTGTAACACCCACCTCTAGTGAAGCAGAATCATCTACAACAACAGAGAACTCCACATTCACAACAACTGCTGCAGCAACTTCCACCACTAGTGCAGCAGAAACATCTACAACAACAGAGCTATCCACAGTTACAACTACTGCAGAAACATCTATCACTAGTGCAGCAGAAACATCTACAACAACAGACACTTCCATGATCACAACAACTTCTGCTGAAACATTCACAACTAATGTAGCAGAAACATCTACAACAACAGAGACTTCGACAATTACAACAACTCCAGTTGAAACATCCACCATCATCACAGCAGAAACATATACAACAACAGACCCCTCCACAATCACAACAACTTCTACTGCAGAAACATTTACCACTAGTGCAGCAGAAACATCTACAACAACAGAGACTTCCACATTCACAACAGTTCCTGCTGAAACATCCACAACTAGTGTAGCAGAAACATCTACAGCAACAGAGACTACCACAATCACAACAACTCCTGTTGAAACATCCACTTCCATTGCAGCAGAAACATCTACAGCAACAGAGACTTCCACATTCACAACAACTCCTGCAGAAACATCCACCACTAGTGCAGCAGAAACATCTAAAACAACAGATCTCCCCACAATCACAACAACTCCTGCTGAAACATCCACTTCCATTGCAGTAGAAACATCTACAACAACGGAGACTTCCACATTCACAACAACTACTGTTGTAACATCCACCTCTAGTGAAGCAGAAACATCTACAGCAACAGAGACTTCCACATTCACAACAGCTCCTGCAGAAACCTCTATCACTAGTACAGCAGAAACATCTACAACAACAGAGACTTCCACATTCACAACAGCTCCTGCTGAAACATCCACCACTAGTGCAGCAGAAACATCTACAACAACAGAGCCCTCCACAATCACAACAACTCCTGCAGAAACATCTACCACTAGTACAGCAGAAACATCTACAACAACAGAGACTTCCACATTCACAACAGCTCCTGCTGAAACATACACCACTAGTACAGCAAAAACATCTACAACAACAGAGACTTCCACATTCACAACAGTTCCTGCTGAAACATCTACCACTAGTGCAGCAGAAACGTCTACAACAACTGAGCCCTCCACAATCACAACAAGTCCTGCAGAAACATCTATCACTAGTACAGCAGAAACATCTACAACAATAGAGACTTCGACAATTCCAACAACTCCAGTTGAAACATCCACCATTATCACAGCAGAAATATATACAACAACAGAGCCCTCCACAATCACAACAACTACTGCAGAAACATCTACCACTAGTGCAGCAGAAACATCTACAACATCAGAGACTTCCACATTCACAACAGCTCCTGCAGAAACCTCTATCACTAGTACAGCAGAAACATCTACAACAACAGAGACTTCCACATTCACAACAGCTCCTGCTGAAACATCCACCACTAGTGCAGCAGAAACATCTACAACAACAAAGCCCTTCACAATCACAACAACTCCTGCAGAAACAGCCACCACTAGTGCAGCAGAAACATCTACAACAACAGAGCCCTTCACAATCACAACAACTCCTGCAGAAACCTCTATCACTAGTACAGCAGAAACATCTACAACAACAGAGACTTCCACATTCACAACAGCTCCTGCAGAAACATCTACCACTAGTGCAGCAGAAACATCTACAACAACAGAGACTTCCACATTCACAACAGTTCCTGCTGAAACATCCACAACTAGTGTAGCAGAAACATCTACAGCAACAGAGACTACCACAATCACAAAAACTCCTGTTGAAACATCCACTTCCATTGCAGCAGAAACATCTACAGCAACAGAGACTTCCACATTCACAACAACTCCTGCAGAAACATCCACTACTAGTGCAGCAGAAACATCTACAACAACAGATCTCCCCACAATCACAACAACTCCTGCTGAAACATCCACTTCCATTGCAGTAGAAACATCTACAACAACAGAGACTTCCACATTTACAACAGCTCCTGCTGAAACATCCACCACTAGTGCAGCAGAAACATCTACAACAACAGAGCCCTCCACAATCACAACAACTCCTGCAGAAACATCTACCACTAGAACAGCAGAAACATCTACAACAACAGAGACTTCCACATTCACAACAGCTCCTGCTGAAACATCCACTACTAGTGCAGCAGAAACATCTACAACAACAGATCTCCCCACAATCACAACAACTCCTGCTGAAACATCCACTTCCATTGCAGTAGAAACATCTACAACAACGGAGACTTCCACATTCACAACAACTACTGTTGTAACATCCACCTCTAGTGAAGCAGAAACATCTACAGCAACAGAGACTTCCACATTCACAACAGCTCCTGCAGAAACATCTACCACTAGTACAGCAGAAACATCTACAACAACAGAGACTTCCACATTCAAAACAGCTCCTGCTGAAACATCCACCACTAGTACAGCAGAATCGTCTACAACAACAGAGCCGTCCACAATCACAACAAGTCCTGCAGAAACATATATCACTAGTACAGCAGAAACATCTACAACAATAGAGACTTCAAAAATTCCAACAACTCCAGTTGAAAAATCCACCATTATAACAGCAGAAATATATACAACAACAGAGCCCTCCACAATCACAACAACTCCTGCAGAAACATCCACCACTAGTGCAGCAGAAACATCTACAACAACAGAGACTTCCACATTCACAACAGCTCCTGCAGAAACCTCTATCACTAGTACAGCAGAAACATCTACAACAACAGAGACTTCCACATTCACAACAGCTCCTCCTGAAACATCCACCACTAGTGCAGCAGAAACATCTACAACAACAGAGCCCTTCACAATCACAACAACTCCTGCAGAAACATCCACCACTAGTGCAGCAGAAACATCTACAACAACAGAGCCCTTCACAATCACAACAACTCCTGCAGAAACCTCTATCACTAGTACAGCAGAAACATCTACAACAACAGAGCTATCCACAGTTACAACTACTGCAGAAACATCTATCACTAGTGCAGCAGAAACATCTACAACAACAGACACTTCCATGATCACAACAACTTCTGCTGAAACATTCACAACTAATGTAGCAGAAACATCTACAACAACAGAGACTTCGACAATTACAACAACTCCAGTTGAAATATCCACCATCATCACAGCAGAAACATATACAACAACAGACCCCTCCACAATCACAACAACTTCTACTGCAGAAACATTTACCACTAGTGCAGCAGAAACATCTACAACAACAGAGACTTCCACATTCACAACAGTTCCTGCTGAAACATCCACAACTAGTGTAGCAGAAACATCTACAGCAACAGAGACTACCACAATCACAACAACTCCTGTTGAAACATCCACTTCCATTGCAGCAGAAACATCTACAGCAACAGAGACTTCCACATTCACAACAACTCCTGCAGAAACATCCACCACTAGTGCAGCAGAAACATCTAAAACAACAGATCTCCCCACAATCACAACAACTCCTGCTGAAACATCCACTTCCATTGCAGTAGAAACATCTACAACAACGGAGACTTCCACATTCACAACAACTACTGTTGTAACATCCACCTCTAGTGAAGCAGAAACATCTACAGCAACAGAGACTTCCACATTCAAAACAGCTCCTGCAGAAACCTCTATCACTAGTACAGCAGAAACATCTACAACAACAGAGACTTCCACATTCACAACAGCTCCTGCTGAAACATCCACCACTAGTGCAGCAGAAACATCTACAACAACAGAGCCCTCCACAATCACAACAACTCCTGCAGAAACATCTACCACTAGTACAGCAGAAACATCTACAACAACAGAGACTTCCACATTCACAACAGCTCCTGCTGAAACATACACCACTAGTACAGCAAAAACATCTACAACAACAGAGACTTCCACATTCACAACAGTTCCTGCTGAAACATCTACCACTAGTGCAGCAGAAACGTCTACAACAACTGAGCCCTCCACAATCACAACAAGTCCTGCAGAAACATCTATCACTAGTACAGCAGAAACATCTACAACAATAGAGACTTCGACAATTCCAACAACTCCAGTTGAAACATCCACCATTATCACAGCAGAAATATATACAACAACAGAGCCCTCCACAATCACAACAACTACTGCAGAAACATCTACCACTAGTGCAGCAGAAACATCTACAACATCAGAGACTTCCACATTCACAACAGCTCCTGCAGAAACCTCTATCACTAGTACAGCAGAAACATCTACAACAACAGAGACTTCCACATTCACAACAGCTCCTGCTGAAACATCCACCACTAGTGCAGCAGAAACATCTACAACAACAGAGCCCTTCACAATCACAACAACTCCTGCAGAAACATCCACCACTAGTGCAGCAGAAACATCTACAACAACAGAGCCCTTCACAATCACAACAACTCCTGCAGAAACCTCTATCACTAGTACAGCAGAAACATCTACAACAACAGAGACTTCCACATTCACAACAGCTCCTGCAGAAACATCTACCACTAGTGCAGCAGAAACATCTACAACAACAGAGACTTCCACATTCACAACAGTTCCTGCTGAAACATCCACAACTAGTGTAGCAGAAACATCTACAGCAACAGAGACTACCACAATCACAAAAACTCCTGTTGAAACATCCACTTCCATTGCAGCAGAAACATCTACAGCAACAGAGACTTCCACATTCACAACAACTCCTGCAGAAACATCCACTACTAGTGCAGCAGAAACATCTACAACAACAGATCTCCCCACAATCACAACAACTCCTGCTGAAACATCCACTTCCATTGCAGTAGAAACATCTACAACAACAGAGACTTCCACATTTACAACAGCTCCTGCTGAAACATCCACCACTAGTGCAGCAGAAACATCTACAACAACAGAGCCCTCCACAATCACAACAACTCCTGCAGAAACATCTACCACTAGAACAGCAGAAACATCTACAACAACAGAGACTTCCACATTCACAACAGCTCCTGCTGAAACATCCACCACTAGTACAGCAAAAACATCTACAACAACAGAGACTTCCACATTCACAACAGTTCCTGCTGAAACATCTACCACTAGTGCAGCAGAAACGTCTACAACAACTGAGCCCTCCACAATCACAACAAGTCCTGCAGAAACATCTATCACTAGTACAGCAGAAACATCTACAACAATAGAGACTTCGACAATTCCAACAACTCCAGTTGAAACATCCACCATTATCACAGCAGAAATATATACAACAACAGAGCCCTCCACAATCACAACAACTACTGCAGAAACATCTACCACTAGTGCAGCAGAAACATCTACAACATCAGAGACTTCCACATTCACAACAGCTCCTGCAGAAACCTCTATCACTAGTACAGCAGAAACATCTACAACAACAGAGACTTCCACATTCACAACAGCTCCTGCTGAAACATCCACCACTAGTGCAGCAGAAACATCTACAACAACAGAGCCCTTCACAATCACAACAACTCCTGCAGAAACATCCACCACTAGTGCAGCAGAAACATCTACAACAACAGAGCCCTTCACAATCACAACAACTCCTGCAGAAACCTCTATCACTAGTACAGCAGAAACATCTACAACAACAGAGACTTCCACATTCACAACAGTTCCTGCTGAAACATCCACAACTAGTGTAGCAGAAACATCTACAGCAACAGAGACTACCACAATCACAAAAACTCCTGTTGAAACATCCACTTCCATTGCAGCAGAAACATCTACAGCAACAGAGACTTCCACATTCACAACAACTCCTGCAGAAACATCCACTACTAGTGCAGCAGAAACATCTACAACAACAGATCTCCCCACAATCACAACAACTCCTGCTGAAACATCCACTTCCATTGCAGTAGAAACATCTACAACAACGGAGACTTCCACATTCACAACAACTACTGTTGTAACATCCACCTCTAGTGAAGCAGAAACATCTACAGCAACAGAGACTTCCACATTCACAACAGCTCCTGCAGAAACATCTACCACTAGTACAGCAGAAACATCTACAACAACAGAGACTTCCACATTCAAAACAGCTCCTGCTGAAACATCCACCACTAGTACAGCAGAATCGTCTACAACAACAGAGCCGTCCACAATCACAACAAGTCCTGCAGAAACATATATCACTAGTACAGCAGAAACATCTACAACAATAGAGACTTCAAAAATTCCAACAACTCCAGTTGAAAAATCCACCATTATAACAGCAGAAATATATACAACAACAGAGTCCTCCACAATCACAACAACTCCTGCAGAAACATCCACCACTAGTGCAGCAGAAACATCTACAACAACAGAGACTTCCACATTCACAACAGCTCCTGCAGAAACCTCTATCACTAGTACAGCAGAAACATCTACAACAACAGAGACTTCCACATTCACAACAGCTCCTCCTGAAACATCCACCACTAGTGCAGCAGAAACATCTACAACAACAGAGCCCTTCACAATCACAACAACTCCTGCAGAAACATCCACCACTAGTGCAGCAGAAACATCTACAACAACAGAGCCCTTCACAATCACAACAACTCCTGCAGAAACCTCTATCACTAGTACAGCAGAAACATCTACAACAACAGAGACTTCCACATTCACAACAGCTCCTGCAGAAACATCTACCACTAGTGCAGCAGAAACATCTACAACAACAGAGACTTCCACATTCACAACAGTTCCTGCTGAAACATCCACAACTAGTGTAGCAGTAACATCTACAGCAACAGAGACTACCACAATCACAACAACTCCTGTTGAAACATCCACTTCCATTGCAGCAGAAACATCTACAGCAACAGAGACTTCCACATTCACAACAACTCCTGCAGAAACATCCACCACTAGTGCAGCAGAAACATCTACAACAACAGATCTCCCCACAATCACAACAACTCCTGCTGAAACATCCACTTCCATTGCAGTAGAAACATCTACAACAACAGAGACTTCCACATTTACAACAGCTCCTGCTGAAACATCCACCACTAGTGCAGCAGAAACATCTACAACAACAGAGCCCTCCACAATCACAACAACTCCTGCAGAAACATCTACCACTAGTACAGCAGAAACATCTACAACAACAGAGACTTCCACATTCACAACAGCTCCTGCTGAAACATCCACCACTAGTACAGCAAAAACATCTACAACAACAGAGACTTCCACATTCACAACAGTTCCTGCTGAAACATCTACCACTAGTGCAGCAGAAACGTCTACAACAACTGAGCCCTCCACAATCACAACAAGTCCTGCAGAAACATCTATCACTAGTACAGCAGAAACATCTACAACAATAGAGACTTCGACAATTCCAACAACTCCAGTTGAAACATCCACCATTATCACAGCAGAAATATATACAACAACAGAGCCCTCCACAATCACAACAACTACTGCAGAAACATCTACCACTAGTGCAGCAGAAACATCTACAACATCAGAGACTTCCACATTCACAACAGCTCCTGCAGAAACCTCTATCACTAGTACAGCAGAAACATCTACAACAACAGAGACTTCCACATTCACAACAGCTCCTGCTGAAACATCCACCACTAGTGCAGCAGAAACATCTACAACAACAGAGCCCTTCACAATCACAACAACTCCTGCAGAAACATCCACCACTAGTGCAGCAGAAACATCTACAACAACAGAGCCCTTCACAATCACAACAACTCCTGCAGAAACCTCTATCACTAGTACAGCAGAAACATCTACAACAACAGAGACTTCCACATTCACAACAGCTCCTGCAGAAACATCTACCACTAGTGCAGCAGAAACATCTACAACAACAGAGACTTCCACATTCACAACAGTTCCTGCTGAAACATCCACAACTAGTGTAGCAGAAACATCTACAGCAACAGAGACTACCACAATCACAAAAACTCCTGTTGAAACATCCACTTCCATTGCAGCAGAAACATCTACAGCAACAGAGACTTCCACATTCACAACAACTCCTGCAGAAACATCCACTACTAGTGCAGCAGAAACATCTACAACAACAGATCTCCCCACAATCACAACAACTCCTGCTGAAACATCCACTTCCATTGCAGTAGAAACATCTACAACAACGGAGACTTCCACATTCACAACAACTACTGTTGTAACATCCACCTCTAGTGAAGCAGAAACATCTACAGCAACAGAGACTTCCACATTCACAACAGCTCCTGCAGAAACATCTACCACTAGTACAGCAGAAACATCTACAACAACAGAGACTTCCACATTCAAAACAGCTCCTGCTGAAACATCCACCACTAGTACAGCAGAATCGTCTACAACAACAGAGCCGTCCACAATCTCAACAAGTCCTGCAGAAACATATATCACTAGTACAGCAGAAACATCTACAACAATAGAGACTTCAAAAATTCCAACAACTCCAGTTGAAAAATCCACCATTATAACAGCAGAAATATATACAACAACAGAGCCCTCCACAATCACAACAACTCCTGCAGAAACATCCACCACTAGTGCAGCAGAAACATCTACAACAACAGAGACTTCCACATTCACAACAGCTCCTGCAGAAACCTCTATCACTAGTACAGCAGAAACATCTACAACAACAGAGACTTCCACATTCACAACAGCTCCTCCTGAAACATCCACCACTAGTGCAGCAGAAACATCTACAACAACAGAGCCCTTCACAATCACAACAACTCCTGCAGAAACATCCACCACTAGTGCAGCAGAAACATCTACAACAACAGAGCCCTTCACAATCACAACAACTCCTGCAGAAACCTCTATCACTAGTACAGCAGAAACATCTACAACAACAGAGACTTCCACATTCACAACAGCTCCTGCAGAAACATCTACCATTAGTGCAGCAGAAACATCTACAACAACAGAGACTTCCACATTCACAACAGTTCCTGCTGAAACATCCACAACTAGTGTAGCAGTAACATCTACAGCAACAGAGACTACCACAATCACAACAACTCCTGTTGAAACATCCACTTCCATTGCAGCAGAAACATCTACAGCAACAGAGACTTCCACATTCACAACAACTCCTGCAGAAACATCCACCACTAGTGCAGCAGAAACATCTACAACAACAGATCTCCCCACAATCACAACAACTCCTGCTGAAACATCCACTTCCATTGCAGTAGAAACATCTACAACAACGGAGACTTCCACATTCACAACAACTACTGTTGTAACATCCACCTCTAGTGAAGCAGAAACATCTACAGCAACAGAGCCCTCCACAATCACAACAACTCCTGCAGAAACATCTACCACTAGTACAGCAGAAACATCTACAACAACAGAGACTTCCACATTCACAAAAGCTCCTGCTGAAACATCCACCACTAGTACAGCAGAAACATCTACAACAACAGAGACTTCCACATTCACAACAGTTCCTGCTGAAACATCTACCACTAGTGCAGCAGAAACGTCTACAACAACTGAGCCCTCCACAATCACAACAAGTCCTGCAGAAACATCTATCACTAGTGCAGCAGGAACATCTACAACAACAGAGCCCTCCACAATCACAAGAACTCCTGCAGAAACATCTATCACTAGTACAGCAGAAACATCTACAACAACAGAGAATTCCACATTCACAACAGCTCCTGCTGAAACATCCACCACTACTGCAGCAGAAACATCTACAACAACAGAGCCCTTCACAATCACAACAACTCCTGCAGAAACCTCTATCACTAGTACAGCAGAAACATCTACAACAACAGACACTTCCACATTCACAACAGCTCCTGCTGAAACATCCACCACTAGTACAGCAGAAACATCTACAACCACAGAGACTTCCACATTCACAACAGCTCCTGCTGAAACATCCACCACTAGTGCAGCAGAAATATCTATGACCACAGAGACTTCCATGATCACAACAGGTCATGCTGTAACATTCACAACTATTGTAGCAGAAACAACTACAACAATAGAGACTTTGACAATTCCAACAACTCCAGTTGAAACATCCACAATTATCACAGCAGAAATATATACAACAACACAGCCCTCAACAATCACAAAAGCTACTGCAGAAACATCTACCACTAGTGCAGCAGAAACATCTACAACAACAGAGACTTCCACATTCACAACAGTTCATGTTGAAACATCCACAACTAGTAAAGCAGAAACATCTACAGCAACAGAGACTACCACAATCACAACAACTCCTGTTGAAACATCCACTTCCATTGCAGCAGAAACATCTACAGCATCAGAGACTTCCACATTCACAACAAATCCTGCAGAAACATCCACCACTAGTGCAGCAGAAACATCTACAACAACAGAGCTCCCCACAATCACAACAACTCCTGCTGAAACATCCACTTCCATTGCAGTAGAAACATCTTCAACAACGGAGACTTCCACATTCACAACAACTCCTGCAGAAACATCTACCACTAGTACAGCAGAAACATCTACAACAACAGAGACTTCCACATTCACAACAGCTCCTGCTGAAACATCTACCACTAGTGCAGCAGAAACATCTACAACAACAGAGCCCTCTACCATCACAACAACTCCTGCAGAAACATCTATCACTAGTACAGCAGAAACATCTACAATAACAGAGATTTCCACATTCACAACAGCTCCTGCTGAAACATCCACCACTAGTGTAGCAGAAACATCTACAGCTACAGAGACTACCACAATCACAACAACTCCTGTTGAAACATCCACTTCCATTGCAGCAGAAACATCTACAACAACAGAGCTCCCCACAATCACAACAACTCCTGCTGAAACATCCACTTCCATTGCAGTAGAAACATCTACAACAACGGAGACTTCCACCTTCACAACAACTACTGCTGTAACATCCACCTCTAGTGAAGCAGAAACATCTACAGCAACAGAGCCCTCCACAATCACAACAACTCCTGCAGAAACATCTACCACTAGTGCAGCAGAAAAGTCTACAAGAACTACAGCAGAAACATCTACCACTAGTGCAGCAGAAACATCTACAACATCAGAGACTTCCACATTCACAACAGCTCCTGCTGAAACATCTACCACTAGTGCAGCAGAAACATCTACAACAACAGAGCCCTCTACCATCACAACAACTCCTGCAGAAACATCTATCACTAGTACAGCAGAAACATCTACAATAACAGAGCTCCCCACAATCACAACAACTCCTGCTGAAACATCCACTTCCATTGAAGTAGAAACATCTACAACAACGGAGACTTCCACCTTCACAACAACTACTGCTGTAACATCCACCTCTAGTGAAGCAGAAACATCTACAGCAACAGAGCCCTCCACAATCACAACAACTCCTGCAGAAACATCTATCACTAGTGCAGCAGAAAAGTCTACAAGAACTACAGCAGAAACATCTACCACTAGTGCAGCAGAAACATCTACAACATCAGAGACTTCCACATTCACAACAGCTCCTGCAGAAACCTCTATCACTAATACAGCAGAAACATCTACAACAACAGAGACTTCCACATTCACAATAGCTCCTGCTGAAACATCCACCACTAGTGCAGCAGAAACAACTACAACAACAGAGCCCTTCACAATCACAACAACTCCTGCAGAAACATCCACCACTAGTGCAGCAGAAACATCTACAACAACAGAGCCCTTCACAATCACAACAACTCCTGCAGAAACCTCTATCACTAGTACAGCAGAAACATCTACAACAACAGAGCTCCCCACAATCACAACAACTCCTGCTGAAACATCCACTTCCATTGAAGTAGAAACATCTACAACAACGGAGACTTCCACCTTCACAACAACTACTGCTGTAACATCCACCTCTAGTGAAGCAGAAACATCTACAGCAACAGAGCCCTCCACAATCACAACAACTCCTGCAGAAACATCTATCACTAGTGCAGCAGAAAAGTCTACAAGAACTACAGCAGAAACATCTACCACTAGTGCAGCAGAAACATCTACAACATCAGAGACTTCCACATTCACAACAGCTCCTGCAGAAACCTCTATCACTAATACAGCAGAAACATCTACAACAACAGAGACTTCCACATTCACAATAGCTCCTGCTGAAACATCCACCACTAGTGCAGCAGAAACAACTACAACAACAGAGCCCTTCACAATCACAACAACTCCTGCAGAAACATCCACCACTAGTGCAGCAGAAACATCTACAACAACAGAGCCCTTCACAATCACAACAACTCCTGCAGAAACCTCTATCACTAGTACAGCAGAAACATCTACAACAACAGAGACTTCCACATTCACAACAGCTCCTGCAGAAACATCTACCACTAGTGCAGCAGAAACATCTACAACAACAGAGACTTCCACATTCACAACAGTTCCTGCTGAAACATCCACAACTAGTGTAGCAGAAACATCTACAGCAACAGAGACTACCACAATCACAAAAACTCCTGTTGAAACATCCACTTCCATTGCAGCAGAAACATCTACAGCAACAGAGACTTCCACATTCACAACAACTCCTGCAGAAACATCCACTACTAGTGCAGCAGAAACATCTACAACAACAGATCTCCCCACAATCACAACAACTCCTGCTGAAACATCCACTTCCATTGCAGTAGAAACATCTACAACAACGGAGACTTCCACATTCACAACAACTACTGTTGTAACATCCACCTCTAGTGAAGCAGAAACATCTACAGCAACAGAGACTTCCACATTCACAACAGCTCCTGTAGAAACCTCTATCACTAGAACAGCAGAAACATCTACAACAACAGAGACTTCCACATTCACAACAGCTCCTGCTGAAACATCCACCACTAGTGCAGCAGAAACATCTACAACAACAGAGCCCTCCACATTCACAACAACTCCTGCAGAAACATCTACCACTAGTACAGCAGAAACATCTACAACAACAGAGACTTCCACATTCAAAACAGCTCCTGCTGAAACATCCACCACTAGTACAGCAGAAACATCTACAACAACAGAGACTTCCACATTCACAACAGTTCCTGCTGAAACATCTACCACTAGTGCAGCAGAAACGTCTACAACAACTGAGCCCTCCACAATCACAACAAGTCCTGCAGAAACATCTATCACTAGTGCAGCAGGAACATCTACAACAACAGAGCCCTCCACAATCACAAGAACTCCTGCAGAAACATCTATCACTAGTACAGCAGAAACATCTACAACAACAGAGAATTCCACATTCACAACAGCTCCTGCTGAAACATCCACCACTACTGCAGCAGAAACATCTACAACAACAGAGCCCTTCACAATCACAACAACTCCTGCAGAAACCTCTATCACTAGTACAGCAGAAACATCTACAA
Organism: Carassius carassius; assembly: GCF_963082965.1. Lineage (NCBI taxonomy): Eukaryota > Metazoa > Chordata > Actinopteri > Cypriniformes > Cyprinidae > Carassius > Carassius carassius. Next base: position 35,462,297 of record NC_081760.1, read on the forward strand.
CAACAGACACTTCCACATTCACAACAGCTCCTGCTGAAACATCCACCACTAGTACAGCAGAAACATCTACAACCACAGAGACTTCCACATTCACAACAGCTCCTGCTGAAACATCCACCACTAGTGCAGCAGAAATATCTATGACAACAGAGACTTCCATGATCACAACAGGTCATGCTGTAACATTCACAACTATTGTAGCAGAAACAACTACAACAATAGAGACTTTGACAATTCCAACAACTCCAGTTGAAACATCCACAATTATCACAGCAGAAATATATACAACAACACAGCCCTCAACAATCACAAAAGCTACTGCAGAAACATCTACCACTAGTGCAGCAGAAACATCTACAACAACAGAGACTTCCACATTCACAACAGTTCATGTTGAAACATCCACAACTAGTAAAGCAGAAACATCTACAGCAACAGAGACTACCACAATCACAACAACTCCTGTTGAAACATCCACTTCCATTGCAGCAGAAACATCTACAGCAACAGAGACTTCCACATTCACAACAAATCCTGCAGAAACATCCACCACTAGTGCAGCAGAAACATCTACAACAACAGAGCTCCCCACAATCACAACAACTCCTGCTGAAACATCCACTTCCATTGCAGTAGAAACATCTTCAACAACGGAGACTTCCACATTCACAACAACTCCTGCAGAAACATCTACCACTAGTACAGCAGAAACATCTACAACAACAGAGACTTCCACATTCACAACAGCTCCTGCTGAAACATCTACCACTAGTGCAGCAGAAACATCTACAACAACAGAGCCCTCTACCATCACAACAACTCCTGCAGAAACATCTATCACTAGTACAGCAGAAACATCTACAATAACAGAGACTTCCACATTCACAACAGCTCCTGCTGAAACATCCACCACTAGTGCAGCAGAAACATCTACAACAACAGAGCCCTTCACAATCACAAGAACTCCTGCAGAAACCTCTATCACTAGTACAGCAGAAACGTCTACAACAACAGAGACTTCCACATTCACAACAGCTCCTGCAGAAACATCTACCATTAGTGCAGCAGAAACATCTACAACAACAGAGACTTCCACATTCACAACAGTTGCTGCTGAAACATCCACAACTAGTGTAGCAGAAACATCTACAGCTACAGAGACTACCACAATCACAACAACTCCTGTTGAAACATCCACTTCCATTGCAGCAGAAACATCTACAACAACAGAGCTCCCCACAATCACAACAACTCCTGCTGAAACATCCACTTCCATTGCAGTAGAAACATCTACAACAACGGAGACTTCCACCTTCACAACAACTACTGCTGTAACATCCACCTCTAGTGAAGCAGAAACATCTACAGCAACAGAGCCCTCCACAATCACAACAACTCCTGCAGAAACATCTACCACTAGTGCAGCAGAAAAGTCTACAAGAACTACAGCAGAAACATCTACCACTAGTGCAGCAGAAACATCTACAACATCAGAGACTTCCACATTCACAACAGCTCCTGCTGAAACATCTACCACTAGTGCAGCAGAAACATCTACAACAACAGAGCCCTCTACCATCACAACAACTCCTGCAGAAACATCTATCACTAGTACAGCAGAAACATCTACAATAACAGAGCTCCCCACAATCACAACAACTCCTGCTGAAACATCCACTTCCATTGAAGTAGAAACATCTACAACAACGGAGACTTCCACCTTCACAACAACTACTGCTGTAACATCCACCTCTAGTGAAGCAGAAACATCTACAGCAACAGAGCCCTCCACAATCACAACAACTCCTGCAGAAACATCTACCAATAGTGCAGCAGAAAAGTCTACAAGAACTACAGCAGAAACATCTACCACTAGTGCAGCAGAAACATCTACAACATCAGAGACTTCCACATTCACAACAGCTCCTGCAGAAACCTCTATCACTAGTACAGCAGAAACATCTACAACAACAGAGACTTCCACATTCACAATAGCTCCTGCTGAAACATCCACCACTAGTGCAGCAGAAACAACTACAACAACAGAGCCCTTCACAATCACAACAACTCCTGCAGAAACATCCACCACTAGTGCAGCAGAAACATCTACAACAACAGAGCCCTTCACAATCACAACAACTCCTGCAGAAACCTCTATCACTAGTACAGCAGAAACATCTACAACAACAGAGACTTCCACATTCACAACAGCTCCTGCAGAAACATCTACCACTAGTGCAGCAGAAACATCTACAACAACAGAGACTTCCACATTCACAACAGTTCCTGCTGAAACATCCACAACTAGTGTAGCAGAAACATCTACAGCAACAGAGACTACCACAATCACAAAAACTCCTGTTGAAACATCCACTTCCATTGCAGCAGAAACATCTACAGCAACAGAGACTTCCACATTCACAACAACTCCTGCAGAAACATCCACTACTAGTGCAGCAGAAACATCTACAACAACAGATCTCCCCACAATCACAACAACTCCTGCTGAAACATCCACTTCCATTGCAGTAGAAACATCTACAACAACGGAGACTTCCACATTCACAACAACTACTGTTGTAACATCCACCTCTAGTGAAGCAGAAACATCTACAGCAACAGAGACTTCCACATTCACAACAGCTGTTGTAGAAACCTCTATCACTAGTACAGCAGAAACATCTACAACAACAGAGACTTCCACATTCACAACAGCTCCTGCTGAAACATCCACCACTAGTGCAGCAGAAACATCTACAACAACAGAGCCCTCCACATTCACAACAACTCCTGCAGAAACATCTACCACTAGTACAGCAGAAACATCTACAACAACAGAGACTTCCACATTCAAAACAGCTCCTGCTGAAACATCCACCACTAGTACAGCAGAAACATCTACAACAACAGAGACTTCCACATTCACAACAGTTCCTGCTGAAACATCTACCACTAGTGCAGCAGAAACGTCTACAACAACAGAGCCGTCCACAATCACAACAAGTCCTGCAGAAACATCTATCACTAGTACAGCAGAAACATCTACAACAATAGAGACTTCAAAAATTCCAACAACTCCAGTTGAAACATCCACCATTATAACAGCAGAAATATATACAACAACAGAGCCCTCCACAATCACAACAACTACTGCAGAAACATCTACCACTAGTGCAGCAGAAACATCTACAACAACAGAGACTTCCACATTCACAACAGCTCCTGTAGAAACCTCTATCACTAGTACAGCAGAAACATCTACAACAACAGAGACTTCCACACTCACAACAGCTCCTCCTGAAACATCCACCACTAGTGCAGCAGAAACATCTACAACAACAGAGCCCTTCACAATCACAACAACTCCTGCAGAAACCTCTATCACTAGTACAGCAGAAACATCTACAACAACAGAGACTTCCACATTCACAACAGCTCCTGCAGAAACATCTACCACTAGTGCAGCAGAAACATCTACAACAACAGAGACTTCCACATTCACAACAGTTCCTGCTGAAACATCCACAACTAGTGTAGCAGTAACATCTACAGCAACAGAGACTACCACAATCACAACAACTCCTGTTGAAACATCCACTTCCATTGCAGCAGAAACATCTACAGCAACAGAGACTTCCACATTCACAACAACTCCTGCAGAAACATCCACCACTAGTGCAGCAGAAACATCTACAACAACAGATCTCCCCACAATCACAACAACTCCTGCTGAAACATCCACTTCCATTGCAGTAGAAACATCTACAACAACGGAGACTTCCACATTCACAACAACTACTGTTGTAACATCCACCTCTAGTGAAGCAGAAACATCTACAGCAACAGAGCCCTCCACAATCACAACAACTCCTGCACAAACATCTACCACTAGTACAGCAGAAACATCTACAACAACAGAGACTTCCACATTCACAACAGCTCCTGCTGAAACATCCACCACTAGTACAGCAGAAACATCTACAACAACAGAGACTTCCACATTCACAACAGCTCCTGCTGAAACATCTACCACTAGTGCAGCAGAAACGTCTACAACAACAGAGCCCTCCACAATCACAACAAGTCCTGCAGAAATGTCTATCACTAGTACAGCAGAAACATCTACAACAATAGAGACTTCGACAATTCCAACAACTCCAGTTGAAACATCCACCATTATCACAGCAGAAATATATACAACAACAGAGCCCTCCACAATCACAACAACTCCTGCAGAAACATCTATCACTAGTACAGCAGAAACATCTACAATAACAGAGACTTCCACATTCACAACAGCTCCTGCTGAAACATCTACCACTAGTGCAGCAGGAACATCTACAACAACAGAGCCCTCCACAATCACAAGAACTCCTGCAGAAACATCTATCACTAGTACAGTAGAAACATCTACAACAACAGAGAATTCCACATTCACAACAGCTCCTGCTGAAACATCCACCACTACTGCAGCAGAAACATCTACAACAACAGAGCCCTTCACAATCACAACAACTCCTGCAGAAACATCTATCACTAGTACAGTAGAAACATCTACAACCACAGAGACTTCCACATTCACAACAGCTCCTGCTGAAACATCCACCACTAGTGCAGCAGAAATATCTATGACAACAGAGACTTCCATGATCACAACAGGTCATGCCGTAACATTCACAACTATTGTAGCAGAAACAACTACAACAATAGAGACTTCGACAATTCCAACAACTCCAGTTGAAACATCCACAATTATCACAGCAGAAATATATACAACAACACAGCCCTCCACAATCACAAAAGCTACTGCAGAAACATCTACCACTAGTGCAGCAGAAACATCTACAGCAACAGAGACTTCCACATTCACAACAGTTCATGTTGAAACATCCACAACTAGTAAAGCAGAAACATCTACAGCAACAGAGACTACCACAATCACAACAACTCCTGTTGAAACATCCACTTCCATTGCAGCAGAAACATCTACAACAACAGAGACTTCCACATTCACAACAAATCCTGCAGAAACATCCACCACTAGTGCAGCAGAAACATCTACAACAACAGAGCTCCCCACAATCACAACAACTCCTGCTGAAACATCCACTTCCATTGCAGTAGAAACATCTTCAACAACGGAGACTTCCACATTCACAACAACTCCTGCAGAAACATCTACCACTAGTACAGCAGAAACATCTACAACAACAGAGACTTCCACATTCACAACAACTCCTGCAGAAACATCCACCACTAGTGCAGCAGAAACATCTACAACAACAGAGCCCTTCACAATCACAACAACTCCTGCTGAAACCTCTATCACTAGTACAGCAGAAACGTCTACAACAACAGAGACTTCCACATTCACAACAGCTCCTGCAGAAACATCTACCATTAGTGCAGCAGAAACATCTACAACAACAGAGACTTCCACATTCACAACAACTACTGCTGTAACATCCACCTCTAGTGAAGCAGAAACATCTACAGCAACAGAGCCCTCCACAATCACAACAACTCCTGCAGAAACATCTACCACTAGTGCAGCAGAAAAGTCTACAAGAACTACAGCAAAAACATCTACCACTAGTGCAGCAGAAACATCTACAACAACAGAGCCCTCCACAATCACAACAACTCTTGCAGAAACATCTGTCACTAGTGCAGCCGAAACATCTACAACAACAGACACTTCCATGATCACAACAACTCCTGCTGAAACATCCACCACTAGTGTAGCAGAAACATCTATAACAACAGAGATTTCCACAATCACAGCAGCTCCTGCTGAAACTTCCACCACTAGTACAGCAGAAACATCTACAACAACAGAGACTTCCACAATCACAACATATTCTGCTGAAACTTCCACCACTAGTGTAGCAGAAACATCTATAACAACAGACACTTCCATGATCACACCAATTCCTTCTGAAACATCCACCACTACTGTAGCAGAAATATCTACAGCAATAGAGACTTCGACAATTACAACAACCCCAGTTGAAACATCCACCATTATCAAAGCAGAAACATCTACAACAACAGAGCCCTCCACAATCATAACAACTACTGCAGAAACATCTACCACTAGTTCAGCAGAAACGTCTACAAGAACTACAGCAGAAACATATTCCACCAGTGCAGCAGAAACATCTACAACAACAGATTCCTCCACAATCACAACAACTCCTACAGAAACATCTATCACTAGTGCAGCAGAAAAACCTACAACAACAGACACTTCCATGATCATAACAACTCCTGCTGTAACATCCACCACTAGTGAAGCAGAAACATCTACAACAGCAGACACTTCCTCAATCACAACAACTCCTGTTCAAACATCCATGTTCATTGCAGCAGAAACATCTACAACAACAGACACTTCCATGATCACAACAACTTCAGCTGCAAAATTCACAACTAGTGTAGCAGAAACATCTACAGCAACAGAGACTTCCACATTTACAAGAATTCCTGCTGAAACATCCACCACTATTGTAGCAGAAACATCTACAGAAATAGAGACTTCGACAACTACAAAAACCCCAGTTGAAACATCCACCATTATCACAGCAGAAACATCTACAACAACAGAGCCCCCCACAATCACAACAACTACTGCAGAAACATCTATCACTAGTGCAGCAGAAACACCTACAACAACAGAAACTTCCATGATCACAACAACTCCTGCTGAAACATCCACCGTTAGTGTAGCAGTAACACCTACAACAACAGAGACTTCCACAATCACAACAACTCCTGTTCAAACATCCACATTCATTGCAGCAGAAACATCTACAACAACAGACACTTCCATGATCACAACAACTTCAGCTGCAAAATTCACAACTGGTGTAGCAGAAACATCTACAGCAACAGAGACTTCCACAATCACAACAACTCCTGCAGAAACATCTATCACTAGTGCAGCAGAAACATCTAAAACAACAGACACCTCCATGATCACAACAACTCCTGCAGAAACATCTATCACTAGTGTAGCAGAAACATCTGCAACAACAGAGACTTCCACAATCACAACAACTTCTGTTCAAACATCCACTTTCATTGCAGCAGAAACATCTACAACAACAGACACTTCAATGATCACAACAACTTCTGCTGAAACATTCACAACTAGTGTAGCAGAAACATCTACAGCAACAGAGACTTCCACATTTACAAGAATTCCTGCTGAAACATCCACCACTATTGTAGCAGAAACATCTACAGAAATAGAGACTTCGACAATTACAAAAACCCCAGTTGAAACATCCACCATTATCACAGCAGAAACATCTACAACAACAGAGCCCTCCACAATCACAACAACTACTGCAGAAACATCTACCACTAGTGCAGCAGAAACATCTACAACAACTGACACTTCCACAATCACAACAACTCCTGCTGAATCATCCACCACTAGTGTAGCAGAAATATCTACAACAATAGAGAATTCGACAATTACAACAACTCCAGTTGAAACATCCACCATTATCACTGCAGAAATATCTACAACAACAGAGCCCTCTACAATCATAACAACTACTGCAGAAACATCTACCACTAGTGCAGCAGAAACGTCTACAAAAACTACAACAGAAACATATACCACTAGTGCAGCAGAAACATCTACAACAACAGACACTTCCATGATCACAACAACTCCTGCTGAAACATCCACCACTAGAGTAGCAGAAACATCTACTTCCATGATCACAAAAACTCCTGCTGAAACATCCAAAACTAGTGTAGCAGAAACATCTATGACAACAGAGAGTTCCACATTCACAAAAGCTCCTGCTGAAACATCCACCACTAGTGTAGGAGAGACATCTACAACAACAAAGACTTCCACAATCACAACAACTCCTGGAGAAACATCCACCATTATGACAGCAAAAACATCTACAACAACAGAGCCCCCCACAATCACAACAACTACTGCAGATACATCTACCACTAGTGCAGCAGAAAAGTCTACAAGAACTACAGCAGAAACATCTACCACTAGTGCAGCCGAAACATCTACAACAACAGACACTTCCTTGATAACAACAACTCCTGCTGAAACATCTACCACTATTGTAGCAGAAACATCTATAACAACAGAGATTTCCACATTCACAACAGCTCCTGCTGAAACTTCCACCACTATTGTAGCAGAAACATCTACAACAACAGAGACTTCCACAATCACAACAAATACTGCGGTAACATCCACAACTAGTGAAGCAGAAACATCTACAGCAACAGAGACTTCCACATTCACAACAACTCCTGCAGAAACATCCACCACTAGTGCAGCAGAAACATCTATGACAACAGAGACTTCCATGATCACAACAGGTCATGCCGTAACATTCACAACTATTGAAGCAGAAACATCTACAACAATAGAGACTTCGACAATTCCAACAACTCCATTTAAAACATCCACCATTATCACAGCAGAAATATATACAACAAAAGAGCCCTCCACAATCACAAAAGCTACTGCAGAAACATCTACCACTAGTGCAGCAGAAACATCTACAACAACAGAGACTTTCACATTCACAACAGTTCCTGCTGAAACATCCACAACTAGTGTAGCAGAAACATCTACAGCAACAGAGACTACCACAATCACAACAACTCCTGTTGAAACATCCACTTCCATTGCAGCAGAAACATCTACAGCAACAGAGACATCCACATTCACAACAACTCCTGCAGAAACATCCACCACTAGTGAAGCAGAATCATCTACAACAACAGAGCCCTCCACATTCACAACAGCTCCTGCTGAAACATCTACCACGAGTGCAGCAGAAACGTCTACAAAAACTACAACAGAAACATATACCACTAGTGCAGCAGAAACATCTACAACAACAGACACTTCCATGATCACAACAACTCCTGCTGAAACATCCACCACTAGAGTAGCAGAAACATCTACTTCCATGATCACAAAAACTCCTGCTGAAACATCCAAAACTAGTGTAGCAGAAACATCTATGACAACAGAGAGTTCCACATTCACAAAAGCTCCTGCTGAAACATCCACCACTAGTGTAGGAGAGACATCTACAACAACAAAGACTTCCACAATCACAACAACTCCTGGAGAAACATCAGCCAGTATTGAAGCAGAAACATCTACAGCATTAGAGACTTCGACAATTACAACAACCCCAGTTGAAACATCCACCATTATCACAGCAAAAACATCTACAACAACAGAGCCCCCCACAATCACAACAACTACTGCAGATACATCTACCACTAGTGCAGCAGAAAAGTCTACAAGAACTACAGCAGAAACATCTACCACTAGTGCATCCGAAACATCTACAACAACAGACACTTCCTTGATAACAACAACTCCTGCTGAAACATCTACCACTATTGTAGCAGAAACATCTATAACAACAGAGATTTCCACATTCACAACAGCTCCTGCTGAAACTTCCACCACTATTGTAGCAGAAACATCTACAACAACAGAGACTTCCACAATCACAACAAATACTGCGGTAACATCCACAACTAGTGAAGCAGAAACATCTACAGCAACAGAGACTTCCACATTCACAACAACTCCTGCAGAAACATCCACCACTAGTGCAGCAGAAACATCTATGACAACAGAGACTTCCATGATCACAACAGGTCATGCCGTAACATTCACAACTATTGAAGCAGAAACATCTACAACAATAGAGACTTCGACAATTACAACAACTCCATTTAAAACATCCACCATTATCACAGCAGAAATATATACAACAAAAGAGCCCTCCACAATCACAAAAGCTACTGCAGAAACATCTACCACTAGTGCAGCAGAAACATCTACAACAACAGAGACTTTCACATTCACAACAGTTCCTGCTGAAACATCCACAACTAGTGTAGCAGAAACATCTACAGCAACAGAGACTACCACAATCACAACAACTCCTGTTGAAACATCCACTTCCATTGCAGCAGAAACATCTACAGCAACAGAGACATCCACATTCACAACAACTCCTGCTGAAACATCTAACACTAGTACAGCAGAAACATCTACAACAACAGAGCCCTCTACAATCATAACAACTACTGCAGAAACATCTACCACTAGTGCAGCAGAAACGTCTACAAAAACTACAACAGAAACATATACCACTAGTGCAGCAGAAACATCTACAACAACAGACACTTCCATGATCACAACAACTCCTGCTGAAACATCCACCACTAGAGTAGCAGAAACATCTACTTCCATGATCACAAAAACTCCTGCTGAAACATCCAAAACTAGTGTAGCAGAAACATCTATGACAACAGAGAGTTCCACATTCACAAAAGCTCCTGCTGAAACATCCACCACTAGTGTAGGAGAAACATCTACAACAACAAAGACTTCCACAATCACAACAACTCCTGGAGAAACATCAGCCAGTATTGAAGCAGAAACATCTACAGCATTAGAGACTTCGACAATTACAACAACCCCAGTTGAAACATCCACCATTATCACAGCAAAAACATCTACAACAACAGAGCCCCCCACAATCACAACAACTACTGCAGAAACATCTACCACTAGTGCAGCAGAAAAGTCTACAAGAACTACAGCAGGAACATCTACCACTAGTGCAGCCGAAACATCTACAACAACAGACACTTCCATGATAACAACAACTCCTGCTGAAACTTCCACCACTATTGTAGCAGAAACATCTACAACAACAGAGACTTCCACAATCACAACAAATACTGCGGTAACATCCACAACTAGTGAAGCAGAAACATCTACAACAAAAGAGACTTCGACAATTCCAACAACTCCATTTAAAACATCCACCATTATCACAGCAGAAATATATACAACAAAAGAGCCCTCCACAATCACAAAAGCTACTGCAGAAACATCTACCACTAGTGCAGCAGAAACATCTACAACAACAGAGACTTTCACATTCACAACAACTCCTGCTGAAACATCCACAACTAGTGTAGCAGAAACATCTACAGCAACAGAGACTACCACAATCACAACAACTCCTGTTGAAACATCCACTTCCATTGCAGCAGAAACATCTACAGCAACAGAGACATCCACATTCACAACAACTCCTGCAGAAACATCCACCACTAGTGAAGCAGAATCATCTACAACAACAGAGCCCTCCACATTCACAACAGCTCCTGCTGAAACATCTAACACTAGTACAGCAGAAACATCTACAACAACAGACCCCTCTACAATCATAACAACTACTGCAGAAACATCTACCACTAGTGCAGCAGAAACGTCTACAAAAACTACAACAGAAACATATACCACTAGTGCAGCAGAAACATCTACAACAACAGACACTTCCATGATCACAACAACTCCTGCTGAAACATCCACCACTAGTGTAGCAGAAACATCTATGACAACAGAGAGTTCCACATTCACAAAAGCTCCTGCTGAAACATCCACCACTAGTGTAGGAGAGACATCTACAACAACAAAGACTTCCACAATCACAACAACTCCTGGAGAAACATCAGCCAGTATTGAAGCAGAAACATCTACAGCATTAGAGACTTCGACAATTACAACAACCCCAGTTGAAACATCCACCATTATCACAGCAAAAACATCTACAACAACAGAGCCCCCCACAATCACAACAACTACTGCAGAAACATCTACCACTAGTGCAGCAGAAAAGTCTACAAGAACTACAGCAGAAACATCTACCACTAGTGCAGCCGAAACATCTACAACAACAGACACTTCCATGATAACAACAACTCCTGCTGAAACATCTACCACTATTGTAGCAGAAACATCTATAACAACAGAGATTTCCTCATTCACAACAGCTCCTGCTGAAACTTCCACCACTATTGTAGCAGAAACATCTACAACAACAGAGACTTCCACAATCACAACAAATACTGCGGTAACATCCACAACTAGTGAAGCAGAAACATCTACAGCAACAGAGCCCTCCACAATCACAACAACTCCTGCAGAAACATCTATCACTAGTACAGCAGAAACATCTACAACAACAGATCTCCCCACAATCACAACAACTCCTGCTGAAACATCCACTTCCATTGCAGCAAAAACATCTACAGCAACAGAGACTACCACAATCACAACAACTCCTGTTGAAACATCCACCATTAGTGCAGCAGAAACATCTACAACAACTGAGCTATCCACAATTACAACTACTGCAGAAACATCTATCACTAGTGCAGCAGAAACATCTACAACAAAAGACACTTCCATGATCACAACCACTCCTGTTGAAACATCCACCACTAGTGTAGCAGAAACATCTACAACAACAGAGACTCCCACATTCACAACAACTCCGGCAGAAACATCTACCACTAGTGCAGCAGAAACATCTACAACAACAGAGCCCTCCACATTCACAACAACTCCTGCAGAAACATCCACCTCTAGTGAAGCAGAATTATCTACAACAACAGAGCCCTCCACATTCACAACAACTCCTGCAGAAACATCTATCACTAGTGCAGCAGAAACATCTACAACAACAGAGCCCTCCACAATCACAACAACTCCTGCTGAAACATCCACTTCCATTGCAGCAAAAACATCTACAGCAACAGAGACTACCACAATCACAACAACTCCTGTTGAAACATCCACCATTAGTGCAGCAGAAACATCTACAACAACAGACACTTCCATGATCTCAACAACTTCTGCTGAAACATTCACAACTAGTGTAGCAGAAACATCTACAACAATAGAGACTTCGACAATCACAACAACTCCTGCTGAAACATCCACCACTAGTACAGCAGAAACATCTACAACAACAGAGACTTCCACATTCACAACAGCTACTGCTGTAACATCCACCTCTAGTGAAGCAGAATCATCTACAACAACAGAGGCCTCCACAATCACAACAACTCCTGCTGAAACATCCACCACTAGTACAGCAGAAACATCTACAACAACAGAGACTTCCACATTCACAACAGCTACTGCTGTAACTTCCACCACTAGTAAAGCAGAAACATCTACAACCACAGAGACTTCCACATTCACAACAGCTCCTGCTGAAACATCCACCACTAGTGCAGCAGAAACATCTACAACAACAGAGCCCTTCACAATCACAACAACTCCTGCAGAAACATCCACCACTAGTGCAGCAGAAACATCTACAACAAAAGACACTTCCATGATCACAACCACTCCTGTTGAAACATCCACCACTAGTGTAGCAGAAACATCTACAACAACAGAGACTCCCACATTCACAACAACTCCGGCAGAAACATCTACCACTAGTGCAGCAGAAACATCTACAACAACAGACACTTTCACGATCACAACAATTCCTGCTGAAACATCCACCACTAGTGCAGCAGAAACATCTACAAAAACAGAGACTCCCACATTCACAACAACTCCGGCAGAAAAATCTATCACTAGTGCAGCAGAAACATCTACAAAAACAGAGCTTTCCACAATTACAACAACTACTGCAGAAAAATCTATCACTAGTGTAGCAGAAACATCTACAACAACAGACACTTTCATGATCACAACAATTCCTGCTGAAACATCCACCACTAGTCTAGTAGAAACATCTACAACAATAGAGACTTCGACAATTACAAAAACTCCAGTTGAAACGTCCACCATTATCACAGCAGAAACATATACAACAACAGAGCCCTCCATAATCACAACAACAACTGAGGCTGAAATATCAATTACTAGTGCTTCAGAAACATCTACAATGACAGAGACTTCCACATTCACAACTACTGCTGAAATATCCACTACTAGTGTAGCAGAATCATCTACAACAGTGGAGCCAGTATATGAAGTGAATATTAAGCTGGAATTCCGCTCTAAAGATTCTTTCATAGATGACCTCAATGATCGACAGTCTCCTGCTTTCAAAAACAGGGCTATGCTTGTTCAGGATATTGTGAGTTCAAACCCACATACTGTATTCACTATATAATCATTAAAATTATGAACGTATTAATTATTTACATTTAATGAATTATAAATAGTTTCATCATAACTTTCTGTACTTTATTACAGCTTACACTTATTTTCAAGAATTTCCATTCCTTCCTTAGAGTCACTGTGCTACTATTCAGGTAAATACTGAATACTTCACTGCTGATAATTTTAAATGCAATGCCTTTGTGTATGTTTTCAACTGTGAGAGATAACTCATACATGCGATTAACCCATTTATTAGTCCAATATGACAGTATTTCTAAAAATGTATTTCAGCAAGGGATCGGTCATTACCACATCAGAACTTGCTTTCAACTCTACACAGACTGTGCCATCAGAACTCCAAATTGCAGAAGAATTTCTGAGTGATGATACAACTATCAATGCCCTGAACATAACTTCATTTTCAGTTAATAATACAGGTTTGTCTGACAATATATTAAAAGCAAAAGGTTAGAAAAAAACGTTGTATTGTACATACGTGAGGCATTGAACAGACTGTAAAAAATAGTCAGATTAGACATGGTTTTACATAAACTTTGGTGTTTTATAAATATTCTATTAAAATATGCATTCAAAATGTACACACAATTTATTTCTTTTGTCATTACTTTTGAGAGTGCCTTCTAAACTGATAAGCATTTTTTATGAACCAACAACAGAATACCTATCAATAACAACAACTCCTGCTACAACATCTAAAGCAACAACAGAGCTGTCCACAATCACAACTACTCCAACTGAAACAACCGCTACTAGTGCAGCAGAAACATCTACAACAGCAGACACTTCCTCAATTACAATATCTACTGCAGAAATATCTACCACTAGTGCAGCAGAAACATCTACAACAGCAGACACTTCCTCAATTACAATATCTACTGCAGAAACATCCACCACTAGTGAAGCAAAAACATCTACAGCAACAGAGACTTCGACAATAACAACAATTCCAGTTGAAACATCCACAATTATCACAGCAGAAACATATACAACAATACAGACTTCGACAGTTACATCAATTCCAGTTGAAACATCCACCATTATCACAGCAGAAACATCTACAACAACAGAGCTCTCCACAATCACAACTGTTGCAGAAAAACCTATCACTAGTGCAGCAGAAACATCTACAACAACAGACACTTCCACGATCACAACAACTCCTGCTGAATCATCCACCACTAGTGTAGCAGAAATATCTACAACAATAGAGACTTCGACAATTACAACAACTCCAGTTGAAACATCCACCATTATCACTGCAGAAACATATACAACCACAGAGCCCTCCACAATCACAACAACTACTGCAGAAACATCTACCACTAGTGCAGCAGAAACGTCTACAAAAACTACAACAGAAACATCTACCACTAGTGCAGCAGAAACATCTAAAACAACAGAGCTCCCCACAATCACAACAACTCCTGCTGAAACATCCACTTCCATTGCAGTAGAAACATCTACAACAACAGAGACTTCCACATTCACAAAAGCTACTGCTGTAACATCCACCTCTAGCGAAGCAGAATCATCTACAACAACAGAGCCCTCCACATTCACAACAACTCCTGCAGCAACATCTATCACTAGTGCAGCAGAAACATCTACAACAACAGAGACTTCCACATTCACAAAAGCTACTGCTGTAACATCCACCTCTAGCGAAGCAGAATCATCTACAACAACAGAGCCCTCCACATTCACAACAACTCCTGCTGAAACATCCACCACTAGTGTAGTAGAAACATCAACAACAACAGAGACTTCGACAATTACAACAACTCCAGTTGAAACATCCACCATTATCACAGCAGAAACATATACAACAACAGAGCCCTCCACAATCACAACAACTCCTGCAGAAACATCTATCACTAGTGCAGCAGAAACATCTACAACAAAAGAGACTTCCACATACACAACAGTTCCTGCTGAAACATCCACCACTAGTGCAGCAGAATCATCTACAACAACAGAGCTATCCACAATTACAACAACTGCTAGAGAAACATCTACCACTAGTGCAGCAGAAACATCTACAACAACAGAGACTTCCACATTCACAACAGCTTCCGCTGAACCATCTACCACTAGTGCAGCTGAAACATATACAACAACAGAGCCCTCCATAATCACAACAACTCCTGCAGAAACATCTATCACTAGTAAAGCAGAAACATCTACAACAACAGAGCCCTCCACCATCACAACAACTCCTGCAGAAACATCTATCACTAGTAAAGCAGAAACATCTATAACAACAGAGACTTCCACATTCACAACAGCTCCTGCAGAAACATCTATCAGTAGTGCAGCAGAAACATCTACAACAACAGAGACTTCCACATTCACAACAACTCCTGCAGAAACATCTATCAGTAGTGCAGCAGAAACATCTACAACAACAGAGCCCTCCACCATCACAACAACTCCTGCAGAAACATCTATCACTAGTAAAGCAGAAACATCTACAACAACAGAGACTTCCACATTCACAACAGCTCCTGCAGAAACATCTACCACTAGTGCAGCAGAAACATCTACAACAACAGAGCCCTCCACAATCACAACAACTCCTGCAGAAACATCTATCAGTAGTGCAGCAGAAACATCTACAACAACAGAGACTTCCACATTCAAAACAGTTCCTGCTGAAACATCCAGCACTAGTGTAGCAGAAACATTTACAACAACAGAGACTACCACAATCACAAAAGCTACTGCTGTAACATCCACCACTAGTGCAGCAGAAACATCTACAACAACAGAGCCCTCCACAATCACAACAACTCCTGCAGAAACATCTATCACTAGTGCAGCAGAAACATCTACAACAACAGAGACTTCCACATTCACAACAGCTACTGCTGTAACATCCACCTCTAGTGAAGCAGAATCATCTACAACAACAGAGCCCTCCACATTCACAACAACTCCTGCAGCAACATCCACCACTAGTGCAGCAGAAACATCTACAACAACAGAGCTATCCACAATTACAACAACTACTGCAGAAACATCTATCATTAGTGCAGCAGAAACATCTACAACAACAGACACTTCCATGATCACAACAACTTCTGCTGAAACATTCACAACTAGTGTAGCAGAAACATCTACAACAATAGAATCTTCGACAATTACAACAACTCCCGTTGAAACATCCACCATTATCACAGCAGAAACATATACAACAACAGAGCCCTCCACAATCACAAGAACTACTACTGCAGAAACACCTACCACTAGTGCAGCAGGAATGTCTACAAGGACTACAGCAGAAACAGCAACGGAGCCCTCCACATTCACAACAGTTCCTGCTGAAACATCTAGCACGAGTGTAGCAGAAACATCTACAACAACAGAGACTACCACAATCACAACAACTCCTGCAGAAACATCCACTTTCATTGCAGCAAAAACATCTACAGCTACAGAGACTTCCACATTCACAACAAGTCCTGCAGAAACATCCACCACTAGTGCAGCAGAAACATCTACAACAACAGAGACTTCCACATTCACAACAGTTCCTGCTGAAACATCCACCACTAGTGTAGCAAAAACATCTAAAGCAACAGAGACTACCACAATCACAACAACTCCTGTTGAAACATCCACTTCCATTGCAGCAGAAACATCTACAGCAACAGAGACTTCCACATTCACAACGGCTACTGCTGTAACATCCACCTCTAGCGAAGCAGAATCATCTACAACAACAGAGCCCTCCACATTCACAACAACTCCTGCATCAACATCCACCACTAGTGTTGCAGAAACATCTACAACAACAGACACTTCCATGATCACAACAACTTCTGCTGAAACATTCACACCTAGTGTAGCAGAAACATCTACAACAATAGAGACTTCGAAAATTACAACAACTCCAGTTGAAACATCCACCATTATCACAGCAGAAACATATACAACAACAGAGCCCTCCACAATCACAAAAACTACTACTGCAGAAACACCTACCACTAGTGCAGCAGAAATGTCTACAAGGACTACAGCAGAAACATCTACCAATAGTGCAGCAGAAACATCTACAGCAACAGAGCCCTCCACAATCACAACAACTCCTGCAGAAACATCTATCACTAGTGCAGCAGAATTATCTACAACAACAGAGACTTCCACATTCACAACAGTTCCTGCTGAAACATCCACCACTAGTGCAGCAGAAACATCTACAACAACAGATCTCCCCACAATCACAACAACTCCAGCTGAAACATCCATCACTAGTGCAGCAGAAACATCTACAACAACAGAGCCCTTCACAATCACAACAACTCCTGCAGAAACATCTACCACTAGTGCAGCAGAAACATCTAAAACAACAGAGACTTCCACATTCACAACAGCTCCTGCAGAAACATCTACCACTAGTGCAGCAGAAACATCTACAACAACAGAGACTTCCACATTCACAACAGTTCCTGTTGAAACATCCACAACTAGTGTAGCAGAAACATCTACAGCAACAGAGACTACCACAATCACAACAAGTCCTGCAGAAACATCCACCACTAGTGCAGCAGAAACATCTACAACAACAGAGCCCTCCACAATCACAACCAGTCCTGCAGAAACATCTATCACTAGTACAGCAGAAACATCTACAACAACAGACACTTCCATGATCACAACAACTTCTGCTGAAACATTCACAACTAGTGTAGCAGAAACATCTACAACAATAGTGACTTCGACAAATACAACAACTCCAGTTGAAACATCCACCATTATCACAGCAGAAACATATACAACAACAGACCCCTCCACAATCACAACAACTACTACTGCAGAAACATCTACCACTAGTGCAGCAGAAACATCTACAACAACAGAGACTACCACATTTACAACAGTTCCTGCTGAAACATCCACAACTAGTGTAGCAGAAACATCTACAGCAACAGAGACTACCACAATCACAACAACTCCTGTTGAAACATCCACTTCCATTGCAGCAGAAACATCTACAGCAACAGAGACTTCCACATTCACAACAACTCCTGCAGAAACATCCACCACTAGTGCAGCAGAAACATCTACAACAACAGATCTCCCCACAATCACAACAACTCCTGCTGAAACATCCACTTCCATTGCAGTAGAAACATCTACAACAACGGAGACTTCCACATTCACAACAACTACTGTTGTAACATCCACCTCTAGTGAAGCAGAAACATCTACAACAACAGAGCCCTCCACAATCACAACAACTCCTGCAGAAACATCTACCACTAGTACAGCAGAAACATCTACAACAACAGAGACTTCCACATTCACAACAGCTCCTGCTGAAACATCCACCACTAGTACAGCAGAAACATCTACAACAACAGAGACTTCCACATTCACAACAGTTCATGCTGAAACATCTACCACTAGTGCAGCAGAAACGTCTACAACAACAGAGCCCTCCACAATCACAACAAGTCCTGCAGAAACATCTATCACTAGTACAGCAGAAACATCTACAACAACAGAGACTTCCACATTCACAACAACTCCTGCAGAAACATCCACCACTAGTGCAGCAGAAACATCTACAACAACAGAGCCCTCCACAATCACAACAACTACTGCAGAAACATCTACCACTAGTGCAGCAGAAACATCTACAACAACAGAGCCCTCCACAATCACAACAACTACTGCAGAAACATCTACCACTAGTGCAGCAGAAACATCTACAACAACAGAGCCCTTCACAATCACAACAACTCCTGCAGAAACCTCTATCACTAGTACAGCAGAAACATCTACAACAACAGAGCCCTTCACAATCACAACAACTACTGCAGAAACATCCACCACTAGTGCAGCAGAAACATCTACAACAACAGAGCCCTCCACAATCACAACAACTACTGCAGAAACATCTACCACTAGTGCAGCAGAAACATCTACAACAACAGAGACTTCCACATTCACAACAGCTCCTGCAGAAACCTCTATCACTAGTACAGCAGAAACATCTACAACAACAGAGACTTCCACATTCACAACAGCTCCTGCTGAAACATCCACCACTAGTGCAGCAGAAACATCTACAACAACAGAGCCCTTCACAATCACAACAACTCCTGCAGAAACCTCTATCACTAGTACAGCAGAAACATCTACAACAACAGAGACTTCCACATTCACAACAGCTCCTGCAGAAACATCTACCACTAGTGCAGCAGAAACATCTACAACAACAGAGCCCTTCACAATCACAACAACTCCTGCAGAAACATCCACCACTAGTGCAGCAGAAACATCTACAACAACAGAGCCCTTCACAATCACAACAACTCCTGCAGAAACCTCTATCACTAGTACAGCAGAAACATCTACAACAACAGAGACTTCCACATTCACAACAGTTCCTGCTGAAACATCCACAACTAGTGTAGCAGAAACATCTACAGCAACAGAGACTACCACAATCACAACAACTCCTGTTGAATCATCCACTTCCATTGCAGCAGAAACATCTACAGCAACAGAGACTTCCACATTCACAACAACTCCTGCAGAAACATCCACCACTAGTGCAGCAGAAACATCTACAACAACAGAGCCCTCCACAATCACAACCAGTCCTGCAGAAACATCTATCACTAGTACAGCAGAAACATCTACAACAACAGACACTCCCATGATCACAACAACTTCTTCTGAAACATTCACAACTAGTGTAGCAGAAACATCTACAACAATAGAGACTTCGACAATTACAACAACTCCAGTTGAAACATCCACCATTATCACAGCAGAAACATATACAACAACAGAGCCCTCCACAATCACAACAACTCCTGCTGAAACATCCACCTCTAGTGAAGCAGAATCATCTACAACAACAGAGGCCTCCACATTCACAACAACTGCTGCAGCAACTTCCACCATTAGTGCAGCAGAAACATCTACAACAACAGACACTTCCATGATCACAACAACTTCTGCTGAAACATTCACAACTAATGTAGCAGAAACATCTACAACAACAGAGACTTCGACAATTACAACAACTCCAGTTGAAACATCCACCATTATCACAGCAGAAACATATACAACAACAGACCCCTCCACAATCACAACAACTACTACTGCAGAAACATCTACCACTAGTGCAGCAGAAACATCTACAACAACAGAGACTACCACATTCACAACAGTTCCTGCTGAAACATCCACAACTAGTGTAGCAGAAACATCTACAACAACAGAGCCCTTCACAATCACAACAACTCCTGCAGAAACCTCTATCACTAGTACAGCAGAAACATCTACAACAACAGAGACTTCCACATTCACAACAGCTCCTGCAGAAACATCTACCATTAGTGCAGCAGAAACATCTACAACAACAGAGACTTCCACATTCACAACAGTTCCTGCTGAAACATCCACAACTAGTGTAGCAGAAACATCTACAGCAACAGAGACTACCACAATCACAACAACTCCTGTTGAATCATCCACTTCCATTGCAGCAGAAACATCCACAGCAACAGAGACTTCCACATTCACAACAACTCCTGCAGAAACATCCACCACTAGTGCAGCAGAAACATCTACAACAACAGAGCCCTCCACAATCACAACCAGTCTTGCAGAAACATCTATCACTAGTACAGCAGAAACATCTACAACAACAGACACTTCCACATTCACAACAGTTCCTGCTGAAACATCCACAACTAGTGTAGCAGAAACATCTACAGCAACAGAGACTACCACAATCACAACTACTCCTGTTGAATCATCCACTTCCATTGCAGCAGAAACATCTACAGCAACAGAGACTTCCACATTCACAACAACTCCTGCAGAAACATCCACCACTAGTGCAGCAGAAACATCTACAACAACAGAGCCCTCCACAATCACAACCAGTCCTGCAGAAACATCTATCACTAGTACAGCAGAAACATCTACAACAACAGACACTCCCATGATCACAACAACTTCTGCTGAAACATTCACAACTAGTGTAGCAGAAACATCTACAACAATAGAGACTTCGACAATTACAACAACTCCAGTTGAAACATCCACCATTATCACAGCAGAAACATATACAACAACAGAGCCCTCCACAATCACAACAACTCCTGCTGAAACATCCACCTCTAGTGAAGCAGAATCATCTACAACAACAGAGGCCTCCACATTCACAACAACTGCTGCAGCAACTTCCACCACTAGTGCAGCAGAAACATCTACAACAACAGACACTTCCATGATCACAACAACTTCTGCTGAAACATTCACAACTAATGTAGCAGAAACATCTACAACAACAGAGACTTCGACAATTACTACAACTCCAGTTGAAACATCCACCATTATCACAGCAGAAACATATACAACAACAGACCCCTCCACAATCACAACAACTACTACTGCAGAAACATCTACCACTAGTGCAGCAGAAATATCTACAACAACAGAGACTACCACATTCACAACAGTTCCTGCTGAAACATCCACAACTAGTGTAGCAGAAACATCTACAACAACAGAGCCCTTCACAATCACAACAACTCCTGCAGAAACCTCTATCACTAGTACAGCAGAAACATCTACAACAACAGAGACTTCCACATTCACAACAGCTCCTGCAGAAACATCTACCATTAGTGCAGCAGAAACATCTACAACAACAGAGACTTCCACATTCACAACAGTTCCTGCTGAAACATCCACAACTAGTGTAGCAGAAACATCTACAGCAACAGAGACTACCACAATCACAACAACTCCTGTTGAATCATCCACTTCCATTGCAGCAGAAACATCCACAGCAACAGAGACTTCCACATTCACAACAACTCCTGCAGAAACATCCACCACTAGTGCAGCAGAAACATCTACAACAACAGAGCCCTCCACAATCACAACCAGTCCTGCAGAAACATCTATCACTAGTACAGCAGAAACATCTACAACAACAGACACTTCCACATTCACAACAGCTACTGCTGTAACATCCACCTCTAGTGAAGCAGAATCATCTACAACAACAGAGGCCTCCACATTCACAACAACTGCTGCAGCAACTTCCACCACTAGTGCAGCAGAAACATCTACAACAACAGAGCTATCCACAGTTACAACTACTGCAGAAACATCTATCACTAGTGCAGCAGAAACATCTACAACAACAGACACTTCAATGATCACAACAACTTCTGCTGAAACATTCACAACTAATGTAGCAGAAACATCTACAACAACAGAGACTTCGACAATTACAACAACTCCAGTTGAAACATCCACCATTATCACAGCAGAAACATATACAACAACAGACCCCTCCACAATCACAACAACTCCTGCAGAAACCTCTATCACTAGTACAGCAGAAACATCTACAACAACAGAGACTTCCACATTCACAACAGTTCCTGCTGAAACATCCACAACTAGTGTAGCAGAAACATCTACAGCAACAGAGACTACCACAATCACAACAACTCCTGTTGAATCATCCACTTCCATTGCAGCAGAAACATCTACAGCAACAGAGACTTCCACATTCACAACAACTCCTGCAGAAACATCCACCACTAGTGCAGCAGAAACATCTACAACAACAGAGCCCTCCACAATCACAACCAGTCCTGCAGAAACATCTATCACTAGTACAGCAGAAACATCTACAACAACAGACACTCCCATGATCACAACAACTTCTTCTGAAACATTCACAACTAGTGTAGCAGAAACATCTACAACAATAGAGACTTCGACAATTACAACAACTCCAGTTGAAACATCCACCATTATCACAGCAGAAACATATACAACAACAGAGCCCTCCACAATCACAACAACTCCTGCTGAAACATCCACCTCTAGTGAAGCAGAATCATCTACAACAACAGAGGCCTCCACATTCACAACAACTGCTGCAGCAACTTCCACCACTAGTGCAGCAGAAACATCTACAACAACAGACACTTCCATGATCACAACAACTTCTGCTGAAACATTCACAACTAATGTAGCAGAAACATCTACAACAACAGAGACTTCGACAATTACAACAACTCCAGTTGAAACATCCACCATTATCACAGCAGAAACATATACAACAACAGACCCCTCCACAATCACAACAACTACTACTGCAGAAACATCTACCACTAGTGCAGCAGAAACATCTACAACAACAGAGACTACCACATTCACAACAGTTCCTGCTGAAACATCCACAACTAGTGTAGCAGAAACATCTACAACAACAGAGCCCTTCACAATCACAACAACTCCTGCAGAAACCTCTATCACTAGTACAGCAGAAACATCTACAACAACAGAGACTTCCACATTCACAACAGCTCCTGCAGAAACATCTACCATTAGTGCAGCAGAAACATCTACAACAACAGAGACTTCCACATTCACAACAGTTCCTGCTGAAACATCCACAACTAGTGTAGCAGAAACATCTACAGCAACAGAGACTACCACAATCACAACAACTCCTGTTGAATCATCCACTTCCATTGCAGCAGAAACATCCACAGCAACAGAGACTTCCACATTCACAACAACTCCTGCAGAAACATCCACCACTAGTGCAGCAGAAACATCTACAACAACAGAGCCCTCCACACTCACAACCAGTCCTGCAGAAACATCTATCACTAGTACAGCAGAAACATCTACAACAACAGACACTTCCACATTCACAACAGTTCCTGCTGAAACATCCACAACTAGTGTAGCAGAAACATCTACAGCAACAGAGACTACCACAATCACAACAACTCCTGTTGAATCATCCACTTCCATTGCAGCAGAAACATCTACAGCAACAGAGACTTCCACATTCACAACAACTCCTGCAGAAACATCCACCACTAGTGCAGCAGAAACATCTACAACAACAGAGCCCTCCACAATCACAACCAGTCCTGCAGAAACATCTATCACTAGTACAGCAGAAACATCTACAACAACAGACACTCCCATGATCACAACAACTTCTGCTGAAACATTCACAACTAGTGTAGCAGAAACATCTACAACAATAGAGACTTCGACAATTACAACAACTCCAGTTGAAACATCCACCATTATCACAGCAGAAACATATACAACAACAGAGCCCTCCACAATCACAACAACTCCTGCTGAAACATCCACCTCTAGTGAAGCAGAATCATCTACAACAACAGAGGCCTCCACATTCACAACAACTGCTGCAGCAACTTCCACTACTAGTGCAGCAGAAACATCTACAACAACAGACACTTCCATGATCACAACAACTTCTGCTGAAACATTCACAACTAATGTAGCAGAAACATCTACAACAACAGAGACTTCGACAATTACAACAACTCCAGTTGAAACATCCACCATTATCACAGCAGAAACATATACAACAACAGAGCCCTCCACAATCACAACAACTCCTGCTGAAACATCCACCTCTAGTGAAGCAGAATCATCTACAACAACAGAGGCCTCCACATTCACAACAACTGCTGCAGCAACTTCCACCACTAGTGCAGCAGAAACATCTACAACAACAGACACTTCCATGATCACAACAACTTCTGCTGAAACATTCACAACTAATGTAGCAGAAACATCTACAACAACAGAGACTTCGACAATTACAACAACTCCAGTTGAAACATCCACCATTATCACAGCAGAAACATATACAACAACAGACCCCTCCACAATCACAACAACTACTACTGCAGAAACATCTACCACTAGTGCAGCAGAAACATCTACAACAACAGAGACTACCACATTCACAACAGTTCCTGCTGAAACATCCACAACTAGTGTAGCAGAAACATCTACAACAACAGAGCCCTTCACAATCACAACAACTCCTGCAGAAACCTCTATCACTAGTACAGCAGAAACATCTACAACAACAGAGACTTCCACATTCACAACAGCTCCTGCAGAAACATCTACCATTAGTGCAGCAGAAACATCTACAACAACAGAGACTTCCACATTCACAACAGTTCCTGCTGAAACATCCACAACTAGTGTAGCAGAAACATCTACAGCAACAGAGACTACCACAATCACAACAACTCCTGTTGAATCATCCACTTCCATTGCAGCAGAAACATCCACAGCAACAGAGACTTCCACATTCACAACAACTCCTGCAGAAACATCCACCACTAGTGCAGCAGAAACATCTACAACAACAGAGCCCTCCACAATCACAACCAGTCCTGCAGAAACATCTATCACTAGTACAGCAGAAACATCTACAACAACAGACACTTCCACATTCACAACAGTTCCTGCTGAAACATCCACAACTAGTGTAGCAGAAACATCTACAGCAACAGAGACTACCACAATCACAACAACTCCTGTTGAATCATCCACTTCCATTGCAGCAGAAACATCTACAGCAACAGAGACTTCCACATTCACAACAACTCCTGCAGAAACATCCACCACTAGTGCAGCAGAAACATCTACAACAACAGAGCCCTCCACAATCACAACCAGTCCTGCAGAAACATCTATCACTAGTACAGCAGAAACATCTACAACAACAGACACTCCCATGATCACAACAACTTCTGCTGAAACATTCACAACTAGTGTAGCAGAAACATCTACAACAATAGAGACTTCGACAATTACAACAACTCCAGTTGAAACATCCACCATTATCACAGCAGAAACATATACAACAACAGAGCCCTCCACAATCACAACAACTCCTGCTGAAACATCCACCTCTAGTGAAGCAGAAACATCTACAACAACAGAGACTTCGACAATTACAACAACTCCAGTTGAAACATCCACCATTATCACAGCAGAAACATATACAACAACAGACCCCTCCACAATCACAACAACTTCTACTGCAGAAACATCTACCACTAGTGCAGCAGAAACATCTACAACAACAGAGACTTCCACATTCACAACAGTTCCTGCTGAAACATCCCCAACTAGTGTAGCAGAAACATCTACAGCAACAGAGACTACCACAATCACAACAACTCCTGTTGAAACATCCACTTCCATTGCAGCAGAAACATCTACAGCAACAGAGACTTCCACATTCACAACAACTCCTGCAGAAACATCCACCACTAGTGCAGCAGAAACATCTAAAACAACAGATCTCCCCACAATCACAACAACTCCTGCTGAAACATCCACTTCCATTGCAGTAGAAACATCTACAACAACGGAGACTTCCACATTCAAAACAACTACTGTTGTAACATCCACCTCTAGTGAAGCAGAAACATCTACAGCAACAGAGACTTCCACATTCACAACAGCTCCTGCAGAAACATCTACCACTAGTGCAGCAGAAACATCTACAACAACAGAGACTTCCACATTCACAACAGTTCCTGCTGAAACATCTACCACTAGTGCAGCAGAAACATCTACAACAACAGAGACTACCACAATCACAACAACTCCTGTTGAATCATCCACTTCCATTGCAGCAGAAACATCTACAGCAACAGAGACTTCCACATTCACAACAGCTCCTGCAGAAACATCTACCACTAGTGCAGCAGAAACATCTACAACAACAGAGACTTCCACATTCACAACAGCTCCTGCAGAAACATCTACCACTAGTGCAGCAGAAACATCTACAACAACAGAGACTACCACAATCACAACAACTCCTGTTGAATCATCCACTTCCATTGCAGCAGAAACATCTACAGCAACAGAGACTTCCACATTCACAACAACTCCTGCAGAAACATCCACCACTAGTGCAGCAGAAACATCTACAACAACAGAGCCCTCCACAATCACAACCAGTCCTGCAGAAACATCTATCACTAGTACAGCAGAAACATCTACAACAACAGACACTCCCATGATCACAACAACTTCTGCTGAAACATTCACAACTAGTGTAGCAGAAACATCTACAACAATAGAGACTTCGACATTTACAACAACTCCAGTTGAAACATACACCATTATCACAGCAGAAACATATACAACAACAGAGCCCTCCACAATCACAACAACTCCCGCTGAAACATCCACCTCTAGTGAAGCAGAATCATCTACAACAACAGAGGCCTCCACATTCACAACAACTGCTGCAGCAACTTCCACCACTAGTGCAGCAGAAACATCTACAACAACAGAGCTATCCACAGTTACAACTACTGCAGAAACATCTATCACTAGTGCAGCAGAAACATCTACAACAACAGACACTTCCATGATCACAACAACTTCTGCTGAAACATTCACAACTAATGTAGCAGAAACATCTACAACAACAGAGACTTCGACAATTACAACAGCTCCAGTTGAAACATCCACCATTATCACAGCAGAAACATATACAACAACAGACCCCTCCACAATCACAACAACTACTACCGCAGAAACATCTACCACTAGTGCAGCAGAAACATCTACAACAACAGAGACTACCACATTCACAACAGTTCCTGCTGAAACATCCACAACTAGTGTAGCAGAAACATCTACAACAACAGAGCCCTTCACAATCACAACAACTCCTGCAGAAACCTCTATCACTAGTACAGCAGAAACATCTACAACAACAGAGACTTCCACATTCACAACAGCTCCTGCAGAAACATCTACCATTAGTGCAGCAGAAACATCTACAACAACAGAGACTTCCACATTCACAACAGTTCCTGCTGAAACATCCACAACTAGTGTAGCAGAAACATCTACAGCAACAGAGACTACCACAATCACAACAACTCCTGTTGAATCATCCACTTCCATTGCAGCAGAAACATCCACAACAACTCCTGCAGAAAAATCCACCACTAGTGCAGCAGAAACATCTACAACAACAGAGCCCTCCACAATCACAACCAGTCCTGCAGAAACATCTATCACTAGTACAGCAGAAACATCTACAACAACAGACACTTCCATGATCACAAAAACTTCTGCTGAAACATTCACAACTAGTGTAGCAGAAACATCTACAACAATAGAGACTTCGACAATTACAACAACTCCAGTTGAAACATCCACCATTATCACAGCAGAAACATATACAACAACAGAGCCCTCCACAATCACAACAACTCCTGCTGAAACATCCACCACTAGTACAGCAGAAACATCTACAACAACAGAGACTTCCACATTCACAACAGCTACTGCTGTAACATCCACCTCTAGTGAAGCAGAATCATCTACAACAACAGAGGCCTCCACATTCACAACAACTGCTGCAGCAACTTCCACCACTAGTGCAGCAGAAACATCTACAACAACAGAGCTATCCACAGTTACAACTACTGCAGAAACATCTATCACTAGTGCAGCAGAAACATCTACAACAACAGACACTTCCATGATCACAACAACTTCTGCTGAAACATTCACAACTAATGTAGCAGAAACATCTACAACAACAGAGACTTCGACAATTACAACAACTCCAGTTGAAACATCCACCATTATCACAGCAGAAACATATACAACAACAGACCCCTCCACAATCACAACAACTTCTACTGCAGAAACATCTACCACTAGTGCAGCAGAAACATCTACAACAACAGAGACTTCCACATTCACAACAGTATCTGCTGAAACATCCACAACTAGTGTAGCAGAAACATCTACAGCAACAGAGACTACCACAATCACAACAACTCCTGTTGAAACATCCCCTTCCATTGCAGCAGAAACATCTACAGCAACAGAGACTTCCACATTCACAACAACTCCTGCAGAATCATCCACCACTAGTGCAGCAGAAACATCTAAAACAACAGATCTCCCCACAATCACAACAACTCCTGCTGAAACATCCACTTCCATTGCAGTAGAAACATCTACAACAACGGAGACTTCCACATTCACAACAACTACTGTTGTAACATCCACCTCTAGTGAAGCAGAAACATCTACAGCAACAGAGACTTCCACATTCACAACAGCTCCTGCAGAAACCTCTATCACTAGTACAGCAGAAACATCTACAACAACAGAGACTTCCACATTCACAACAGCTCCTGCTGAAACATCCACCACTAGTACAGCAGAAACATCTACAACAACAGAGACTTCCACATTCACAACAGTTCCTGCTGAAACATCTACCACTAGTGCAGCAGAAACGTCTACAACAACAGAGCCCTCCACAATCACAACAAGTCCTGCAGAAACATCTATCACTAGTACAGCAGAAACATCTACAACAATAGAGACTTCGACAATTCCAACAACTCCAGTTGAAACATCCACCATTATCACAGCAGAAATATATACAACAACAGAGCCCTCCACAATCACAACAACTACTGCAGAAACATCCACCACTAGTGCAGCAGAAACATCTACAACAACAGAGCCCTTCACAATCACAACAACTCCTGCAGAAACCTCTATCACTAGTACAGCAGAAACATCTACAACAACAGAGACTTCCACATTCACAACAGCTCCTGCAGAAACATCTACCACTAGTGCAGCAGAAACATCTACAGCAACAGAGACTACCACAATCACAAAAACTCCTGTTGAAACATCCACTTCCATTGCAGCAGAAACATCTACAGCAACAGAGACTTCCACATTCACAACAACTCCTGCAGAAACATCCACTACTAGTGCAGCAGAAACATCTACAACAACAGATCTCCCCACAATCACAACAACTCCTGCTGAAACATCCACTTCCATTGCAGTAGAAACATCTACAACAACGGAGACTTCCACATTCACAACAACTACTGTTGCAACATCCACCTCTAGTGAAGCAGAAACATCTACAGCAAAAGAGACTTCCACATTCACAACAGCTCCTGTAGAAACCTCTATCACTAGTACAGCAGAAACATCTACAACAATAGAGACTTCAAAAATTCCAACAACTCCAGTTGAAACATCCACCATTATAACAGCAGAAATATATACAACAACAGAGCCCTCCACAATCACAACAACTACTGCAGAAACATCTACCACTAGTGCAGCAGAAACATCTACAACAACAGAGACTTCCACATTCACAACAGCTCCTGCAGAAACCTCTATCACTAGTACAGCAGAAACATCTACAACAACAGAGACTTCCACATTCACAACAGCTCCTCCTGAAACATCCACCACTAGTGCAGCAGAAACATCTACAACAACAGAGCCCTTCACAATCACAACAACTCCTGCAGAAACATCCACCACTAGTGCAGCAGAACCATCTACAACAACAGAGCCCTTCACAATCACAACAACTCCTGCAGAAACCTCTATCACTAGTACAGCAGAAACATCTACAACAACAGAGACTTCCACATTCACAACAGCTCCTGCAGAAACATCTACCACTAGTGCAGCAGAAACATCTACAACAACAGAGACTTCCACATTCACAACAGTTCCTGCTGAAACATCCACAACTAGTGTAGCAGTAACATCTACAGCAACAGAGACTACCACAATCACAACAACTCCTGTTGAAACATCCACTTCCATTGCAGCAGAAACATCTACAGCAACAGAGACTTCCACATTCACAACAACTCCTGCAGAAACATCCACCACTAGTGCAGCAGAAACATCTACAACAACAGATCTCCCCACAATCACAACAACTCCTGCTGAAACATCCACTTCCATTGCAGTAGAAACATCTACAACAACAGAGACTTCCACAT
The DNA here is from genome assembly GCF_963082965.1 of Carassius carassius. NCBI lineage: Eukaryota > Metazoa > Chordata > Actinopteri > Cypriniformes > Cyprinidae > Carassius > Carassius carassius. The sequence continues at coordinate 35,494,001 of NC_081760.1, forward strand.
TCACAACAACTACTGTTGTAACATCCACCTCTAGTGAAGCAGAAACATCTACAGCAACAGAGCCCTCCACAATCACAACAACTCCTGCACAAACATCTACCACTAGTACAGCAGAAACATCTACAACAACAGAGACTTCCACATTCACAACAGCTCCTGCTGAAACATCCACCACTAGTACAGCAGAAACATCTACAACAACAGAGACTTCCACATTCACAACAGTTCCTGCAGAAACATCTACCACTAGTGCAGCAGAAACGTCTACAACAACAGAGCCCTCCACAATCACAACAAGTCCTGCAGAAACATCTATCACTAGTACAGCAGAAACATCTACAACAATAGAGACTTCGACAATTCCAACAACTCCAGTTGAAACATCCACCATTATCACAGCAGAAATATATACAACAACAGACCCCTCCACAATCACAACAACTTCTACTGCAGAAACATCTACCACTAGTGCAGCAGAAACATCTACAACAACAGAGACTTCCACATTCACAACAGTTCCTGCTGAAACATCCACAACTAGTGTAGCAGAAACATCTACAGCAACAGAGACTACCACAATCACAACAACTCCTGTTGAAACATCCACTTCCATTGCAGCAGAAACATCTACAGCAACAGAGACTTCCACATTCACAACAACTCCTGCAGAAACATCCACCACTAGTGCAGCAGAAACATCTAAAACAACAGATCTCCCCACAATCACAACAACTCCTGCTGAAACATCCACTTCCATTGCAGTAGAAACATCTACAACAACGGAGACTTCCACATTCACAACAACTACTGTTGTAACATCCACCTCTAGTGAAGCAGAAACATCTACAGCAACAGAGACTTCCACATTCACAACAGCTCCTGCAGAAACCTCTATCACTAGTACAGCAGAAACATCTACAACAACAGAGACTTCCACATTCACAACAGCTCCTGCTGAAACATCCACCACTAGTGCAGCAGAAACATCTACAACAACAGAGCCCTCCACATTCACAACAACTCCTGCCGAAACATCTACCACTAGTACAGCAGAAACATCTACAACAACAGAGACTTCCACATTCAAAACAGCTCCTGCTGAAACATCCACCACTAGTACAGCAGAAACATCTACAACAACAGAGACTTCCACATTCACAACAGTTCCTGCTGAAACATCTACCACTAGTGCAGCAGAAACGTCTACAACAACAGAGCCGTCCACAATCACAACAAGTCCTGCAGAAACATCTATCACTAGTACAGCAGAAACATCTACAACAATAGAGACTTCAAAAATTCCAACAACTCCAGTTGAAACATCCACCATTATAACAGCAGAAATATATACAACAACAGAGCCCTCCACAATCACAACAACTACTGCAGAAAAATCTACCACTAGTGCAGCAGAAACATCTACAACAACAGAGACTTCCACATTCACAACAGCTCCTGCAGAAACCTCTATCACTAGTACAGCAGAAACATCTACAACAACAGAGACTTCCACATTCACAACAGCTCCTCCTGAAACATCCACCACTAGTGCAGCAGAAACATCTACAACAACAGAGCCCTTCACAATCACAACAACTCCTGCAGAAACATCCACCACTAGTGCAGCAGAAACATCTACAACAACAGAGCCCTTCACAATCACAACAACTCCTGCAGAAACCTCTATCACTAGTACAGCAGAAACATCTACAACAACAGAGACTTCCACATTCACAACAGCTCCTGCAGAAACATCTACCACTAGTGCAGCAGAAACATCTACAACAACAGAGACTTCCACATTCACAACAGTTCCTGCTGAAACATCCACAACTAGTGTAGCAGAAACATCTACAGCAACAGAGACTACCACAATCACAAAAACTCCTGTTGAAACATCCACTTCCATTGCAGCAGAAACATCTACAGCAACAGAGACTTCCACATTCACAACAACTCCTGCAGAAACATCCACTACTAGTGCAGCAGAAACATCTACAACAACAGATCTCCCCACAATCACAACAACTCCTGCTGAAACATCCACTTCCATTGCAGTAGAAACATCTACAACAACGGAGACTTCCACATTCACAACAACTACTGTTGTAACATCCACCTCTAGTGAAGCAGAAACATCTACAGCAACAGAGACTTCCACATTCACAACAGCTCCTGTAGAAACCTCTATCACTAGTACAGCAGAAACATCTACAACAACAGAGACTTCCACATTCACAACAGCTCCTGCTGAAACATCCACCACTAGTGCAGCAGAAACATCTACAACAACAGAGCCCTCCACATTCACAACAACTCCTGCAGAAACATCTACCAATAGTACAGCAGAAACATCTACAACAACAGAGAATCCCACATTCAAAACAGCTCCTGCTGAAACATCCACCACTAGTACAGCAGAAACATCTACAACAACAGAGCCGTCCACAATCACAACAAGTCCTGCAGAAACATCTATCACTAGTACAGCAGAAACATCTACAACAATAGAGACTTCAAAAATTCCAACAACTCCAGTTGAAACATCCACCATTATAACAGCAGAAATATATACAACAACAGAGCCCTCCACAATCACAACAACTACTGCAGAAACATCTACCGCTAGTGCAGCAGAAACATCTACAACAACAGAGACTTCCACATTCACAACAGCTCCTGCAGAAACCTCTATCACTAGTACAGCAGAAACATCTACAACAACAGAGACTTCCACATTCACAACAGCTCCTCCTGAAACATCCACCACTAGTGCAGCAGAAACATCTACAACAACAGAGCCCTTCACAATCACAACAACTCCTGCAGAAACATCCACCACTAGTGCAGCAGAAACATCTACAACAACAGAGCCCTTCACAATCACAACAACTCCTGCAGAAACCTCTATCACTAGTACAGCAGAAACATCTACAACAACAGAGACTTCCACATTCACAACAGCTCCTGCAGAAACATCTACCACTAGTGCAGCAGAAACATCTACAACAACAGAGACTTCCACATTCACAACAGTTCCTGCTGAAATATCCACAACTAGTGTAGCAGTAACATCTACAGCAACAGAGACTACCACAATCACAACAACTCCTGTTGAAACATCCACTTCCATTGCAGCAGAAACATCTACAGCAACAGAGACTTCCATATTCACAACAATTCCTGCAGAAACATCCACCACTAGTGCAGCAGAAACATCTACAACAACAGAGACTTCCACATTCACAACAGTTCCTGCTGAAATATCCACAACTAGTGTAGCAGTAACATCTACAGCAACAGAGACTACCACAATCACAACAACTCCTGCTGAAACATCCACTTCCATTGCAGTAGAAACATCTACAACAACGGAGACTTCCACATTCACAACAACTACTGTTGTAACATCCACCTCTAGTGAAGCAGAAACATCTACAGCAACAGAGCCCTCCACAATCACAACAACTCCTGCACAAACATCTACCACTAGTACAGCAGAAACATCTACAACAACAGAGACTTCCACATTCACAACAGCTCCTGCTGAAACATCCACCACTAGTACAGCAGAAACATCTACAACAACAGAGACTTCCACATTCACAACAGTTCCTGCTGAAACATCTACCACTAGTGCAGCAGAAACGTCTACAACAACAGAGCCCTCCACAATCACAACAAGTCCTGCAGAAACATCTATCACTAGTACAGCAGAAACATCTACAACAATAGAGACTTCGACAATTCCAACAACTCCAGTTGAAACATCCACCATTATCACAGCAGAAATATATACAACAACAGACCCCTCCACAATCACAACAACTTCTACTGCAGAAACATCTACCACTAGTGCAGCAGAATCATCTACAACAACAGAGACTTCCACATTCACAACAGTTCCTGCTGAAACATCCACAACTAGTGTAGCAGAAACATCTACAGCAACAGAGACTACCACAATCACAACAACTCCTGTTGAAACATCCACTTCCATTGCAGCAGAAACATCTACAGCAACAGAGACTTCCACATTCACAACAACTCCTGCAGAAACATCCACCACTAGTGCAGCAGAAACATCTAAAACAACAGATCTCCCCACAATCACAACAACTCCTGCTGAAACATCCACTTCCATTGCAGTAGAAACATCTACAAAAACGGAGACTTCCACATTCACAACAACTCCTGCAGAAACCTCTATCACTAGTACAGCAGAAACATCTACAACAACAGAGACTTCCACATTCACAACAGCTCCTGCTGAAACATCCACCACTAGTGCAGCAGAAACATCTACAACAACAGAGCCCTCCACATTCACAACAACTCCTGCCGAAACATCTACCACTAGTACAGCAGAAACATCTACAACAACAGAGACTTCCACATTCAAAACAGCTCCTGCTGAAACATCCACCACTAGTACAGCAGAAACATCTACAACAACAGAGACTTCCACATTCACAACAGTTCCTGCTGAAACATCTACCACTAGTGCAGCAGAAACGTCTACAACAACAGAGCCGTCCACAATCACAACAAGTCCTGCAGAAACATCTATCACTAGTACAGCAGAAAAATCTACAACAATAGAGACTTCAAAAATTCCAACAACTCCAGTTGAAACATCCACCATTATAACAGCAGAAATATATACAACAACAGAGCCCTCCACAATCACAACAACTACTGCAGAAAAATCTACCACTAGTGCAGCAGAAACATCTACAACAACAGAGACTTCCACATTTACAACAGCTCCTGCAGAAACATCTACCACTAGTGCAGCAGAAACATCTACAACAACAGAGACTTCCACATTCACAACAGTTCCTGCTGAAACATCCACAACTAGTGTAGCAGAAACATCTACAGCAACAGAGACTACCACAATCACAAAAACTCCTGTTGAAACATCCACTTCCATTGCAGCAGAAACATCTACAACAACAGAGCCCTCCACATTCACAACAACTCCTGCAGAAACATCTACCAATAGTACAGCAGAAACATCTACAACAACAGAGACTTCCACATTCAAAACAGCTCCTGCTGAAACATCCACCACTAGTACAGCAGAAACATCTACAACAACAGAGCCGTCCACAATCACAACAAGTCCTGCAGAAACATCTATCACTAGTACAGCAGAAACATCTACAACAATAGAGACTTCAAAAATTCCAACAACTCCAGTTGAAACATCCACCATTATAACAGCAGAAATATATACAACAACAGAGCCCTCCACAATCACAACAACTACTGCAGAAACATCTACCACTAGTTCAGCAGAAACATCTACAACAACAGAGACTTCCACATTCACAACAGCTCCTGCAGAAACCTCTATCACTAGTACAGCAGAAACATCTACAACAACAGAGACTTCCACATTCACAACAGCTCCTCCTGAAACATCCACCACTAGTGCAGCAGAAACATCTACAACAACAGAGCCCTTCACAATCACAACAACTCCTGCAGAAACATCCACCACTAGTGCAGCAGAAACATCTACAACAACAGAGCCCTTCACAATCACAACAACTCCTGCAGAAACCTCTATCACTAGTAAAGCAGAAACATCTACAACAACAGAGACTTCCACATTCACAACAGCTCCTGCAGAAACATCTACCACTGGTGCAGCAGAAACATCTACAACAACAGAGACTTCCACATTCACAACAGTTCCTGCTGAAACATCCACAACTACTGTAGCAGTAACATCTACAGCAACAGAGACTACCACAATCACAACAACTCCTGTTGAAACATCCACTTCCATTGCAGCAGAAACATCTACAGCAACAGAGACTTCCACATTCACAACAACTCCTGCAGAAACATCCACCACTAGTGCAGCAGAAACATCTATAACAACAGAGCCCTCCACAATCACAACCAGTCCTGCAGAAACATCTATCACTAGTACAGCAGAAACATCTACAACAACAGACACTCCCATGATCACAACAACTTCTGCTGAAACATTCACAACTAGTGTAGCAGAAACATCTACAGCAATAGAGACTTCGACATTTACAACAACTCCAGTTGAAACATCCACCATTATCACAGCAGAAACATATACAACAACAGAGCCCTCCACAATCACAACAACTCCCGCTGAAACATCCACCTCTAGTGAAGCAGAATCATCTACAACAACAGAGGCCTCCACATTCACAACAACTGCTGCAGCAACTTCCACCACTAGTGCAGCAGAAACATCTACAACAACAGAGCTATCCACAGTTACAACTACTGCAGAAACATCTATCACTAGTGCAGCAGAAACATCTACAACAACAGACACTTCCATGATCACAACAACTTCTGCTGAAACATTCACAACTAATGTAGCAGAAACATCTACAACAACAGAGACTTCGACAATTACAACAGCTCCAGTTGAAACATCCACCATTATCACAGCAGAAACATATACAACAACAGACCCCTCCACAATCACAACAACTACTACCGCAGAAACATCTACCACTAGTGCAGCAGAAACATCTACAACAACAGAGACTACCACATTCACAACAGTTCCTGCTGAAACATCCACAACTAGTGTAGCAGAAACATCTACAACAACAGAGCCCTTCACAATCACAACAACTCCTGCAGAAACCTCTATCACTAGTACAGCAGAAACATCTACGACAACAGAGACTTCCACATTCACAACAGTTCCTGCTGAAACATCCACAACTAGTGTAGCAGAAACATCTACAGCAACAGAGACTACCACAATCACAACAACTCCTGTTGAATCATCCACTTCCATTGCAGCAGAAACATCCACAACAACTCCTGCAGAAACATCCACCACTAGTGCAGCAGAAACATCTACAACAACAGAGCCCTCCACAATCACAACCAGTCCTGCAGAAACATCTATCACTAGTACAGCAGAAACATCTACAACAACAGACACTTCCATGATCACAAAAACTTCTGCTGAAACATTCACAACTAGTGTAGCAGAAACATCTACAACAATAGAGACTTCGACAATTACAACAACTCCAGTTGAAACATCCACCATTATCACAGCAGAAACATATACAACAACAGAGCCCTCCACAATCACAACAACTCCTGCTGAAACATCCACCACTAGTACAGCAGAAACATCTACAACAACAGAGACTTCCACATTCACAACAGCTACTGCTGTAACATCCACCTCTAGTGAAGCAGAATCATCTACAACAACAGAGGCCTCCACATTCACAACAACTGCTGCAGCAACTTCCACCACTAGTGCAGCAGAAACATCTACAACAACAGAGCTATCCACAGTTACAACTACTGCAGAAACATCTATCACTAGTGCAGCAGAAACATCTACAACAACAGACACTTCCATGATCACAACAACTTCTGCTGAAACATTCACAACTAATGTAGCAGAAACATCTACAACAACAGAGACTTCGACAATTACAACAACTCCAGTTGAAACATCCACCATTATCACAGCAGAAACATATACAACAACAGACCCCTCCACAATCACAACAACTTCTACTGCAGAAACATCTACCACTAGTGCAGCAAAAACATCTACAACAACAGAGACTTCCACATTCACAACAGTATCTGCTGAAACATCCACAACTAGTGTAGCAGAAACATCTACAGCAACAGAGACTACCACAATCACAACAACTCCTGTTGAAACATCCACTTCCATTGCAGCAGAAACATCTACAGCAACAGAGACTTCCACATTCACAACAACTCCTGCAGAATCATCCACCACTAGTGCAGCAGAAACATCTAAAACAACAGATCTCCCCACAATCACAACAACTCCTGCTGAAACATCCACTTCCATTGCAGTAGAAACATCTACAACAACGGAGACTTCCACATTCACAACAACTACTGTTGTAACATCCACCTCTAGTGAAGCAGAAACATCTACAGCAACAGAGACTTCCACATTCACAACAGCTCCTGCAGAAACCTCTATCACTAGTACAGCAGAAACATCTACAACAACAGAGACTTCCACATTCACAACAGCTCCTGCTGAAACATCCACCACTAGTACAGCAGAAACATCTACAACAACAGAGACTTCCACATTCACAACAGTTCCTGCTGAAACATCTACCACTAGTGCAGCAGAAACGTCTACAACAACAGAGCCCTCCACAATCACAACAAGTCCTGCAGAAACATCTATCACTAGTACAGCAGAAACATCTACAACAATAGAGACTTCGACAATTCCAACAACTCCAGTTGAAACATCCACCATTATCACAGCAGAAATATATACAACAACAGAGCCCTCCACAATCACAACAACTACTGCAGAAACATCCACCACTAGTGCAGCAGAAACATCTACAACAACAGAGCCCTTCACAATCACAACAACTCCTGCAGAAACCTCTATCACTAGTACAGCAGAAACATCTACAACAACAGAGACTTCCACATTCACAACAGCTCCTGCAGAAACATCTACCACTAGTGCAGCAGAAACATCTACAGCAACAGAGACTACCACAATCACAAAAACTCCTGTTGAAACATCCACTTCCATTGCAGCAGAAACATCTACAGCAACAGAGACTTCCACATTCACAACAACTCCTGCAGAAACATCCACTACTAGTGCAGCAGAAACATCTACAACAACAGATCTCCCCACAATCACAACAACTCCTGCTGAAACATCCACTTCCATTGCAGTAGAAACATCTACAACAACGGAGACTTCCACATTCACAACAACTACTGTTGCAACATCCACCTCTAGTGAAGCAGAAAAATCTACAGCAACAGAGACTTCCACATTCACAACAGCTCCTGTAGAAACCTCTATCACTAGTACAGCAGAAACATCTACAACAATAGAGACTTCAAAAATTCCAACAACTCCAGTTGAAACATCCACCATTATAACAGCAGAAATATATACAACAACAGAGCCCTCCACAATCACAACAACTACTGCAGAAACATCTACCACTAGTGCAGCAGAAACATCTACAACAACAGAGACTTCCACATTCACAACAGCTCCTGCAGAAACCTCTATCACTAGTACAGCAGAAACATCTACAACAACAGAGACTTCCACATTCACAACAGCTCCTCCTGAAACATCCACCACTAGTGCAGCAGAAACATCTACAACAACAGAGCCCTTCACAATCACAACAACTCCTGCAGAAACATCAACCACTAGTGCAGCAGAAACATCTACAACAACAGAGCCCTTCACAATCACAACAACTCCTGCAGAAACCTCTATCACTAGTACAGCAGAAACATCTACAACAACAGAGACTTCCACATTCACAACAGCTCCTGCAGAAACATCTACCACTAGTGCAGCAGAAACATCTACAACAACAGAGACTTCCACATTCACAACAGTTCCTGCTGAAACATCCACAACTAGTGTAGCAGTAACATCTACAGCAACAGAGACTACCACAATCACAACAACTCCTGTTGAAACATCCACTTCCATTGCAGCAGAAACATCTACAGCAACAGAGACTTCCACATTCACAACAACTCCTGCAGAAACATCCACCACTAGTGCAGCAGAAACATCTACAACAACAGATCTCCCCACAATCACAACAACTCCTGCTGAAACATCCACTTCCATTGCAGTAGAAACATCTACAACAACGGAGACTTCCACATTCACAACAACTACTGTTGTAACATCCACCTCTAGTGAAGCAGAAACATCTACAGCAACAGAGCCCTCCACAATCACAACAACTCCTGCACAAACATCTACCACTAGTACAGCAGAAACATCTACAACAACAGAGACTTCCACATTCACAACAGCTCCTGCTGAAACATCCACCACTAGTACAGCAGAAACATCTACAACAACAGAGACTTCCACATTCACAACAGTTCCTGCTGAAACATCTACCACTAGTGCAGCAGAAACGTCTACAACAACAGAGCCCTCCACAATCACAACAAGTCCTGCAGAAACATCTATCACTAGTACAGCAGAAACATCTACAACAATAGAGACTTCGACAATTCCAACAACTCCAGTTGAAACATCCACCATTATCACAGCAGAAATATATACAACAACAGACCCCTCCACAATCACAACAACTTCTACTGCAGAAACATCTACCACTAGTGCAGCAGAAACATCTACAACAACAGAGACTTCCACATTCACAACAGTTCCTGCTGAAACATCCACAACTAGTGTAGCAGAAACATCTACAGCAACAGAGACTACCACAATCACAACAACTCCTGTTGAAACATCCACTTCCATTGCAGCAGAAACATCTACAGCAACAGAGACTTCCACATTCACAACAACTCCTGCAGAAACATCCACCACTAGTGCAGCAGAAACATCTAAAACAACAGATCTCCCCACAATCACAACAACTCCTGCTGAAACATCCACTTCCATTGCAGTAGAAACATCTACAACAACGGAGACTTCCACATTCACAACAACTACTGTTGTAACATCCACCTCTAGTGAAGCAGAAACATCTACAGCAACAGAGACTTCCACATTCACAACAGCTCCTGCAGAAACCTCTATCACTAGTACAGCAGAAACATCTACAACAACAGAGACTTCCACATTCACAACAGCTCCTGCTGAAACATCCACCACTAGTGCAGCAGAAACATCTACAACAACAGAGCCCTCCACATTCACAACAACTCCTGCCGAAACATCTACCACTAGTACAGCAGAAACATCTACAACAACAGAGACTTCCACATTCAAAACAGCTCCTGCTGAAACATCCACCACTAGTACAGCAGAAACATCTACAACAACAGAGACTTCCACATTCACAACAGTTCCTGCTGAAACATCTACCACTAGTGCAGCAGAAACGTCTACAACAACAGAGCCGTCCACAATCACAACAAGTCCTGCAGAAACATCTATCACTAGTACAGCAGAAACATCTACAACAATAGAGACTTCAAAAATTCCAACAACTCCAGTTGAAACATCCACCATTATAACAGCAGAAATATATACAACAACAGAGCCCTCCACAATCACAACAACTACTGCAGAAAAATCTACCACTAGTGCAGCAGAAACATCTACAACAACAGAGACTTCCACATTCACAACAGCTCCTGCAGAAACCTCTATCACTAGTACAGCAGAAACATCTACAACAACAGAGACTTCCACATTCACAACAGCTCCTCCTGAAACATCCACCACTAGTGCAGCAGAAACATCTACAACAACAGAGCCCTTCACAATCACAACAACTCCTGCAGAAACATCCACCACTAGTGCAGCAGAAACATCTACAACAACAGAGCCCTTCACAATCACAACAACTCCTGCAGAAACCTCTATCACTAGTACAGCAGAAACATCTACAACAACAGAGACTTCCACATTCACAACAGCTCCTGCAGAAACATCTACCACTAGTGCAGCAGAAACATCTACAACAACAGAGACTTCCACATTCACAACAGTTCCTGCTGAAACATCCACAACTAGTGTAGCAGAAACATCTACAGCAACAGAGACTACCACAATCACAAAAACTCCTGTTGAAACATCCACTTCCATTGCAGCAGAAACATCTACAGCAACAGAGACTTCCACATTCACAACAACTCCTGCAGAAACATCCACTACTAGTGCAGCAGAAACATCTACAACAACAGATCTCCCCACAATCACAACAACTCCTGCTGAAACATCCACTTCCATTGCAGTAGAAACATCTACAACAACGGAGACTTCCACATTCACAACAACTACTGTTGTAACATCCACCTCTAGTGAAGCAGAAACATCTACAGCAACAGAGACTTCCACATTCACAACAGCTCCTGTAGAAACCTCTATCACTAGTACAGCAGAAACATCTACAACAACAGAGACTTCCACATTCACAACAGCTCCTGCTGAAACATCCACCACTAGTGCAGCAGAAACATCTACAACAACAGAGCCCTCCACATTCACAACAACTCCTGCAGAAACATCTACCAATAGTACAGCAGAAACATCTACAACAACAGAGACTCCCACATTCAAAACAGCTCCTGCTGAAACATCCACCACTAGTACAGCAGAAACATCTACAACAACAGAGCCGTCCACAATCACAACAAGTCCTGCAGAAACATCTATCACTAGTACAGCAGAAACATCTACAACAATAGAGACTTCAAAAATTCCAACAACTCCAGTTGAAACATCCACCATTATAACAGCAGAAATATATACAACAACAGAGCCCTCCACAATCACAACAACTACTGCAGAAACATCTACCACTAGTGCAGCAGAAACATCTACAACAACAGAGACTTCCACATTCACAACAGCTCCTGCAGAAACCTCTATCACTAGTACAGCAGAAACATCTACAACAACAGAGACTTCCACATTCACAACAGCTCCTCCTGAAACATCCACCACTAGTGCAGCAGAAACATCTACAACAACAGAGCCCTTCACAATCACAACAACTCCTGCAGAAACATCCACCACTAGTGCAGCAGAAACATCTACAACAACAGAGCCCTTCACAATCACAACAACTCCTGCAGAAACCTCTATCACTAGTACAGCAGAAACATCTACAACAACAGAGACTTCCACATTCACAACAGCTCCTGCAGAAACATCTACCACTAGTGCAGCAGAAACATCTACAACAACAGAGACTTCCACATTCACAACAGTTCCTGCTGAAATATCCACAACTAGTGTAGCAGTAACATCTACAGCAACAGAGACTACCACAATCACAACAACTCCTGTTGAAACATCCACTTCCATTGCAGCAGAAACATCTACAGCAACAGAGACTTCCACATTCACAACAACTACTGTTGTAACATCCACCTCTAGTGAAGCAGAAACATCTACAGCAACAGAGCCCTCCACAATCACAACAACTCCTGCACAAACATCTACCACTAGTACAGCAGAAACATCTACAACAACAGAGACTTCCACATTCACAACAGCTCCTGCTGAAACATCCACCACTAGTACAGCAGAAACATCTACAACAACAGAGACTTCCACATTCACAACAGTTCCTGCTGAAACATCTACCACTAGTGCAGCAGAAACGTCTACAACAACAGAGCCCTCCACAATCACAACAAGTCCTGCAGAAACATCTATCACTAGTACAGCAGAAACATCTACAACAACAGAGACTTCGACAATTCCAACAACTCCAGTTGAAACATCCACCATTATCACAGCAGAAATATATACAACAACAGACCCCTCCACAATCACAACAACTTCTACTGCAGAAACATCTACCACTAGTGCAGCAGAAACATCTACAACAACAGAGACTTCCACATTCACAACAGTTCCTGCTGAAACATCCACAACTAGTGTAGCAGAAACATCTACAGCAACAGAGACTACCACAATCACAACAACTCCTGTTGAAACATCCACTTCCATTGCAGCAGAAACATCTACAGCAACAGAGACTTCCACATTCACAACAACTCCTGCAGAAACATCCACCACTAGTGCAGCAGAAACATCTAAAACAACAGATCTCCCCACAATCACAACAACTCCTGCTGAAACATCCACTTCCATTGCAGTAGAAACATCTACAACAACGGAGACTTCCACATTCACAACAACTACTGTTGTAACATCCACCTCTAGTGAAGCAGAAACATCTACAGCAACAGAGACTTCCACATTCACAACAGCTCCTGCAGAAACCTCTATCACTAGTACAGCAGAAACATCTACAACAACAGAGACTTCCACATTCACAACAGCTCCTGCTGAAACATCCACCACTAGTGCAGCAGAAACATCTACAACAACAGAGCCCTCCACATTCACAACAACTCCTGCCGAAACATCTACCACTAGTACAGCAGAAACATCTACAACAACAGAGACTTCCACATTCAAAACAGCTCCTGCTGAAACATCCACCACTAGTACAGCAGAAACATCTACAACAACAGAGACTTCCACATTCACAACAGTTCCTGCTGAAACATCTACCACTAGTGCAGCAGAAACGTCTACAACAACAGAGCCGTCCACAATCACAACAAGTCCTGCAGAAACATCTATCACTAGTACAGCAGAAACATCTACAACAATAGAGACTTCAAAAATTCCAACAACTCCAGTTGAAACATCCACCATTATAACAGCAGAAATATATACAACAACAGAGCCCTCCACAATCACAACAACTACTGCAGAAAAATCTACCACTAGTGCAGCAGAAACATCTACAACAACAGAGACTTCCACATTCACAACAGCTCCTGCAGAAACCTCTATCACTAGTACAGCAGAAACATCTACAACAACAGAGACTTCCACATTCACAACAGCTCCTCCTGAAACATCCACCACTAGTGCAGCAGAAACATCTACAACAACAGAGCCCTTCACAATCACAACAACTCCTGCAGAAACATCCACCACTAGTGCAGCAGAAACATCTACAACAACAGAGCCCTTCACAATCACAACAACTCCTGCAGAAACCTCTATCACTAGTACAGCAGAAACATCTACAACAACAGAGACTTCCACATTCACAACAGCTCCTGCAGAAACATCTACCACTAGTGCAGCAGAAACATCTACAACAACAGAGACTTCCACATTCACAACAGTTCCTGCTGAAACATCCACAACTAGTGTAGCAGAAACATCTACAGCAACAGAGACTACCACAATCACAAAAACTCCTGTTGAAACATCCACTTCCATTGCAGCAGAAACATCTACAACAACAGAGCCCTCCACATTCACAACAACTCCTGCAGAAACATCTACCAATAGTACAGCAGAAACATCTACAACAACAGAGACTTCCACATTCAAAACAGCTCCTGCTGAAACATCCACCACTAGTACAGCAGAAACATCTACAACAACAGAGCCGTCCACAATCACAACAAGTCCTGCAGAAACATCTATCACTAGTACAGCAGAAACATCTACAACAATAGAGACTTCAAAAATTCCAACAACTCCAGTTGAAACATCCACCATTATAACAGCAGAAATATATACAACAACAGAGCCCTCCACAATCACAACAACTACTGCAGAAACATCTACCACTAGTGCAGCAGAAACATCTACAACAACAGAGACTTCCACATTCACAACAGCTCCTGCAGAAACCTCTATCACTAGTACAGCAGAAACATCTACAACAACAGAGACTTCCACATTCAC